>NW_027138300.1:1547916-1857500 GCF_035084215.1 Heptranchias perlo
CAGGAGCAGGCGGAGAAGAAGGAGGAGGAGGTGGAGAAGGAGCAGGAGTGGAGAAGGAGCAGGAGAACAAGAAGGAGCAAGAGGAGGAGTAGGAGCAGGAGGTGGAGAAGGAACAGGAGGTGGAGAAGGCGCAAGATGAGGAGAAGCAGCAGTAGGTGGAGAAGGAGACGGCGGTGGAGAAAAAGCAGGAGAAGGAGAAGAAGCAGGAGGTGGAGAAGGAGCAGGAGGTGGAGAAGGAGCAAGAGGAAGACAAGGAGCAAGTGTTGGAGAAGGAGCAAGAGGAGGAGAAGGAGGAGAAGAAGGAGCAGGAGGTGGTGAATGAGCAGGAGTGGATAAGGAGCAGTAGGTGGCGAAGGAGCAGGAGGGCAGGAAGGAGCAGGAGGGCGAGAAGGGGCAGGAGGTGGAAAGGAGCAGGGGGTGGACAAGGAGCAGGAGGTGGACAAGGAGCAGGGGGTGGACAAGGAGCAGGGGGTGGACAAGGAGCAGGAGGTGGACAAGGAGCAGGAGGTGGACAAGGAGCAGGAGGTGGACAAGGAGCAGGAGTTGGACAAGGAGCAGGAGGTGGACAAGGAGCAGGAGGAGGAGAAGGAGGTGGAAGAGGAGAAGGAGCTGGAGAAAGAGCAGGAGGGGGAGAAGGAGCAGGAGGGGGAGGAGGAGGACGTGCAGCAGATGGAGCAAGAGCTGGAGATGGAGCAGGACTTGAGAAGGAGCAGGAAGAAAGGAAGGAGCAGGCAGAGATGAAGGAGCAGGAGAAGGAGAAGCAGCAGGAGAAGGAGAAGGAGCCAGACGTGGAGCTGGCGCAAGATGAGGAGAAGGGGCAGGAGGTGGAGAAGGAGCAGGAGGTGGAGAAGGAGCAGGAGGTGGAGAAGGATCAGGAGGTGGAGAAGGAGCAGGAGGTGGAGAAGGAGCAGGAGGTGGAGAAGGAGCAGGAGGTGGAGAAGGAGCAGGAGGTGGAGAAGGAGCAGGAGGTGGACAAGGAGCAGGAGGTGGACAAGGAGCAGGAGGTGGACAAGGAGCAGCAGGTGGTCAAGGAGCAGCAGGTGGTCAAGGAGCAGGAGGTGGACAAGGAGCAGGAGGTGGACAAGGAGCAGGAGGTGGACAAGGATCAGGAGGTGGACAAGGATCAGGAGGTGGAGGAGGAGGACGAGCAGGAGATGGAGCAGGAGCTGGAGATGGAGCAGGAGGTGGTGAATGAGCAGGAGTGGATAAGGAGCAGGAGGTGGCGAAGGAGCAGGAGGGCAGGAAGGAGCAGGAGGGCGAGAAGGGGCAGGAGGTGGAAAGGAGCAGGAGGTGGACAAGGAGCAGGAGGTGGACAAGGAGCAGGAGGTGGACAAGGAGCAGGAGGTGGACAAGGAGCAGCAGGTGGACAAGGAGCAGGAGGCGGACAAGGAGCAGGAGGCGGACTGGGAGTATGAGGTGGACAAGGAGCAGGAGGTGGAGGAGGAGGGAGAGCAGGCGATGGAGCAGGAGCTGGAGATGGAGCAGGAATTGAGAAGGAGCAGGAGGAAAAGAAGGAGCCTACGTAGAAGAAGGAGCAGGAGAGGGAGAAGGAGCAGCAGAAGGAGAAGGAGCAGGAGGTGGAGAAGGCGCAAGATGAGGAGAAGAGGCAGGATGTGGAGAAGGAGCAGGAGGTGGAGAAGGAGCAGGAGGTGGAGAAGGAGCAGGAGGTGGAGAAGGAGCAGGAGGTGGAGAAGAAGCAGGAGGTGGAGAAGGAGCAGGAGGTGGAGAAGGAGCAGGAGGTGGAGAAGGAGCATGAGGGAGACAAGGAGCAGGAGGAGGAGAAGGAGCAGGAGGAGGAGAAGGAGCAGGAGGAGGAGAAGGAGCAGGAGGAGGAGAAGGAGCAGGAGGAGGAGAAGGAGCAGGAGGTGGACAAGGAGCAGGAGGTGGACAAGGAGCAGGAGGTGGACAAGGAGCAGGAGGTGGACAAGGAGCAGGAGGTGGACAAGGAGCAGGAGGTGGACAAGGAGCAGGAGGTGGACAAGGAGCAGGAGGTGGACAAGGAGCAGGAGGAGGAGAAGGAGGTTGAAGAGGATTAGGAGCTGGAGTAGAGCAGGAGGGGGAGAAGGAGCAGGAGGGGGAGGAGGAGGACGTGCAGCAGATGGAGCAGGAGCTGGAGATGGAGCAGGAATTGAGAAGGAGCAGGAAGAAAGGAAGGAGCAGGCAGAGATGAAGGAGCAGGAGAAGGAGAAGCAGCAGGAGAAGGAGAAGGAGACAGACGTGGATCTGGCGCAAGATGAGGAGAAGGGGCAGGAGGTGGAGAAGGAGCAGGAGGTGGAGAAGGAGCAGGAGGTGGAGAAGGATCAGGAGGTGGAGAAGGAGCAGGAGGTGGAGAAGGAGCAGGAGGTGGAGAAGGAGCAGGAGGTGGAGAAGGAGCAGGAGGTGGAGAAGGAGCAGGAGGTGGAGAAGGAGCAGGAGGAGAAGGAGCAAGATGAGGAGAAGGGGCAGGTGGAGGAGGAGCAGGAGGTGGAGATGGAGCAGGAATTGAGAAGGAGCAGGAGGAAAAGAAGGAGCAGGCGGAGAAGAAGGAGCAGGAGAAGGAGAGGAGCAGGAGAAGGAGATGGAGCAGGAGGTGGAGAAGGCGCAAGATGAGGAGAAGGAGCAGGAGATGGAGAAGGAGCAGGAGGGAGACATGGAGCAGGAGGTGGAGAAGGAGCAGGAGGAGGAGAAGGAGTAGGATGAGGAGAAGGGGCAGGTGGAGGAGAAGGAGCAGGTGGAGGAGAAGGAGCAGGTGGTGCAGAAGGAGCAGGAGTTGGACAAGGTGCAGGAGGAGGAGAAGGAGGTGGAGGAGGAGATCGAGGTGGAGAAGGAGCAGGAGGAGGAGAAGGAACATGAGGTGGAGAAGAAGCAATAGGTCGAGAAGGAGCAGGAGGCGGAGAAGGACCAGAAGGAGGAGTAGGAGAAGGAGTTGGAGAAGATGCAGGAGGCGGAGGAGGAGCAGGATGAGAAGAAGGAGTACGAGGTGGAGATGGAGCATGAGGAGGAGAATGAGCCGGAGGTGGGGAAGTAGTAGGAGGAGGAGCAGGGACAGGAGGAGCAGAAGGAGCAGGAGGTGGAGAAGGAGCAGGTGGTCGAGAAGGAGCAGGAGGAGGAGAAGGAGCAGGAGGAGGAGAAGGAGCAGGTGGAGGAGAAGGAGCAGGAGTGGAGAAGGAGCAGGAGAACAAGAAGGAGCAGGAGAACAAGAAGGAGCAGGAGAACAAGAAGGAGCAGGAGGTGGAGAAGGAGCAGGAGGTGGAGAAGGAGCAGGAGGAGGAGAAGGCGCAAGACGAGGAGAAGGAGCAGGAGTGGAGAAGGAGCGGGAGAACAAGAAGGAGCAGGAGAACAAGAAGAAGCAGGAGGTGGAGAAGGAGCAGGAGGTGGAGAAGGAGCAGGAGGAGGAGAAGGAGCAGGAGGAGGAGAAGGAGCAGGAGTGGAGAAGGAGCAGGAGGAGGAGAAGGAGCAGGAGTGGAGAAGGAGCAGGAGAACAAGAAGGAGCAGGAGAACAAGAAGGAGCAGGAGAACAAGAAGGAGCAGGAGGTGGAGAAGGAGAAGGAGGAGAAGAAGGAGCCGGAGGTGGTGAATGAGCAGGAGTGGAGAAGGAGCAGAAGATGAAGAAGGAGCAGGAGGAGGAGAAGGAGCAGGAGGAGGAGAAGGGGCAGGAGGTGACAAGGAGCAGGAGGTGGACAAGGAGCAGGAGGTGGTCAAGGAGCAGGAGGTGGACATGGAGCAGGAGGCGGACGAGGAGCATGAGGTGGACAAGGAGCAGGAGGTGGAGGAGGAGGGCGAGCAGGAGATGGAGCAGGAGCTGGAGATGGAGCAGGAATTGAGAAGGAGCAGGAGGAAAAGAAGGAGCCTGCGGAGAAGAAGGAGCAGGAGAGGGAGAAGGAGCAGCAGAAGGAGAAGCAGCAGGAGGTGGAGAAGGCGCAAGATGAGGAGAAGGAGCAGAAGGTGGAGAAGGCTCAGGAGGGAGAGAAGGAGCAGGAGGGAGAGAAGGAGCAGGAGGTGGACAAGGAGCAGGAGGTGGACAAGGAGCAGGAGGTGGACAAGGAGCAGGAGGTGGACAAGGAGCAGGAGGTGGACAAGGAGCAGGAGGTGGACAAGGAGCAGGAGGTGGACAAGGAGCAGGAGAAGAATGATGGGCAGGAGGAGGAGAAGGAGGTGGAGAAGGCGCAAGATGAGGAGAAGTAGCAGGAGGTGGAGAAGGAGCAGGAGAAGGAGAAGGAGCAGGTGGTGGAGGAGCAGCAGGAGGTCGAGAAGGAGCAGAAGGGAGGCAAGGAGCAGGGGGGAGACACGGAACAGGAGGTGGAGAAGGAGCAGGGGGAGGAGAAGGATGCGAAGAAGGAGAACAAGGAGCAGGAGGTGGCGAATGAGCAGGAGTGGAGAAGGAGCAGGAGGCGAAGAAGGAGCAGGAGGGAGAGAAGGAGCAGGAGGGAGAGAAGGAGCAGGATGTGGAGAAGGAGCAGGAGGTGGAGAAGGAGCAGGAGAAGGAAAAGGAGCAGGATTAGGAGAAGGAGCAGCAGGTGGAGAAGGAGCAGCAGGTGGAGAAGGGGCAGGAGGGAGAAACAGAGCAGGAGGAAGACAAGGAGCAAGTGGTGGAGAAGGAGCAAGAGGAGGAGAAGGAGAAGAAGAAGGAACAGGAGGTGGTAAATCAGCAGCAGTGGAGAAGGAGCAGGAGGTGGAGAAGGAGCAGGAGGGCAGGAAGGAGCATCAGGTGGAAAGGAGCAGGAGGTGGACAAGGAGCAGGATGTGAACAAGGAGTAGGAGGTGGACAAGGAGCAGGAGGTGGACATGGATCAGGAGGTGGAGGAGGAGGACGAGCAGGAGATGGAGCAGGAGCTGGAGATGGAGCAGGAATTGAGAAGCAGCAGGAGGAAAAGAAGGAGCAGGCGGAGAAGAAGGAGCAGGAGAAGGAGAAGGAGCAGGAGAAGGAGAAGGAGCAGGAGGTGGAGAAGGCGCAGGAAGTCGAGAAGGAGCAGAAGGAGGAGAAGGATCAGGAGGAGGAGAAGGAGCCGGAGGAGGGGAAGGAGCCGGAGGAGGAGAAGGAGCAGGAGAACAAGAAGGAGAAGGAGGAGGACAAGGAGCAGGGGGAGGAGAAGGAGCAGGAGGTAGAGAAGGCGCAAGATGAGGAAAAGGAGACGGAGCTGGAGAAGGAGACGGAGGTGGAGAAGGAGACGGAGGTGGAGAAGGAGCAGTAGGTGGAGAAGGAGCAGGAGGTGGAGAAGGAGCAGGAGGTGGAGAAGGAGCAGGAGGTGGAGAAGGAGCAGGAGGTGGAGAAGGAGCAGGAGGTGGAGAAGGAGCAGGAGGTGGAGAAGGAGCAGGAGGGAGAAAAAGAGCAGGAGGGAGAAAAAGAGCAGGAGGAAGACAAGGAGCAAGTGTTGGAGAAGGAGCAAGAGGAGGAGAAGGAGGAGAAGAAGGAGCAGGAGGTGGAAAGGAGCAGGAGGTGGAAAGGAGCAGGAGGTGGCAAGGAGCAGGAGGTGGACAAGGAGCAGGAGGTTGACAAGGAGCAGGAGGTGGACAAGGAGCAGGAGGTGGACAAGGAGCAGGAGGTGGACAAGGAGCAGGAGGTGGACAAGGAGCAGGAGGTGGACAAGGAGCAGGAGGTGGACAAGGAGCAGCAGGTGGTCAAGGAGCAGGAGGTGGCAAGGAGCAGGAGGTGGACAAGGAGCAGGAGGTGGACAAGGATCAGGAGGTGGACAAGGATCAGGAGGTGGAGGAGGAGGACGAGCAGGAGATGGAGCAGGAGCTGGAGATGGAGCAGGAATTGAGAAGGATCAGGAGGAAAAGAAGGAGCCTGCGGAGAAGAAGGAGCAGGAGAAGGAGAAGGAGCAGGAGAAGGAGAAAGAGCAGGAGGTGGAGAAGGAGCAGGAGGGAGACAAGGAGCAGGAGGGAGACAAGGAGCAGGAGGTGGAGAAGGAGCAGGAGGTGGAGAAGTAGCAGGAGGAGGAGAAGGAGGTGGAGGAGGAGATGGAGGTGGAGAAGGAGCAGGAGGAGGAGAAGGAACATGATGTGGAGAAGGAGCAATAGGTCGAGAAGGAGCAGGAGGCGGAGAAGGACCAGAAGGAGGAGTTGGAGAAGGAGTTGGTGAAGGAGCAGGACGCGGAGCAGGAGCAGGCGGAGAAGAAGGAGGAGGAGGTGGAGAAGGAGCAGGAGTGGAGAAGGAGCAGGAGAACAAGAAGGAGCAAGAGGAGGAGTAGGAGCAGGAGGTGGAGAAGGAACAGGAGGTGGAGAAGGCGCAAGATGAGGAGAAGCAGCAGTAGTTGGAGAAGGAGACGGCGGTGGAGAAAAAGCAGGAGAAGGAGAAGAAGCAGGAGGTGGAGAAGGAGCAGGAGGTGGAGAAGGAGCAAGAGGAAGACAAGGAGCAAGTGTTGGAGAAGGAGCAAGAGGAGGAGAAGGAGGAGAAGAAGGAGCAGGAGGTGGTGAATGAGCGGGAGTGGATAAGGAGCAGTAGGTGGCGAAGGAGCAGGAGGGCAGGAAGGAGCAGGAGGGCGAGAAGGGGCAGGAGGTGGAAAGGAGCAGGAGGTGGACAAGGAGCAGGAGGTGGACAAGGAGCAGGAGGTGGACAAGGAGCAGGAGGTGGACAAGGAGCAGGAGGTGGACAAGGAGCAGGAGGTGGAGGAGGAGGGAGAGCAGGCGATGGAGCAGGAGCTGGAGATGGAGCAGGAATTGAGAAGGAGCAGGAGGAAAAGAAGGAGCCTACGTAGAAGAAGGAGCAGGAGAGGGAGAAGGAGCAGCAGAAGGAGAAGGAGCAGGAGGTGGAGAAGGCGCAAGATGAGGAGAAGAGGCAGGATGTGGAGAAGGAGCAGGATGTGGAGAAGGAGCAGGAGGTGGAGAAGGAGCAGGAGGTGGAGAAGGAGCAGGAGGTGGAGAAGAAGCAGGAGGTGGAGAAGGAGCAGGAGGTGGAGAAGGAGCAGGAGGTGGAGAAGGAGCAGGAGGGAGACAAGGAGCAGGAGGAGGAGAAGGAGCAGGAGGAGGAGAAGGAGCAGGCGGAGGAGAAGGAGCAGGAGGAGGAGAAGGAGCAGGAGGTGGACAAGGAGCAGGAGGTGGACAAGGAGCAGGGGGTGGACAAGGAGCAGGAGGTGGACAAGGAGCAGGAGGTGGACAAGGAGCAGGAGGTGGACAAGGAGCAGGAGTTGGACAAGGAGCAGGAGGTGGACAAGGAGCAGGAGGAGGAGAAGGAGGTGGAAGAGGAGAAGGAGCTGGAGAAAGAGCAGGAGGGGGAGAAGGAGCAGGAGGGGGAGGAGGAGGACGTGCAGCAGATGGAGCAAGAGCTGGAGATGGAGCAGGACTTGAGAAGGAGCAGGAAGAAAGGAAGGAGCAGGCAGAGATGAAGGAGCAGGAGAAGGAGAAGCAGCAGGAGAAGGAGAAGGAGCCAGACGTGGAGCTGGCGCAAGATGAGGAGAAGGGGCAGGAGGTGGAGAAGGAGCAGGAGGTGGAGAAGGAGCAGGAGGTGGAGAAGGATCAGGAGGTGGAGAAGGAGCAGGAGGTGGAGAAGGAGCAGGAGGTGGAGAAGGAGCAGGAGGTGGAGAAGGAGCAGGAGGTGGAGAAGGAGCAGGAGGTGGAGAAGGAGCAGGAGGAGAAGGAGCAAGATGAGGAGAAGGGGCAGGTGGAGGAGGAGCAGGAGGTGGAGATGGAGCAGGAATTGAGAAGGAGCAGGAGGAAAAGAAGGAGCAGGCGGAGAAGAAGGAGCAGGAGAAGCAGAGGAGCAGGAGAAGGAGATGGAGCAGGAGGTGGAGAAGGCGCAAGATGAGGAGAAGGAGCAGGAGATGGAGAAGGAGCAGGAGGGAGACATGGAGCAGGAGGTGGAGAAGGAGCAGGAGGAGGAGAAGGAGTAGGATGAGGAGAAGGGGCAGGTGGAGGAGAAGGAGCAGGTGGAGGAGAAGGAGCAGGTGGTGCAGAATGAGCAGGAGTTGGACAAGGTGCAGGAGGAGGAGAAGGAGGTGGAGGAGGAGATCGAGGTGGAGAAGGAGCAGGAGAAGGAGATGGAGCAGGAGGTGGAGAAGGCGCAAGATGAGGAGAAGGAGCAGGAGATGGAGAAGGAGCAGGAGGAAGACAAGGAGCAAGTGGTGGAGAAGGACCAAGAGGAGGAGAAGGAGGAGAAGAAGGAGCCGGAGGTGGTGAATGAGCAGGAGTGGAGAAGGAGCAGAAGATGGAGAAGGAGCAGGAGGAGGAGAAGGAGCAGGAGGAGGAGAAGGGGCAGGAGGTGACAAGGAGCAGGAGGTGGACAAGGAGCAGGAGGTGGACAAGGAGCAGGAGGTGGACATGGAGCAGGAGGCGGACGAGGAGCATGAGGTGGACAAGGAGCAGGAGGTGGAGGAGGAGGGCGAGCAGGAGATTGAGCAGGAGCTGGAGATGGAGCAGGAATTGAGAAGGAGCAGGAGGAAAAGAAGGAGCCTGCGGAGAAGAAGGAGCAGGAGAGGGAGAAGGAGCAGCAGAAGGAGAAGCAGCAGGAGGTGGAGAAGGCGCAAGATGAGGAGAAGGAGCAGAAGGTGGAGAAGGCTCAGGAGGGAGAGAAGGAGCAGGAGGGAGAGAAGGAGCAGGAGGTGGACAAGGAGCAGGAGGTGGACAAGGAGCAGGAGGTGGACAAGGAGCAGGAGGTGGACAAGGAGCAGGAGGTGGAGGAGGAGGACGAGCAGCAGATGAAGCAGGAGCTGGAGATGGAGCAGGAATTGAGAAGAAGCAGGAGGAAAGGAAGGAGCAGGCGGAGATGAAGGAGCAGGAGAAGGAGAAGGAGCAGGAGGTGGAGAAGGAGCAGGAGGTGGAGATGGAGCAGCAGGTGGAGAAGGAGCAGGAGGTGGAGAAGGAGCAGGAGGTGGTGAAGGCGCAAGATGAGGAGAAGGAGCAGGAGGTGGAGAAGGAGCCGGAGGTGGAGAAGGAGCCGGAGGTGGAGAAGGAGCAGGAAGTGGAGAAGGAGCATGAGGTGGAGAAGGAGCATGAGGTGGAGAAGGAGCAGGAGGTGGAGCAGGCGCAAGATCAGGAGAAGAGGCAGGAGGTGGAGAAGGAGCCGGAGGAGGAGAAGGAGCAGGAGGTGGAGAAGGAGCAGGAGGTGGAGAAGGAGCAGGAGGTGGAGAAGGAGCAGGAGGTGGAGAAGGAGCAGGAGGTGGAGAAGGAGCAGGGTGAGGAAAAGGAGCAGGGTGAGAAAAAGTAGCAGGAGGTGGAGAAGGAGCAGGAGGTGGAGAAGGAGCAGGAGGTTGACAAGGTGCAGGTGGAGGAGAAGGAGCAGGAGGAGTAGATAGAGCAGGAGGAGGAGAAGGAGCAGGGGTGGAGAAGGAGCAGGTGTACAAGAAGGAGCAGCAGGAGGAGTCGGAGCAGGAGGTGGAGATGGAGCAGCAGGTGGAGAAGGAGCAGGAGGTGGAGAAGGAGCAGGAGGTGGTGAAGGCGCAAGATGAGGAGACGGAGCTGGAGGTGGAGAAGGAACATGAGGTGGTCAAGGTGCAGGAGGAGGAGAAGGAGGTGGAGGAGGAGAAGGCGTGGGAGAAGGAGAAGGAGGAGGAGAAGGAACATGAGGTGGAGAAGAAGCAATAGGTCGAGAAGGAGCAGGAGTCGGGGAAGGATCAGAAGCGGGAGAAGGAGGAGGAGTTGGAGAAGGAGCATGAGGAGGAGAATGAGCAGGAGGTGGAGAAGTAGCAGGAGGAGGAGCATGGGCAGGAGGAGAAGCAGGAGCAGGTGGTGGAGAAGGAGCAGGAGGTGGAGAAGTAGCAGGAGGAGGAGCAGGGGCAGGAGGAGAAGAAGGAGCAGGAGGAGAAGAAGGAGCAGGAGGTGGTGAAGGAGCAGGAGGTGGAGAAGGAGCAGGAGGAGGAGCAGTGGCAGGAGGAGAAGTAGCAGGACGTGGAGAAGGAGCAGGAGGTGGAGAAGGAGCAGGAGGGCAGGAAGGAGCAGGAGGGCGAGAAGGAGCAGGAGGTGGAAAGGAGCAGGAGGCGAACAAGGAGCAGGAGGCGGACAAGGAGCAGGAGGCGGACAAGGAGCAGGAGGCGGACAAGGAGCAGGAGGTGGACAAGGTGCAGGAGGTGGACAAGGAGCAGGGGGTGGAAAAGGAGCAGGAGGAGGAGACGGAGATGGATGAGGAGAAGGAGGTAGAGAAAGAGCATGAGGGGCAGAAGGAGCAGGAGGTGGACAAGGAGCAGGAGGTGGAGGAGGAGGACGAGCAGCAGATGAAGCAGGAGCTGGAGATGGAGCAGGAATTGAGAAGAAGCAGGAGGAAAGGAAGGAGCAGGCGGAGATGAAGGAGCAGGAGAAGGAGAAGGAGCAGGAGGTGGAGAAGGAGCAGGAGGTGGAGAAGGAGCAGGAGGTGTAGAAGGAGCAGGAGGTGGAGAAGGAGCAGGAGGTGGTGAAGGCGCAAGATGAGGAGAAGGAGCATGAGGTGGAGAAGGAGCATGAGGTGGAGAAGGAGCAGGAGGTGGAGCAGGCGCAAGATGAGGAGAAGAGGCAGGAGGTGGAGAAGGAGCAGGAGGAGGAGAAGGAGCAGGAGGTGGAGAAGGAGCAGGAGGTGGAGAAGGAGCAGGAGGTGGAGAAGGAGCAGGGTGAGGAAAAGGAGCAGGGTGAGGAAAAGTAGCAGGAGGTGGAGAAGGAGCAGGAGGTGGAGAAGGAGCAAGAGGTTGACAAGGTGCAGGAGGAGGAGAAGGAGGTGGAGGAGGAGAATTAGGTGGAGAAGGAGCAGGAGGAGGAGTCGGAGCAGGAGGTGGAGAAGGCGCAAGATGAGGAGAAGGAGGTGTAGGAAAAGAAGGAGGTGGAGAAGGAGCAGGAGAAGGAACAGGAACAGGAGGTGGAGAAAAATCATTCGGTGGAGAAGGAGCAGGAGACGGAGAAGGACCAGGAGGGGAAGTAGGAGAATGAGTTGGAGAAGAATCAGGAGGAGGAGCAGGAGCAGGAGGAGAAGAAGGAGTAGGAGGTTGAGAAGGAGCAGGAGGTGGTGAAGGAGCAGGTGGAGGAAAAGGAGGAGGAGAAGGAACATGAGGTGGAGAAGAAGCAATAGGTCGAGAAGGAGCAGGAGTCAGTGAAGGACCAGAAGGGGGAGTAGGAGAAGGAGTTGGAGAAGAAGCAGGAGGCGGAGCAGGAGCAGGAGCAGGAGGAGAAGAAGGAGGAGGAGGTGGAGAATGAGCAGGACGTGGAGAAGTAGCAGGAGGAGGAGCAGGGGCAGGAGGAGAAGAAGGAGCAGGAGGTGGAGAAGGAGCAGGAGGTCGATAAGGGGCAGGAGGAGGAGAAGGAGCAGGAGGAGTAGATAGAGCAGGAGGAGGAGAAGGAGCAGGGGTGGAGAAGGAGCAGGTGTACAAGAAGGAGCAGGAGGAGGAGTAGGAGCAGGAGGAGGAGAAGGAGGAGAAGAAGGAGCAGGAGGTGGTGAATGAGCAGGAGGTGGACAAGGTTGCAGGAGATGGTCAAGGAGCAGGAGGTGGACAAGGAGCAGGAGGTGGACAAGGAGCAGGAGGTGGACAAGGAGCAGGAGGAGGAGAAGGAGGTGGATGAGGAGAAGGAGGGGGAGAAAGAGCAGGAGGGGGAGAAGGAGTAGGAAGTGGACAAGAAGCAGGAGGGGAGGAGGAGGACGAGCAGGACATGGAGCAGGAGCTGGAGATGGAGCAAGAATTGAGATGGAGCAGGAGGAAAGGAAGTAGCAGGCGGAGAAGAAGAGCAGGAGAAGGAGAAGGAGCAGGAGAAGGAGAAGGAGCAGTAGGTGGAGAAGGAGCAGTAGGTAGAGAAGGAGCAGGAGGTGGAGAGAGCGCAAGATGAGGAGAAGGAGAAGGAGGTGGAGAAGGAGCCGGAGGTGGAGAAGGAGCAGGAAGTGGAGAAGGAGCATGAGGTAGTGAAGGAGCAGCAGGTGGAGAAGGCGCAATATGAGGAGAAGATGCAGGAAGTGGAGAAGGTGCAGGAGTTGGAGAAGGAGCAGGAGGTGGAGAAGGAGCAGGAGGGAGACAAGGAGCAGGAGGTGGAGAAGGAGGAGGAGAAGTAGCAGGATGAGGAGAAGGAGCAGGTGGAGGAGAAGGAGCAGGAGGTGGAGATGGAGCAGGAGGTGGAGATGGAGCAGGAGTGGGGAAGGAGCAGGAGAAGAAGAAGGAGCACGAGGAGGAGTTGGAGCAGGAGGAGAAGGAGCAGGAAGTCGAGAAGGCGCAAGATGAGGAGACGGAGCTGGAGGTGGAGAAGGAACATGAGGTGGTCAAGGTGCAGGAGGAGGAGAAGGAGGTGGAGGAGGAGAAGGAGGTGGAGAAGGAGACGGAGGAGGAGAAGGAACATGAGGTGGAGAAGAAGCAGGAGGTGGAGCAGGCGCAAGATGAGGAGAAGAGGCAGGAGGTGGAGAAGGAGCAGGAGGAGGAGAAGGAGCAGGAGGTGGAGAAGGAGCAGGAGGTGGAGAAGGAGCAGGAGGTGGAGAAGGAGCAGGAGGTGGAGAAGGAGCAGGGTGAGGAAAAGGAGCAGGGTGAGGAAAAGTAGCAGGAGGTGGAGAAGGAGCAGGAGGTGGAGAAGGAGCAGGAGGTTGACAAGGTGCAGGAGGAGGAGAAGGAGGTGGAGGAGGAGAATTAGGTGGAGAAGGAGCAGGAGGAGGAGTCGGAGCAGGAGGTGGAGAAGGCGCAAGATGAGGAGAAGGAGGTGTAGGAAAAGAAGGAGGTGGAGAAGGAGCAGGAGAAGGAACAGGAACAGGAGGTGGAGAAAAATCATTCGGTGGAGAAGGAGCAGGAGACGGAGAAGGACCAGGAGGGGAAGTAGGAGAATGAGTTGGAGAAGAATCAGGAGGAGGAGCAGGAGCAGGAGGAGAAGAAGGAGTAGGAGGTTGAGAAGGAGCAGGAGGTGGTGAAGGAGCAGGTGGAGGAAAAGGAGGAGGAGAAGGAACATGAGGTGGAGAAGAAGCAATAGGTCGAGAAGGAGCAGGAGGCAGTGAAGGACCAGAAGGGGGAGTAGGAGAAGGAGTTGGAGAAGAAGCAGGATGCGGAGCAGGAGGAGAAGAAGGAGGAGGAGGTGGAGAATGAGCAGGACTTGGAGAAGTAGCAGGAGGAGGAGCAGGGGCAGGAGGAGAAGAAGGAGCAGGAGGTGGAGAAGGAGCAGGAGGTCGATAAGGGGCAGGAGGAGGAGAAGGAGCAGGAGGAGTGGATAGAGCAGGAGGAGGAGAAGGAGCAGGGGTGGAGAAGGAGCAGGTGTACAAGAAGGAGCAGGAGGAGGAGTAGGAGCAGGAGGAGGAGAAGGAGGAGAAGAAGGAGCAGGAGGTGGTGAATGAGCAGGAGGTGGACAAGGTTGCAGGAGGTGGTCAAGGAGCAGGAGGTGGACAAGGAGCAGGAGGTGGACAAGGAGCAGGAGGAGGAGAAGGAGGTGGATGAGGAGAAGGAGGGGGAGAAAGAGCAGGAGGGGGAGAAGGAGTAGGAAGTGGACAAGAAGCAGGAGGGGAGGAGGAGGACGAGCAGGAGATGGAGCAGGAGCTGGAGATGGAGCAAGAATTGAGATGGAGCAGGAGGAAAGGAAGTAGCAGGCGGAGAAGAAGAGCAGGAGAAGGAGAAGGAGCAGGAGAAGGAGAAGGAGCAGTAGGTGGAGAAGGAGCAGTAGGTAGAGAAGGAGCAGGAGGTGGAGAGAGCGCAAGATGAGGAGAAGGAGCAGGAGGTGGAGAAGGAGCCGGAGGTGGAGAAGGAGCAGGAAGTGGAGAAGGAGCATGAGGTAGTGAAGGAGCAGGAGGTGGAGAAGGCGCAATATGAGGAGAAGATGCAGGAAGTGGAGAAGGTGCAGGAGTTGGAGAAGGAGCAGGAGGTGGAGAAGGAGCAGGAGGGAGACAAGGAGCAGGAGGTGGAGAAGGAGGAGGAGAAGTAGCAGGATGAGGAGAAGGAGCAGGTGGAGGAGAAGGAGCAGGAGGTGGAGATGGAGCAGGAGTGGGGAAGGAGCAGGAGAAGAAGGAGCACGAGGAGGAGTTGGAGCAGGAGGAGAAGGAGCAGGAAGTCGAGAAGGCGCAAGATGAGGAGACGGAGCTGGAGGTGGAGAAGGAACATGAGGTGGTCAAGGTGCAGGAGGAGGAGAAGGAGGTGGAGGAGGAGAAGGAGGTGGAGAAGGAGACGGAGGAGGAGAAGGAACATGAGGTGGAGAAGAAGCAATAGGTCGAGAAGGAGCAGGAGTCGGGGAAGGATCAGAAGCGGGAGAAGGAGGAGGAGTTGGAGAAGGAGCATGAGGAGGAGAATGAGCAGGAGGTGGAGAAGTAGCAGGAGGAGGAGCATGGGCAGGAGGAGAAGAAGGAGCAGGAGGTGGTGAAGGAGCAGGAGGTGGAGAAGTAGCAGGAGGAGGAGCAGGGGCAGGAGGAGAAGAAGGAGCAGGAGGAGAAGAAGGAGCAGGAGGTGGTGAAGGAGCAGGAGGTGGAGAAGGAGCAGGAGGAGGAGCAGTGGCAGGAGGAGAAGTAGCAGGACGTGGAGAAGGAGCAGGAGGTGGAGAAGGAGCAGGAGGGCAGGAAGGAGCAGGAGGGCGAGAAGGAGCAGGAGGGCGAGAAGGAGCAGCAGGTGGACAAGGAGCAGGAGGTGGACAAGGAGCAGGAGGTGGACAAGGAGCAGAAGGTGGAAGAGGAGGACGAGCAGGAGATGGAGCAGGAGCTGGAGATGGAGCAGGAATTGAGAAGGATCAGGAGGAAAAGAAGGAGCCTGCGGAGAAGAAGGAGCAGGAGAAGGATGAGGAGCAGGAGAAGGAGAAGAAGCAGGAGGTGGAGAAGGAGCAGGAGGTGGAGAAGACGCAAGATGAGGAGAAGGAGCAGGAGGTGGAGAAGGAGCAGGAGGTGGAGAAGACGCAAGATGAGGAGAAGGAGCAGGAGGTGGACAAGGAGCAGGAGGTGGAGAAGGAGCAGGTGGTGGAGAAGGAGCAGTAGGGAGACAAGGAGCAGGAGGTGGAGAAGGAGCAGGAGGAGGAGAAGGGGCAGGGTGAGGAGACGGAGCAGGTGGAGTAGAAGTAGCAGGAGGGGGAGTAGGAAAATGAGTTGGAGAAGAAGCAGGAGGAGGAGCAGGAGCAGGGGGAGAAGAAGGAGCAGGGGGAGGAGAATAAGCAGGATGTGGAGATGGAGAAGGTGTGGAAAGGAGCAGGAGGTGGACAAGGAGCAGAAGGTGGACAAGGAGCAGGAGGTGGACAAGGAGCAGGAGGAGGAGAAGGAGGTGGAAGAGGAGAAGGAGCTGGAGAAAGAGCAGGAGGGGGAGAAGGAGCAGGAGGGGGAGGAGGAGGACGTGCAGCAGATGGAGCAGGAGCTGGAGATCGAGCAGGAATTGAGAAGGAGCAGGAGGAAAGGAAGGAGCAGGAGGAAAGGAAGGAGCAGGCGGAGATGAAGGAGCAGGAGAAGGAGAAGCAGCAGGAGAAGGAGAAGGAGCCGGAGGTGGAGTTGGTGCAAGATGAGGAGAAGGGGCAGGAGGTGGAGAAGGAGCAGGAGGTGGAGAAGGAGCAGGAGGTGGAGAAGCAAGATGAGGAGAATGGGCAGGTGGAGGAGGAGCAGGAGGTGGAGAAGGAGCAGGAGGTGGAGAAGGAGCAGGAGGTGGACAAGGAGCAGGAGGTGGAGAAGGAGCAGGAGGTGGAGAAGGAGCAGGAGGTGGAGAAGGAGCAGGAGGTGGAGAAGGAGCAGGAGGTGGAGAAGGACCAGGATGTGGAGAAGCAAGATGAGGAGAATGGGCAGGTGGAGGAGGAGCAGGAGGTGGAGAAGGAGCAGGAGTTGGGCAAGGTGCAGGAGGAGGAGAAGGAGGTGGAGGAGGAGATCGAGGTGGAGAAGGAGCAGGATGAGGAGAAGGAACATGAGGTGGAGAAAAAGCAACAGGTCGAGAAGGAGCAGGAGGCGGAGAAGGACCAGAAGGAGGAGTAGGAGAAGGAGTTGGAGAGACGGAGCAGGAATTGAGAAGGAGCAGGAGGAAAAGAAGGAGCAGGCGGAGAAGAAGGAGCAGGAGAAGGAGAGGAGCAGGAGAAGGAGAAGGAGATGGAGCAGGAGGTGGAGAAGGCGCAAGATGAGGAGAAGGAGCAGGAGATGGAGAAGGAGCAGGAGGGAGACATGGAGCAGGAGGTGGAGGAGGAGAAGGAGCAGGATGAGGAGAAGGGGCAGGTGGAGGAGAAGGAGCAGGTGGAGGAGAAGGAGCAGGTGGTGGAGAAGGAGCAGGAGTTGGACAAGGTGCAGGAGGAGGAGAAGGAGGTTGAGGAAGAGATCGAGGTGGAGAAGGAGCAGGAGGAGGAGAAGGAACATGAGGTGGAGAAGAAGCAATAGGTCGAGAAGGAGCAGGAGGCGGAGAAGGACCAGAAGGAGGAGTAGGAGAAGGAGTTGGAGAAGAAGCAGGAGGCGGAGGATGAGCAGGATGAGAAGAAGGAGGAGGAGGTGGAGATGGAGCATGAGGAGGAGAATGAGCCGGAGGTGGGGAAGTAGTAGGAGGAGGAGCAGGGACAGGAGGAGAAGAAGGAGCAGGAGGTGGAGAAGGAGCAGGAGGTCGAGAAGGAGCAGGAGGAGGAGAAGGAGCAGGAGGAGGAGGAGGAGCAGGAGGAGGAGAAGGAGCAGGAGGAGGAGAAGGAGCAGGAGTGGAGAAGGAGCAGGAGAACAAGAAGGAGCAGGAGGAGGAGAAGGAGCAGGAGGAGAAGAAGGAGCAGGAGGAGAAGAAGGAGCAGGAGGTGGAGAAGGAGCAGGAGGTGGAGAAGGAGCAGGAGTGGAGAAGGAGCAGGAGATCAAGAAGGAGCAGGAGGAGGAGAAGGAGCAGGAGGAGGAGAAGGAGCAGGAGTGGAGAAGGAGCAGGAGAACAAGACGGAGCAGGAGAACAAGAAGGAGCAGGAGAAGGAGAAGGAGCAGGAGGTGGAGAAGGAGCAGGAGGGAGAAAAAGAGCAGGAGGAAGACAAGGAGCAAGTGGTGGAGAAGGACCAAGAGGAGGAGAAGGAGGAGAAGAAGGAGCCGGAGGTGGTGAATGAGCAGGAGTGGAGAAGGAGCAGAAGATGGAGAAGGAGCAGGAGGAGGAGAAGGAGCAGGAGGAGGAGAAGGGGATGGAGGTGGAAAGGAGCACGAGGTGGACAAGGAGCAGGAGGTGGAAAAGGAGCAGCACGTGGACATGGAGCAGGAGGCGGACGAGGAGCATGAGGTGGACAAGGAGCAGGAGGTGGAGGAGGAGGGCGAGCAGGAGATGGAGCAGGAGCTGGAGATGGAGCAGGAATTGAGAAGGAGCAGGAGGAAAAGAAAGAGCCTGCGGAGAAGGAGGAGCAGGAGAGGGAGGAGGAGCAGCAGAAGGAGAAGCAGCAGGAGGTGGAGAAGGCGCAAGATGAGGAGAAGGAGCAGAAGGTGGAGAAGGAGCAGAAGGGAGAGAAGGAGCAGGAGGTGGAGAAGTAGCAGGAGGTGGAGAAGGAGCAGGAGGTGGACAAGGAGCAGGAGGTGGACAAGGAGCAGGAGGTGGACATGGAGCAGGAGGTAGTGAAGGAGCAGCAGGTGGAGAAGGCGCAATATGAGGAGAAGATGCAGGAAGTGGAGAAGGTGCAGGAGTTGGAGAAGGAGCAGGAGGTGGAGAAGGAGTAGGAGGGAGACAAGGAACAGGAGGTGGAGAAGTAGCAGGATGAGGAGAAGGAGAAGGTGGAGGAGAAGGAGCAGGAGGTGGAGATGGAGCAGGAGTGGGGAAGGAGCAGGAGAAGAAGAAGGAGCACGAGGAGGAGTTGGAGCAGGAGGAGAAGGAGCAGGAAGTGGAGAAGGAGCAAGATGAGGAGACGGAGCTGGAGGTGAAGAAGGAACATGAGGTGGTCAAGGTGCAGGAGGAGGAGAAGGAGGTGGAGGAGGAGAAGGAGGTGGAGAAGGAGCCGGAGGAGGAGAAGGAACATGAGGTGGAGAAGAAGCAATAGGTCGAGAAGGAGCAGGAGTCGGGGAAGGATCAGAAGCGGGAGTAGGAGGAGGAGTTGGAGAAGGAGCATGAGGAGGAGAATGAGCAGGAGGTGGAGAAGTAGCAGGAGGAGGAGCAGGGGCAGGAGGAGAAGAAGGAGCAGGAGGTGGAGAAGTAGCAGGAGGAGGAGCAGGGGCAGGAGGAGAAGAAGGAGCAGGAGGTGGAGAAGGAGCAGGAGGTGGAGAAGGAGCAGGAGGTGGAGAAGGAGCAGGAGGAGGAGCAGTGGCAGGAGGAGAAGAAGTAGCAGGACGTGGAGAAGGAGCAGGAGGTCGAGAAGGAGCAGGAGGAGGAGAAGGAGCAGGAGGAGGAGAAGGAGCAGGAGTGGAGAAGGAGCAGGGGGGAGAAAAGGAGCAGGAGGAAGACAAGGAGCTCGTGGTGGAGAAGGAGACAGAGGAGGAGAAGGAGGAGAAGAAGGAGCAGGAGGTGGTGAATGAGCAGGAGTGGAGAAGGAGCAGGAGGTGGAGAAGGAGCAGGAGGGCAGGAAGGAGCAGGAGGGCGAGAAGGAGCAGGAGGTGGAAAGGAGCAGGAGGCGGACAAGGAGCAGGAGGCGGACAAGGAGCAGGAAGTGGACAAGGTGCAGGAGGTGGACAAGGAGCAGGGGGTGGACAAGGAGCAGGGGGTGGACAAGGAGCAGGAGGAGGACAAGGAGCAGGAGGAGGACAAGTAGCAGGAGGAGGAGAAGGAGGTGGATGAGGAGAAGGAGGGGGTGAAAGAGCAGGAGGGGGAGAAAGAGCAGGAGAGGGAGGTGGATAAGGAGCAGAAGGGGGAGGCGCAGGACGAGTAGCAGATGGAGCAGGAGCTGGAGATGGAGCAGGAATTGAGAAGGAGCAGGAGGGAGACAAGGAGCAGGAGGTGGAGAAGGAAGAGGAGGAGAAGAAGTAGCAGGAGGTGGAGAAGGAGCAGGAGGTGGAGCAGGCGCAAGATGAGGAGAAGAGGCAGGAGGTGGAGAAGGAGCAGGAGGAGGAGAAGGAGCAGGAGGAGGAGAAGGAGAAGGTGGAGGAGAAGTAGAAGCAGGTGGAGAAGGAGTAGGAGCTGGACATGGTGCAGGAGGAGGAGAAGGAGGTGGAGGAGGAGAAGGAGGTGGAGAAGGCGCAAGATGAGGCGAAGGAGCAGGAGGTGGAGAATGAGACGGAGGTGGAGAAGGAGCAGGAGAAGGAGAAGGAGCAGGAGGTGTAGAAGGAGCAGGAGGTGGACAAGGAGCAGGAGGTGGACAAGGAGCAGGAGGTGGACAAGGAGCAGGAGGTGGACAAGGAGCAGGAGGTGGACAAGGAGCAGGAGGTGGACAAGGAGCAGGAGGTGGACAAGGAGAAGGAGGTGGACAAGGAGCAGGAGGTGGACGAGGAGAAGGAGGTGGATGAGGAGAAGGAGGGGGAGAAAGAGCAGGAGGTGGACAAAGAGCAGGAGGTGGACAAAGAGCAGGAGGTGGACAAAGAGCAGGAGGGGAGTAGGAGGACCAGCAGGAGATGGAGCAGGAGCTGGAGATGGAGCAGGAATTGTGATGGAGCAGGAGAAAAGGAAGTAGCAGGCGGAGAAGAATGAGCAGGAGAAGGAGAAGAAGCAGGAGAAGGAGAAGTCGCAGGAGGAGGAGAAGGAGGAGAAGAAGGAGCAGGAGGTGGAGAAGGAGCAGGAGTTCGAGAAGGAACAGGAGGAGGAGAAGGAGCAGGAGGAGGAGAAGGAGCAGGAGGAGGAGAAGGAGCAGGAGGAGGAGAAGGAGTGGAGAAGGAGCAGGAGCACAAGAAGGAGCAGGAGGAGGAGTAGGAGCAGGAGGAGGAGAAGGAGCAGGAGGTGGAGAAGATGCAAGATGAGGAGAAGGTGCAGGAGGTGGACAAGGAGACGGAGGTGGAGAAGCAGCAGGAGAAGGAGAACGAGCAGGAGGTGGAGAAGCAGCAGGAGGTGGACAAGGAGCAGGAGGAAGACAAGGAGCAAGTGGTGGAGAAGGAGCACGAGGAGGAGAAGGAGCAAGAGGAGGAGAAGGAGGTGAAGAAGGAGCAGGAGGTGGTGAATGAGCAGGAGTGGAGAAGGAGCAGGAGGTGGAAACGAGCAGAAGGTCGAGAAGGAGCAGGAGGTGGACAAGGAGCAGGAGTTGGACAAGGAGTAGGAGGTGGACAAGGATCAGGAGGTGGAGGAGTAGGACGAGCAGGAGATGGAGCAGGAGCTGGAGATGGAGCAGGAATTGAGAAGGATCAGGAGGAAAAGAAGGAGCCTGCGGAGAAGAAGGAGCAGGAGAAGGAGAAGGAGCAGGAGAAGGAGAAAGAGCAGGAGGTGGAGAAGGTGCAAGGTGAAGAGAAGGAGCATGAAGTGGAAAAGGAGCAGGAGGTGGACAAGGAGCAGGAGGTGGACAAGGAACAGGAGGTGGACAAGGAGCAGGAGGTGGACAAGGAGCAGGAGGTGGACAAGGAGCAGGAGGTGGACAAGGAGCAGGAGGTGGACAAGGAGCAGGAGGTGGACAAGGAGCAGGAGGTGGACAAGGAGCAGGAGGTGGACAAGGAGCAGGAGGTGGAAGAGGAGGACGAGCAGGAGATGGAGCAGGAGCTGGAGATGGAGCTGGAATTGAGAAGGATCAGGAGGAAAAGAAGGAGCCTGCGGAGAAGAAGAAGCAGGAGAAGGAGAAGGAGCAGGAGAAGGAGAAGAAGGAGGTGGAGAAGGAGCAGGAGGTGGAGAAGACGCAAGATGAGGAGAAGGAGCAGGAGGTGGAGAAGGAGCAGGAGGTGGAGAAGACGCAAGATGAGGAGAAGGAGCAGGAGGTGGACAAGGAGCAGGAGGTGGAGAAGGAGCAGGTGGTGGAGAAGGAGCAGGTGGTGGAGAAGGAGCAGTAGGGAGACAAGGAGCAGGAGGTGGAGAAGGAGCAGGAGGAGGAGAAGGAGCAGGGTGAGGAGAAGGAGCAGGTGGAGGAGAAGTAGCAGGAGGGGGAGTAGGAGAATGAGTTGGAGAAGAATCAGGAGGAGGAGCAGGAGCAGGGGGAGAAGAAGGAGCAGGGGGAGGAGAATGAGCAGGAGGTGGAGATGGAGAAGGTGTGGAAAGGAGCAGGAGAAGAATGATGGGCAGGAGGAGGAGAAGGAGGTGGAGAAGGCGCAAGATGAGGAGAAGTAGCAGGAGGTGGAGAAGGAGCAGGAGAAGGAGAAGGAGCAGGAGGTGGAGGAGCAGCAGGAGGTGGAGAAGGAGCAGAAGGGCGGCAAGGAGCAGGGGGGAGACAAGGAACAGGAGGTGGAGAAGGAGCAGGGGGAGGAGAAGGATGCGAAGAAGGAGAACAAGGAGCAGGAGGTGGCGAATGAGCAGGAGTGGAGAAGGAGCAGGAGGCGAAGAAGGAGCAGGAGGGAGAGAAGGAGCAGGAGGGAGAGAAGGAGCAGGATGTGGAGAAGGAGCAGGAGGTGGAGAAGGCGCAAGATGAGGAGCAGGAGCAGGAAGTGGAGAAGGAGCAGGAGAAGGAGAAGGAGTAGGAGAAGGAGAAGGAGCAGGAGGTGGAGAAGGAGCAGCAGGTGGAGAAGGGGCAGGAGGGAGAAACCGAGCAGGAGGAAGACAAGAGGCAAGTGATGGAGAAGGAGCAAGAGGAGGAGAAGGAGCAGAAGAAGGAGCAGGAGGTGGTAAATGAGCAGCAGTGGAGAAGGAGCAGGAGGTGGAGAAGGAGCAGGAGGGCAGGAAGGAGCAGGAGGGCGAGAAGGAGCAGGAGGTGGAAAGGAGCAGGAGGTGGAAAGGAGCAGGAGGTGGACAAGGAGCAGGAGGTGGACAAGGAGCAGGAGGTGGAGAAGGCGCAAGATGAGGAGAAGGAGCAGGAGGTGGAGAAGGAGACGGAGGTGGAGAAGGAGACGGAGGTGGAGTAGGAGCAGGAGGTGGAGAAGGAGCAGGAGGTGGAGAAGGAGCAGGAGGTGGAGAAGGAGCAGGAGGTGGAGAAGGAGCAGGACGTGGAGAAGGAGCAGGAGGTGGAGAAGGAGCAGGAGGTGGAGAAGGAGCAGGAGGGAGAAAAAGAGCAGGAGGGAGAAAAAGAGCAGGAGGGAGACAAGGAGCAAGTGTTGGAGAAGGAGCAAGAGGAGGAGAAGGAGGAGAAGAAGGAGCGGGAGGTGGTAAATGAGCAGCAGTGGAGAAGGAGCAGGAGGTGGAGAAGGAGCAGGAGGGCAGGAAGGAGCAGGAGGGCGAGAAGGAGCAGGAGGTGGAAAGGAGCAGGAGGTGGAAAGGAGCAGGAGGTGGAAAGGAGCAGGAGGTGGAAAGGAGCAGGAGGTGGAAAGGAGCAGGAGGTGGAAAGGAGCAGGAGGTGGAAAGGAGCAGGAGGTGGACAAGGAGCAGGAGGTTGACAAGGAGCAGGAGGTTGACAAGGAGCAGGAGGTGGACAAGGAGCAGTACGTGGACAAGGAGCAGGAGGTGGACAAGGAGCAGGAGGTGGAGAAGGAGCAGGAGGTGGAGAAGGAGCAGGAGGGAGAGAAGGAGCAGGAGGGAGAGAAGGAGCAGGAGGGAGAGAAGGAGCAGGAGGTGGAGAAGGAGCAGGAGGTGGAGAAGGAGCAGGAGGAGGTGAAGGAGGTGGAGGAGGAGATGTAGGTGGAGAAGGAGCAGGAGGAGGAGAAGGAACATGAGGTGGAGAAGCAGCAATAGGTCGAGAAGAAGCAGGAGGCGGAGAAGGATCAGAAGGAGGAGTAGGAGAAGGAGTTGGTGAAGAAGCAGGAGGCGGAGCAGGAGCAGGAGAACAAGAAGGAGCAGGAGGAGGAGTAGGAGCAGGAGGAGGAGAAGGAGCAGGAGGTGGAGAAGGCGCAAGATGAGGAGAAACAGCAGGAGGTGGAGAAGGAGACGGCGGTGGAGAAGAAGCAGGAGGTGGAGAAGGAGCAGGAGGTGGAGAAGGAGCAGGAGGTGGAGAAGGAGCAGGAGGAAGACTAGGAGCAAGTGGTGGAGAAGGAGCAAGAGGAGGAGAAGGAGGAGAAGAAGGAGCAGGAGGTGGTGAATGAGCAGTAGTGGATAAGGAGCAGGAGGTGGAGAAGGAGCAGGAGGGCGAGAAGGGGCAGGAGGTGGAAAGGAGCAGCAGGTGGACAAGGAGCAGCAGGTGGACAAGGAGCAGGAGGCGGACAAGGAGCAGGAGGCGGACTGGGAGCATGAGGTGGACAAGGAGCAGGAGGTGGACAAGGAGCAGGAGGTGGAGGAGGAGGGAGAGCAGGAGATGGAGCAGGAGCTGTAGATGGAGCAGGAATTGAGAAGGAGCAGGAGGAAAAGAACGAGCCTGCGGAGAAGAAGGAGCAGGAGAGGGAGCAGGATCAGCAGAAGGAGAAGGAGCAGGAGGTGGAGAAGGCGCAAGATGAGGAGAAGAGGCAGGATGTGGAGAAGCTGCAGGAGGTGGAGAAGGAGCAGGAGGTGGAGAAGGAGCAGGAGGTGGAGAAGGAGCAGGAGGTGGAGAAGGAGCATGAGGTGGAGAAGGAGCAGGAGGTGGAGAAGGAGCAGGAGGGAGACAAGGAGCAGTAGAAGGAGAAGGAGCAGGAGGAGGAGAAGGAGCAGGAGGAGGAGAAGGAGCAGGAGGTGGACAAGGAGCAGGAGGTGGACAAGGAGCAGGAGGTGGACAAGGAGCAGGACGTGGACAAGGAGCAGGAGGTGGACAAGGAGCAGGAGGTGGACAAGGTGCAGCAGGTGGACAAGGAGCAGGAGGTGGACAAGGAGCAGGAGGTGGACAAGGAGCAGGAGGAGGAGAAGGAGGTGGAAGAGGAGAAGGAGCTGGAGAAAGAGCAGGAGGGGGAGAAGGAGCAGGAGGGGGAGGGGGAGGAGGAGGACGTGCAGCAGATGGAGCAGGAGCTGGAGATGGAGCAGGAATTGAGAAGGAGGAAAGGAAGGAGCAGGCGGAGATGAAGGAGCAGGAGAAGGAGAAGCAGCAGGAGAAGGAGAAGGAGCCGGAGGTGGAGCTGGCGCAAGATGAGGAGAAGGGGCAGGAGGTGGAGAAGGAGCAGGAGGTGGAGAAGGAGCAGGGGGTGGAGAAGGAGCAGGAGGTGGAGAAGGAGCAGGAGGTGGAGAAGGAGCAGGAGGTGGAGAAGGAGCAGGAGGTGGAGAAGGAGCAGGAGGTGCAGAAGGAGCAGGAGGTGGAGAAGGAGCAGGAGGTGGAGAAGGAGCAGGAGGTGGAGAAGGAGCAGGTGTTGAAGAAGGAGCAGGAGGTGGAGAAGGAGCAGGAGGTGGAGAAGGAGCAGGAGGAGGAGAAGGAGGTGGAGGAGGAGATCGATGTGGAGAAGAACATAAGAACATAAGAACATAAGAACATAAGAAATTGGAGCAGGAGTAGGCCAATCGGCCCCTCGAGCCTGCTCCGCCATTCAATAAGATCATGGCTGATCTGATCCCAACCACAAATCTAAAGAACACAAGAAGTCGGAGCAGGACCCGGCCACATAGCCCCTGGGCCCTCTCCGCCACCCACAGGGCATTGACCGATCCGAACTCAGCTTCATGTCCAATTTCCTGCCCGCTCCCCATAACCCCTAATTCCCTTTACTTCTAGGAAACTGTCTATTTCTGTTTTAAATTTATCTAATGATGTCGCTTCCACAGCTTCCTGGGGCAGCAAATTCCACAGACCGACCACCCTCTGAGTGAAGAAGTTTCTCCTCATCTCAGTTTTGAAAGAGCAGCCCCTTATTCTAAGATTATGCCCCCTAGTTCTAGTTTCTCCCATCTTTGGGAACATCCTTACTGCATCCACTCGATCAAGACCCTTCACAATCTTATATGTTTCAATAAGATCGCCTCTCATTCTTCTGAACTCCAATGAGTAGAGTCCCAATCTACTCAACCTCTCCTCATATGTCCGCCCCCTCATCCCCGGGATTAACCGAGTGAACCTTCTTTGTACTGCCTCGAGAGCAAGTATGTCTTTTCTTAAGTATGGAGACCAAAACTGTATGCAGTATTCCAGGTGCGGTCTCACCAATACCTTATATAACTGCAGCAATACCTCCTTGTTTTTATATTCTATCCCCCTAGCAATAAAAGCCAACATTCCGTTGGCTTTCTTGATCACCTGCTGCACCTGCATACCAACTTTTTGATTTTCTTGCACTAGGACCCCCAGATCCCTTTGTACTGCAGTACTTTCCAGTCTCTCGCCATTAAGAAAATAACTTGCTCTCTGATTTTTCCTGCCAAAGTGCATAACCTCACATTTTCCAATATTATATTGCATCTGCCAAATCTCCGCCCACTCACCCAGCCTGTCTATATCCCCTTGCAGGTTTTTTATGTCCTCCTCACTCTCTACTTTCCCTCCCATCTTTGTATCATCTGCAAATTTTGATATGTTGCACTCGGTCCCCTCCTCCAAATCGTTAATATAGATTGTAAAGAGTTGGGGACCCAGCACCGACCCCTGTGGAACACCACTGGTTACTGGTTGCCAGTCCGAAAATGAACCATTTATCCCAACTCTCTGCTTCCTGTTCGATAACCAATCCTCCACCCATGCCAGAATATTACCCCCAATCCCGTGATTTTTTATCTTAAGTAATAATCTTTTATGTGGCACCTTGTCGAATGCCTTCTGGAAGTCTAAATACACTATGTCCACTGGTTACCCTTTATCCACCCTATACGTTATATCCTCGAAGAAC
Source organism: Heptranchias perlo (assembly GCF_035084215.1). Taxonomy (NCBI): domain Eukaryota; kingdom Metazoa; phylum Chordata; class Chondrichthyes; order Hexanchiformes; family Hexanchidae; genus Heptranchias; species Heptranchias perlo. The sequence goes on from NW_027138300.1 coordinate 1,573,259, forward strand.
TCAAGCAAATTTGTCAGACATGACTTCCCCTTCATAAAGCCATGCTGACTTTGTCCTATTAAATTATGCTTATCTAAATGTTCCGTTACTGTCTCCTTAATAATAGACTCCAAAATTTTACCCACCACAGATGTTAAGCTAACTGGCCTATAATTTCCAGCCTTCTGCCTGCTACCCTTTTTAAATAACGGTGTTACATTAGCAGTTTTCCAATCTGCCGGGACCTCTCCTGAGTCCAGGGAATTTTGGAAAACTATCACCAAAGCATCCACAATCCCTACTGCCACTTCCCTCAAGACCCTCGGATGGAAACCATCAGGTCCAGGGGATTTATCCGCCTTGAGTCCCATTATTTTACTGAGTACCATCTCCTGAGTGATTTTAATCGTATTTAGCTCCTCCCCCCCGAGAGTCCCCTGTTTGTCCAGTGTTGGGATATTCTTAGTGTCCTCTACTGTAAAGACTGAAACAAAATATTTGTTCAGCATTTTTGCCATCTCCATGTTTCCCACCATTAATTTCCCGGTCTCATCCTCTAAGGGACCTATGTTTGCCTTAGCCACCCTTTTTCTTTTTATATAACTATAGAAACTCTTGCTATCTGTTTTTATATTTTTTGCTAATTTCTTTTCATAATCTAACTTCCCTTTCTTAATCAATCCTTTAGTTACTTTTTGCTGTCTTTTGAAGAATTCCCAATCTTCTATCCTCCCACTAAGTTTGGCTACCTTATATGTCCTTGTTTTTAGTCGGATACTATCCTTGATTTCTTTACTTAGCCACGGATGGCTGTCATTTCTTTTACACCCTTTTTTCCTCAGTGGAATATATTTATTTTGAAAGTTGTAAAATAACTCCCTAAATGAACACCACTGCTCATGTACCGTCTTACCCTTTAATCTATTTTCCCAGTCCACTTTAATCAATTCCGCTCTCATACCGTCATAGTCTCCTTTATTCAAGCTCAGTACGCTTGTTTGAGAATCAACCTTCTCACCCTCTAATTGGATATGGAATTCAACCATGTTGTGGTCGCTCGTTCCAAGGGGATCCTTAACTAGGACATTATTAATTAATCCTGACTCATTACACAGGACCAGGTCCAAGGTTGCCTGCCCCCTTGTAGGATCAGTTACATACTGCTCAAGAAATCCATCCCTGATGCACTCAATGAACTCGTCCTCAAGGCTGCTCTGCCCAATTTGATTTGTCCAGTTAATATGATAATTAAAATCCCCCATAATTATGGCTGTTCCCTTATTACATGCCCCGACTATCTCCTGATTAATACTTCTTCCAGCAGAGTTGCAACTATTAGGAGGCCTATATACTACGCCCACTAATGTTTTTTTTCCCTTATTATTCCTTATCTCCACCCAAACTGTTTCATTATCTTGATGCTTTGTCCCAATATCATTTCTCTGTATTACAGTGATTCCTTCCTTTATTAACATAGCCACCCCACCTCCCCTTCCTTCCTGCCTGTCCTTCCTGATTGTTAAATACCCTGGCATATTTAATTCCCAGTGGTTGTCACCCTGCAGCCATGTTTCTGTAATGGCCACAAGATCATACCCATACGTCGTTATTTGTGCCGTTAACTCGTCCATTTTATTACGAATGCTACGTGCATTCAGATAAAGAACTTTCAAATCTGTTTTGTGACGCTTAGTTCCTGCTTTTTCCTTTTTTAACACTTTACCTATTACTCCATACCTTCTGTCCCTTCCTGTTACGCTTTCCTCTCTCTCCCTGCTCAGGTTCCCAACCCCCTGCCACTTTAGTTTAAACCCTCCCCAACAGCACTAGCAAACACTCCTCCTAGGACAGCAGTCCCGGCCCTGCCCAGGTGCAGACCATCCGGTTTGTACTGGTCCCACCTCCCCCAGAACCGTTTCCAGTGTCCCAGGAATTTGAATCCCTCCCCCTTGCACCATTCCTCCAGCCACGTATTCATTTGAAATATCCTCCTATTTCTACTCTGACTAGCACGTGGCACTGGCAGCAATCCTGAGATTACTACCTTTGAGGTCCTATTTTTTAATTTACCTCCTAACTCCCTATATTCTGCTTTTAGGACCTCATCCCCTTTTTTACCTATATCGTTGGTGCCTATGTGCACCACGACAGCTGGCTGTTCGCCCTCCCCCTCCAAAATGTTCTGTAGCCGCTCCGAGACATCCTTGATCCTTGCACCAGGGAGGCAACACCATCCTGGAGTCTCGGTTGCGGCCGCAGAAACGCCTGTCTATTCCCCTTACAATTGAGTCCCCTATCACTATAGCTCTGCCACTCTTTTTCCTCCCATCCTGTGCAGCAGAGCTACCCGTGGTGCCAGGAAGTTGGCTGCTGCTGCCTTCCCCTGATAAGTCATCCCCCCCAACAGCATCCAAAGTGGCATATCTGTTTGAGAGGGGGATGGCCACAGGGGACCCCTGCACTACCTGCCTGCATCTCTTACTCTTCCTGGTGGTCACCCATTCACTTCCTGCCTGTATACCCTTTACCTGCGGTGTGACCAACTCGCTAAACGTGCTATCCACGAGTTTCTCTGCATCGCGAATGCTCCACAGTGAGTCCACCCGCAGCTCCAGCTCCGAGATACGATCGGTCAGTAGCTGCAGGTGGACACACTTCCCGCACACATGGTCGGCAGGGACACTGGTAGTGTCCATGACTTCCCACATCTTGCAGGAGGAGCATATCACGGGTACGAGGTCTGCTGCCATGACTTGCCTTAGCTTAGTTACCCCTTTTAAATTACGTTGAAATTAGAAAATGTTAACTATACTAGGGACCTAGGTTCACTAAAAAAAAAACACTATCTGCTATAAAACCTGCAGATCTTCCCTTTCTTATTACTTTACTTACAGTAAAATGGTAGAAATACTCACCTGAACCTACTCACCAATCAGCTGCCTCCCCTGTGCCGCGTCACTTTCTGACTGGTGACGTCACCCTGAACTCTGCCGCTGGTCTCAGAGTCTCGCTCTCAGAGTAAGCTCTGGTCTCGCTCTCTCCCGCCGCTCACCGACTGGACTCTCGCTCTCTCCGCGCTGTTTATATCTCCGCTCTGGTCTCGCTCTCTCCCGCCGCTCACCGACTGGACTCTCGCTCTCTCCGCGCTGTTTATATCTCCGCTCTGGTCTCGCTCTCTCCCGCCGCTCACCGACTGGAGCAAGTTGTGGAGAAGTAGCAAGAGGAGGAGAAGGAGGAGAAGAAGGAGCGGGAAGTGGTAAATGAGCAGCAGTGGAGAAGGAGCAGGAAGTGGAGAAGGAGCAGGAGGGCAGGAAGGAGCAGGAGGGCGAGAAGGAGCAGAAGGTGGAAAGGAGCAGGAGGTGGACAAGGAGCAGGAGGTGGACAAGGAGCAGGAGGTGGACAAGGAGCAGGAGGTGGACAAGGATCAGGAGGTGGACAAGTAGCAGGAGGTGGACAAGGAGCAGGAGGTGGAAGAGGAGGACGAGCAGGAGATGGAGCAGGAGCTGGAGATGGAGCAGGAATTGAGAAGGATCAGGAGGAAAAGAAGGAGCCTGCGGAGAAGAAGGAGTAGGAGAAGGAGAAGAAGCAGGAGGTGGAGAAGGAGCAGGAGGTGGAGAAGACCCAATATGAGGAGAAGGAGCAGGAGGTGGAGAAGGAGCAGGAGGTGGAGAAGACGCAAGATGAGGAGAAGGAGCAGGAGGTGGAGAAGGAGCAGGAGGTGGAGAAGGAGCAGGTGGTGGAGAAGGAGCAGTTGGTGGAGAAGGAGCAGTAGGAAGACAAGGAGCAGTAGGGAGACAAGGAGCAGGAGGAGGAGAAGGGGCAGGGTGAGGAGAAGGAGCAGGTGGAGGAGACGTAGCAGGAGGGGGAGCAGGAGAATGAGTTGGAGAAGAATCAGGAGGAGGAGCAGGAGCAGGGGGAGAAGAAGGAGCAGGGGGAGGAGAATGAGCAGGGGGTGGAGATGGAGAAGGTGTGGAAAGGAGCAGGAGAAGAATGATGGGCAGGAGGAGGAGAAGGAGGTGGAGAAGGCGCAAGATGAGGAGAAGTAGCAGGAGGTGGAGAAGGAGCAGGAGAAGGAGAAGGAGCCGGAGGTGGAGGAGCAGCAGGAGGTGGAGAAGGAGCAGAAGGGAGGCAAGGAGCAGGGGGGTGACAAGGAACAGGAGGTGGAGAAGGAGCAGGGGGAGGAGAAGGATGCGAAGAAGGAGAACAAGGAGCAGGAGGTGGCGAATGAGCAGGAGTGGAGAAGGAGCAGGAGGCGAAGAAGGAGCAGGAGGGAGAGAAGGAGCAGGATTGGAGAAGGAGCAGGATGTGGAGAAGGAGCAGGAGGTGGAGAAGGAGCAGGATGTGGAGAAGGAGCAGGATGTGGAGAAGGAGCAGGAGGTGGAGAAGGCGCAAGATAAGGAGAAGGAGCAGGAAGTGGAGAAGGAGCAGGAGAAGGAGAAGGAGCAGGAGAAGGAGAAGGAGCAGCAGTTGGAGAAGGGGCAGGAGGGAGAAACCGAGCAGGAGGAAGACAAGGAGCAAGTGGTGGAGAAGGAGCAGGAGGTGGAGAAGGAACATGAGGTGGAGAAGCAGCAATAGGTCGAGAAGGAGCAGGAGGTGGAGAAGGACCAGAAGGAGGAGTAGGAGAAGGAGTTGGTGAAGAAGCAGGAGGCGGAGCAGGAGCAGGCGGAGAAGAAGGAGGAGGAGGTGGAGAAGGAGCAGGAGTGGAGAAGGAGCAGCAGAACAAGAAGGAGCAGGAGGAGGAGTAGGAGCAGGAGGAGTAGAAGGAGCAGGAGGTGGAGAAGGCGCAAGATGAGGAGAAGCAGCAGGAGGTGGAGAAGGAGACGGCGGTGGAGAAGAAGCAGGAGGTGGAGAAGGAGCAGGAGGTGGTGAAGGAGCAGGAGGAAGACTTGGAGCAAGTGGTGGAGAAGGAGCAAGAGGAGGAGAAGGAGGAGAAGAAGGAGCAGGAGGTGGTGAATCAGCAGGAGTGGATAAGGAGCAGGAGGTGGAGAAGGAGCAGGAGGGCAGGAAGGAGCAGGAGGGCGAGAAGGGGCAGGAGGTGGAAAGGAGCAGGAGGTGGAGAAGGAGCAGGAGGCGGACTGGGAGCATGAGGTGGACAAGGAGCAGGAGGTGGAGGAGGAGGGAGAGCAGGAGATGGAGCAGGAGCTGGAGATGGAGCAGGAATTGAGAAGGAGCAGGAGGAAAAGAAGGAGCCTGCGGAGAAGAAGGAAAAGGAGAGGGAGAAGGAGCAGCAGAAGGAGAAGGAGCAGGAGGTGGAGAAGGAGCAGGAGGTGGAGAAGGAGCAGGAGGTGGAGAAGGAGCAGGAGGTGGAGAAGGAGCAAGAGGTGGAGGAGGAGGACGAGCAGGAGATGGAGCACGAGCTGGAGATGGAGCAGGAATTGAGAAGCAGCAGGAGGAAAAGAAGGAGCAGGAGGTAGAGAAGGCGCAGGAAGTCGAGAAGGAGCAGAAGGAGGAGAAGGAGCAGGAGGAGGAGAAGGAGCCGGAGGAGGAGAAGGAGCAGGAGTGGAGAAGGAGCAGGAGAACAAGAAGGAGCAGGAGGAGGAGTAGGAGCAGGATGAGGAGAAGGAGCAGGAGGTGGAGAAGGTGCAAGATGAGGAGAAGGAGACGGAGGTGGAGAAGGAGCAGGAGGTGGAGAAGGAGCAGGAGGTGGAGAAGGAGCAGGAGGTGGAGAAGGAGCAGGAGGTGGAGAAGGAGCAGGAGGTGGAGAAGGAGCAGGAGGTGGAGTAGGAGAAGGAGTTGGTGAAGAAGCAGGAGGCGGAGCAGGAGCAGGCGGAGAAGAAGGAGCAGGATGTGGAGAAGGAGCAGGATGTGGAGAAGGAGCAGGAGGTGGAGAAGGCGCAAGATAAGGAGAAGGAGCAGGAAGTGGAGAAGGAGCAGGAGAAGGAGAAGGAGCAGGAGAAGGAGAAGGAGCAGCAGTTGGAGAAGGGGCAGGAGGGAGAAACCGAGCAGGAGGAAGACAAGGAGCAAGTGGTGGAGAAGGAGCAGGAGGTGGAGAAGGAACATGAGGTGGAGAAGCAGCAATAGGTCGAGAAGGAGCAGGAGGCGGAGAAGGACCAGAAGGAGGAGTAGGAGAAGGAGTTGGTGAAGAAGCAGGAGGCGGAGCAGGAGCAGGCGGAGAAGAAGGGGGAGGAGGTGGAGAAGGAGCAGGAGTGGAGAAGGAGCAGCAGAACAAGAAGGAGCAGGAGGAGGAGTAGGAGCAGGAGGAGGAGAAGGAGCAGGAGGTGGAGAAGGCGCAAGATGAGGAGAAGCAGCAGGAGGTGGAGAAGGAGACGGCGGTGGAGAAGAAGCAGGAGGTGGAGAAGGAGCAGGAGGTGGAGAAGGAGCAGGAGGAAGTATTGGAGCAAGTGGTGGAGAAGGAGCAAGAGGAGGAGAAGGAGGAGAAGAAGGAGCAGGAGGTGGTGAAACAGCAGGAGTGGATAAGGAGCAGGAGGTGGAGAAGGAGCAGGAGGGCAGGAAGGAGCATTAGGGCGAGAAGGGGCAGGAGGTGGAAAGGAGCAGGAGGTGGACAAGGAGCAGGAGGCGGACTGGGAGCATGAGGTGGACAAGGAGCAGGAGGTGGAGGAGGAGGGAGAGCAGGAGATGGAGCAGGAATTGAGAAGGAGCAGGAGGAAAAGAAGGAGCCTGCGGAGAAGAAGGAAAAGGAGAGGGAGAAGGAGCAGCAGAAGGAGAAGGAGCAGGAGGTGGAGAAGGAGCAGGAGGTGGAGAAGGAGCAGGAGGTGGAGAAGGAGCAGGAGGTGGAGAAGGAGCAAGAGGTGGAGGAGGAGGACGAGCAGGAGATGGAGCACGAGCTGGAGATGGAGCAGGAATTGAGAAGCAGCAGGAGGAAAAGAAGGAGCAGGAGGTAGAGAAGGCGCAGGAAGTCGAGAAGGAGCAGAAGGAGGAGAAGGAGCAGGAGGAGGAGAAGGAGCCGGAGGAGGAGAAGGAGCAGGAGTGGAGAAGGAGCAGGAGAACAAGAAGGAGCAGGAGGAGGAGTAGGAGCAGGATGAGGAGAAGGAGCAGGAGGTGGAGAAGGCGCAAGATGAGGAGAAGGAGACGGAGGTGGAGAAGGAGACGGAGGTGGAGAAGGAGACGGAGGTGGAGAAGGAGACGGAGGTGGAGAAGGAGACGGAGGTGGAGAAGGAGACGGAGGTGGAGAAGGAGCAGGAGGTGGAGAAGGAGCAGGAGGTGGAGAAGGAGCAGGAGGTGGAGAAGGAGCAGGAGGTGTAGAAGGAGCAGTAGGTGGAGAAGGAGCAGTAGGTGGAGAAGGAGCAGGAGGGAGAAAAAGAGCAGGAGGGAGAAAAAGAGCAGGAGGGAGAAAAAGAGCAGGAGGTAGAAAAAGAGCAGGAGGGAGACAAGGAGCAAGTGGTGGAGAAGGAGCAAGAGGAGGAGAAGGAGGAGAAGAAGGAGCGGGAGTTGGTAAATGAGCAGCAGTGGAGAAGGAGCAGGAGGTGGAGAAGGAGCAGGAGGGCAGGAAGGAGCAGGAGGGCGAGAAGGAGCAGGAGGTGGAAAGGAGCAGGAGGTGGAAAGGAGCAGGAGGTGGAAAGGAGAAGGAGGTGGACAAGGAGCAGGAGGTTGACAAGGAGCAGGAGGTTAACAAGGAGCAGGAGGTTGACAAGGAGCAGGAGGTGGACAAGGAGCAGGAGGTGGACAAGGAGCAGGAGGTTGACAAGGAGCAGGAGGTGGACAAGGAGCAGGAGGTGGACAAGGAGCAGGAGGTGGAGGAGGACGACGAGCAGGAGATGGAGCAGGAGCTGGAGATGGAAAAGGAATTGAGAAGGATCAGGAGGAAAAGAGGGAGCCTGCGGAGAAGAAGGAGCAGCAGAAGGAGAAGGAGCAGGAGAAGGAGAAAGAGCAGGAGGTGGAGAAGGCGCAAGATGAGGAGAAGGAGCAGGAAGTGGAAAAGGAGCAGGAGGTGGAGAAGGAGCAGGAGGGAGACAAGGAGCAGGAGGGAGAGAAGGAGCAGGAGGTGGACAAGGAGCAGGAGGTGGACAAGGAGCAGGAGGTGGACAAGGAGCATGAGGTGGAAAGGAGCAGGAGGAGGAGAATGAGGTGGATGAGGAGAAGGAGGGGGAGAAGGAGCAGGAGGGGGAGAAGGAGCAGGAGGTGGACAAAGAGCAGGAGGGGAGTAGGAGCACCAGCAGGAGATGGAGCAGTAGCTGGAGATGGAGCAGGAATTGAGATGGAGCAGGATGAAAGGAAGTAGCAGGCGGAGAAGAATGAGCAGGAGAAGGAGAAGAAGCAGGAGAAGGAGAAGTAACAGGAGGAGGAGAAGGAGGAGAAGAAGGAGCAGGAGGTGGAGAAGGAGCAGGAGTTCGAGAAGGAGCAGGAGGAGGAGAAGGAACAGGAGGAGGAGAAGGAGCAGGAGGAGGAGAATGAGTGGAGAAGGAGCAGGAGCACAAGAAGGAGCAGGAGGAGGAGTAGGAGCAGGAGGAGGAGAAGGTGCAGGAGGTGGACAAGGAGACGGAGGTGGAGAAGCAGCAGGAGAAGGAGAACGAGCAGGATGTGGAGAAGGAGCAGGAGGTGGACAAGGAGCAGGAGTTGGACAAGGAGTAGGAGGCGGACTAGGAGCAGGAGTTGGACAAGGATCAGGAGGTGGAGGAGGAGGACGAGCAGGAGATGGAGCAGGAGCTGGAGATGGAGCAGGAATTGTGAAGGATCAGGAGGAAAAGAAGGAGCCTGCGGGGAAGAAGGAGCAGGAGAAGGAGAAGGAGCAGGAGAAGGAGAAAGAGCAGGAGTTGGAGAAGGCGCAAGATGAGGAGAAGGAGCAGGAAGTGCAAAAGGAGCAGGAGGTGGAGAAGGAGCAGGAGGTGGAGAAGGAGCAGGAGGGAGAAAAAGAGCAGGAGGAAGACATAAGAACATAAGAACATAAGAACATAAGAAATTGGAGCAGGAGTAGGCCAATCGCCCCCTCGAGCCTGCTCCGCCATTCAATAAGATCATGGCTGATCTGATCCCAACCACAAATCTAAAGAACACAAGAAGTCGGAGCAGGACCCGGCCACATAGCCCCTGGGCCCTCTCCGCCACCCACAGGGCATTGACCGATCCGAACTCAGCTTCATGTCCAATTTCCTGCCCGCTCCCCATAACCCCTAATTCCCTTTACTTCTTGGAAACTGTCTATTTCTGTTTTAAATTTATCTAATGATGTAGCTTCCACAGCTTCCTGGGGCAGCAAATTCCACAGACCGACCACCCTCTGAGTGAAGAAGTTTCTCCTCATCTCAGTTTTGAAAGAGCAGCCCCTTATTCTAAGATTATGCCCCCTAGTTCTAGTTTCACCCATCTTTGGGAACATCCTTACTGCATCCACCCGATCAAGACCCTTCACAATCTTATATGTTTCAATAAGATCGCCTCTCATTCTTCTGAACTCCAATGAGTAGAGTCCCAATCTACTCAACCTCTCCTCATATGTCCGCCCCCTCATCCCCGGGATTAACCGAGTGAACCTTCTTTGTACTGCCTCGAGAGCAAGTATGTCTTTTCTTAAGTATGGAGACCAAAACTGTATGCAGTATTCCAGGTGCGGTCTCACCAATACCTTATATAACTGCAGCAATACCTCCTTGTTTTTATATTCTATCCCCCTAGCAATAAAAGCCAACATTCCGTTGGCTTTCTTGATCACCTGCTGCACCTGCATACCAACTTTTTGATTTTCTTGCACTAGGACCCCCAGATCCCTTTGTACTGCAGTACTTTCCAGTCTCTCGCCATTAAGAAAATAACTTGCTCTCTGATTTTTCCTGCCAAAGTGCATAACCTCACATTTTCCAATATTATATTGCATCTGCCAAATCTCCGCCCACTCACCCAGCCTGTCTATATCCCCTTGCAGGTTTTTTATGTCCTCCTCACTCTCTACTTTCCCTCCCATCTTTGTATCATCTGCAAATTTTGATATGTTGCACTCGGTCCCCTCCTCCAAATCGTTAATATAGATTGTAAAGAGTTGGGGACCCAGCACCGACCCCTGTGGAACACCACTGGTTACTGGTTGCCAGTCCGAAAATGAACCATTTATCCCAACTCTCTGCTTCCTGTTCGATAACCAATCCTCCACCCATGCCAGAATATTACCCCCAATCCCGTGATTTTTTATCTTAAGTAATAATCTTTTATGTGGCACCTTGTCGAATGCCTTCTGGAAGTCTAAATACACTATGTCCACTGGTTACCCTTTATCCACCCTATACGTTATATCCTCGAAGAACTCAAGCAAATTTGTCAGACATGACTTCCCCTTCATAAAGCCATGCTGACTTTGTCCTATTAAATTATGCTTATCTAAATGTTCCGTTACTGTCTCCTTAATAATAGACTCCAAAATTTTACCCACCACAGATGTTAAGCTAACTGGCCTATAATTTCCAGCCTTCTGCCTACTACCCTTTTTAAATAACGGTGTTACATTAGCAGTTTTCCAATCTGCCGGGACCTCTCCTGAGTCCAGGGAATTTTGGAAAACTATCACCAAAGCATCCACAATCCCTACTGCCACTTCCCTCAAGACCCTCGGATGGAAACCATCAGGTCCAGGGGATTTATCCGCCTTGAGTCCCATTATTTTACTGAGTACCATCTCCTGAGTGATTTTAATCGTATTTAGCTCCTCCCCCCCGAGAGTCCCCTGTTTGTCCAGTGTTGGGATATTCTTAGTGTCCTCTACTGTAAAGACTGAAACAAAATATTTGTTCAGCATTTTTGCCATCTCCATGTTTCCCACCATTAATTTCCCGGTCTCATCCTCTAAGGGACCTATGTTTGCCTTAGCCACCCTTTTTCTTTTTATATAACTATAGAAACTCTTGCTATCTGTTTTTATATTTTTTGCTAATTTCTTTTCATAATCTAACTTCCCTTTCTTAATCAATCCTTTAGTTACTTTTTGCTGTCTTTTGAAGAATTCCCAATCTTCTAAGTTTGGCTACCTTATATGTCCTTGTTTTTAGTCGGATACTATCCTTGATTTCTTTACTTAGCCACGGATGGCTGTCATTTCTTTTACACCCTTTTTTCCTCAGTGGAATATATTTATTTTGAAAGTTGTAAAATAACTCCCTAAATGAACACCACTGCTCATGTACCGTCTGACCCTTTAATCTATTTTCCCAGTCCACTTTAATCAATTCCGCTCTCATACCATCATAGTCTCCTTTATTCAAGCTCAGTACGCTTGTTTGAGAATCAACCTTCTCACCCTCTAATTGGATATGGAATTCAACCATGTTGTGGTCGCTCGTTCCAAGGGGATCCTTAACTAGGACATTATTAATTAATCCTGACTCATTACACAGGACCAGGTCCAAGGTTGCCTGCCCCCTTGTAGGATCAGTTACATACTGCTCAAGAAATCCATCCCTGATGCACTCAATGAACTCGTCCTCAAGGCTGCTCTGCCCAATTTGATTTGTCCAGTTAATACGATAATTAAAATCCCCCATAATTATGGCTGTTCCCTTATTACATGCCCCGACTATCTCCTGATTAATACTTCTTCCAGCAGAGTTGCAACTATTAGGAGGCCTATATACTACGCCCACTAATGTTTTTTTTTCCCTTATTATTCCTTATCTCCACCCAAACTGTTTCATTATCTTGATGCTTTGTCCCAATATCATTTCTCTGTATTACAGTGATTCCTTCCTTTATTAACATAGCCACCCCACCTCCCCTTCCTTCCTGCCTGTCCTTCCTGATTGTTAAATACCCTGGCATATTTAATTCCCAGTGGTTGTCACCCTGCAGCCATGTTTCTGTAATGGCCACAAGATCATACCCATACGTCGTTATTTGTGCCGTTAACTCGTCCATTTTATTACGAATGCTACGTGCATTCAGATAAAGAACTTTCAAATCTGTTTTGTGACGCTTAGTTCCTGCTTTTTCCTTTTTTAACACTTTACCTATTACTCCATACCTTCTGTCCCTTCCTGTTACGCTTTCCTCTCTCTCCCTGCTCAGGTTCCCAACCCCCTGCCACTTTAGTTTAAACCCTCCCCAACAGCACTAGCAAACACTCCTCCTAGGACAGCAGTCCCGGCCCTGCCCAGGTGCAGACCATCCGGTTTGTACTGGTCCCACCTCCCCCAGAACCGTTTCCAGTGTCCCAGGAATTTGAATCCCTCCCCCTTGCACCATTCCTCTAGCCACGTATTCATTTGAAATATCCTCCTATTTCTACTCTGACTAGCACGTGGCACTGGCAGCAATCCTGAGATTACTACCTTTGAGGTCCTATTTTTTAATTTACCTCCGAACTCCCTATATTCTGCTTTTAGGACCTCATCCCCTTTTTTACCTATATCGTTGGTGCCTATGTGCACCACGACAGCTGGCTGTTCGCCCTCCCCCTCCAAAATGTTCTGTAGCCGCTCCGAGACATCCTTGATCCTTGCACCAGGGAGGCAACACACCATCCTGGAGTCTCGGTTGCGGCCGCAGAAACGCCTGTCTATTCCCCTTACAATTGAGTCCCCTATCACTATAGCTCTGCCACTCTTTTTCCTCCCAGCCTGTGCAGCAGAGCTACCCGTGGTGCCAGGAAGTTGGCTGCTGCTGCCTTCCCCTGATAAGTCATCCCCCCCAACAGCATCCAAAGTGGCATATCTGTTTGAGAGGGGGATGGCCACAGGGGACCCCTGCACTACCTGCCTGCATCTCTTACTCTTCCTGGTGGTCACCCATTCACTTCCTGCCTGTATACCCTTTACCTGCGGTGTGACCAACTCGCTAAACGTGCTATCCACGAGTTTCTCTGCATCGCGAATGCTCCACAGTGAGTCCACCCGCAGCTCCAGCTCCGAGATACGATCGGTCAGTAGCTGCAGGTGGACACACTTCCCGCACACATGGTCGGCAGGGACACTGGTAGTGTCCATGACTTCCCACATCTTGCAGGAGGAGCATATCACGGGTGCGAGGTCTGCTGCCATGACTTGCCTTAGCTTAGTTACCCCTTTTAAATTACGTTGAAATTAGAAAAAGTTAACTATACTAGGGACCTAGGTTCACTAAAAAAAAAACACTATTTGCTATAAAACCTGCAGATCTTCCCTTTCTTATTACTTTACTTACAGTAAAATGGTAGAAATACTCACCTGAACCTACTCACCAATCAGCTGCCTCCCCTGTGCCGCGTCACTTTCTGACTGGTGACGTCACCCTGAACTCTGCCGCTGGTCTCAGAGTCTCGCTCTCAGAGCAAGCTCTGGTCTCGCTCTCTCCCGCCGCTCACCGACTGAACTCTCGCTCTCTCCGCGCTGTTTATATCCCCGCTCTGGTCTCGCTCTCTCCCGCCGCTCACCGACTGGACTCTCGCTCTCTCCGCGCAGTTTATATCTCCGCTCTGGTCTCGCTCTCTCCCGCCGCTCACCGACTGGACTCGCGCTCTCTCCGCGCTGTTTATATCTCCGCTCTGGTCTCGCTCTCTCCCGCCGCTCACCGACTGGAGCAAGTTGTGGAGAAGTAGCAAGAGGAGGAGAAGGAGGAGAAGAAGGAGCGGGAAGTGGTAAATGAGCAGCAGTGGAGAAGGAGCAGGAAGTGGAGAAGGAGCAGGAGGGCAGGAAGGAGCAGGAGGGCGAGAAGGAGCAGAAGGTGGAAAGGAGCAGGAGGTGGACAAGGAGCAGGAGGTGGACAAGGAGCAGGAGGTGGACAAGGAGCAGGAGGTGGACAAGGATCAGGAGGTGGACAAGGATCAGGAGGTGGACAAGTAGCAGGAGGTGGACAAGGAGCAGGAGGTGGAAGAGGAGGACGAGCAGGAGATGGAGCAGGAGCTGGAGATGGAGCAGGAATTGAGAAGGATCAGGAGGAAAAGAAGGAGCCTGCGGAGAAGAAGGAGTAGGAGAAGGAGAAGGAGCAGGAGAAGGAGAAGAAGCAGGAGGTGGAGAAGGAGCAGGAGGTGGAGAAGACCCAATATGAGGAGAAGGAGCAGGAGGTGGAGAAGGAGCAGGAGGTGGAGAAGACGCAAGATGAGGAGAAGGAGCAGGAGGTGGACAAGGAGCAGGAGGTGGAGAAGGAGCAGGTGGTGGAGAAGGAGCAGTTGGTGGAGAAGGAGCAGTAGGGAGACAAGGAGCAGTAGGGAGACAAGGAGCAGGAGGAGGAGAAGGGGCAGGGTGAGGAGAAGGAGCAGGTGGAGGAGAAGTAGCAGGAGGGGGAGCAGGAGAATGAGTTGGAGAAGAATCAGGAGGAGGAGCAGGAGCAGGGGGAGAAGAAGGAGCAGGGGGAGGAGAATGAGCAGGAGGTGGAGATGGAGAAGGTGTGGAAAGGAGCAGGAGAAGAATGATGGGCAGGAGGAGGAGAAGGAGGTGGAGAAGGCGCAAGATGAGGAGAAGTAGCAGGAGGTGGAGAAGGAGCAGGAGAAGGAGAAGGAGCCGGAGGTGGAGGAGCAGCAGGAGGTGGAGAAGGAGCAGAAGGGAGGCAAGGAGCAGGGGGGTGACAAGGAACAGGAGGTGGAGAAGGAGCAGGGGGAGGAGAAGGATGCGAAGAAGGAGAACAAGGAGCAGGAGGTGGCGAATGAGCAGGAGTGGAGAAGGAGCAGGAGGCGAAGAAGGAGCAGGAGGGAGAGAAGGAGCAGGAGTGGAGAAGGAGCAGGATGTGGAGAAGGAGCAGGAGGTGGAGAAGGCGCAAGATAAGGAGAAGGAGCAGGAAGTGGAGAAGGAGCAGGAGAAGGAGAAGGAGAAGGAGCAGGAGAAGGAGAAGGAGCAGGAGGTGGAGAAGGAGCAGCAGGTGGAGAAGGGGCAGGAGGGAGAAACCGAGCAGGAGGAAGACAAGGAGCAAGTGGTAGAGAAGGAGCAACAGGAGGAGAAGGAGAAGAAGAAGGAGCAGGAGGTGGTAAATGAGCAGCAGTGGAGAAGGAGCAGGAGGTGGAGAAGGAGCAGGAGGGCAGGAAGGAGCAGGAGGGCGAGAAGGAGCAGGAGGTGGAAAGGAGCAGGAGGTGGAAAGGAGCAGGAGGTGGACAAGGAGCAGGAGGTGGACAAGGAGCAGGAGGTGGACAAGGAGCAGGAGGTGGACATGGATCAGAAGGTGGAGGAGGAGGACGAGCAGGAGATGGAGCAGGAGCTGGAGATGGAGCAGGAATTGAGAAGCAGCAGGAGGAAAAGGAGCAGGCGGAGAAGAAGGAGCAGGAGAAGGAGAAGGAGCAGGAGAAGGAGAAGGAGCAGGAGGTGGAGAAGGCGCAGGAAGTCGAGAAGGAGCAGAAGGAGGAGAAGGAGCAGGAGGAGGTGAAGGAGCCGGCGGAGGAGAAGGAGCAGGAGTGGAGAAGGAGCAGGAGAACAAGAAGGAGCAGGAGGAGGAGTAGGAGCAGGAGGAGGAGAAGGAGCAGGAGGTGGAGAAGGCGCAAGATGAGGAGAAGGAGACGGAGGTGGAGAAGGAGACGGAGGTGGAGAAGGAGACGGAGGTGGAGAAGGAGACGGAGGTGGAGAAGGAGCAGGAGGTGGAGAAGGAGCAGGAGGTGGAGAAGGAGCAGGAGGTGGAGAAGGAGCAGGAGGTGGAGAAGGAGCAGGAGGTGGAGAAGGAGCAGGAGGGAGAAAAAGAGCAGGAAGGATAAAAAGAGCAGGAGGGAGAAAAAGAGCAGGAGGGAGACAAGGAGCAAGTGGTGGAGAAGGAGCAAGAGGAGGAAAAGGAGGAGAAGAAGGAGCGGGAGGTGGTAAATGAGCAGCAGTGGAGAAGGAGCAGGAGGTGGAGAAGGAGCAGGAGGGCAGGAAGGAGCAGGAGGGCGAGAAGGAGCAGGAGGTGGAAAGGAGCAGGAGGTGGACAGGAGCAGGAGGTGGACAGGAGCAGGAGGTGGACAAGGAGCAGGAGGTTGACAAGGACCAGGAGGTTGACAAGGAGAAGGAGGTTGACAAGGAGCAGGAGGTGGACAAGGAGCAGGAAGTGGACAAGGAGCAGGAGGTGGACAAGGAGCAGGAGGTGGACAGGGAGCAGGAGGTGGAGGAGGAGGACGAGCAGGAGATGGAGCAGGAGCTGGAGATGGAGCAGGAATTGAGAAGGATCAGGAGGAAAAGAAGGAGCCTGCGGAGAAGAAGGAGCAGGAAGTGGAAAAGGAGCAGGAGGTGGAGAAGGAGCAGGAGGGAGACAAGGAGCAGGAGGGAGAGAAGGAGCAGGAGGTGGAGAAGGAGCAGGAGGTGGAGAAGGAGCAGGAGGAGGAGAAGGAGGTGGAGGAGGAGATGGAGGTGGAGAAGGAGCAGGAGGAGGAGAAGGAACATGAGGTGGAGAAGCAGCAATAGGTCGAGAAGGATCAGGAGGCGGAGAAGGACCAGAAGGAGGAGTAGGAGAAGGAGTTGGTGAAGAAGCAGGAGGCGGAGCAGGAGCAGGCGCAGAAGAAGGAGGAGGAGGTGGAGAAGGAGCAGGAGTGGAGAAGGAGCAGCAGAACAAGAAGGAGCAGGAGGAGGAGTAGGAGCAGGAGGAGGAGAAGGAGCAGGAGGTGGAGAAGGCGCAAGATGAGGAGAAGCAGCAGGAGGTGGAGAAGGAGACGGCGGTGGAGAAGAAGCAGGAGGTGGAGAAGGAGCAGGAGGTGGAGAAGGAGCAGGAGGAAGACTAGGAGCAAGTGGTGGTGAAGGAGCAAGAGGAGGAGAAGGAGGAGAAGAAGGAGCAGGAGGTGGTGATTCAGCAGGAGTGGATAAGGAGCAGGAGGTGGAGAAGGAGCAGGAGGGCAGGAGGGAGCAGGAGGGCGAGAAGGGGCAGGAGGTGGAAAGGAGCAGGAGGTGGACAAGGAGCAGGAGGCGGACTGGGAGCATGAGGTGGACAAGGAGCAGGAGGTGGAGGAGGAGGGAGAGCAGGAGATGGAGCAGGAGCTGGAGATGGAGCAGGAATTGAGAAGGAGCAGGAGGAAAAGAAGGAGCCTGCGGAGAAGAAGGAAAAGGAGAGGGAGAAGGAGCAGCAGAAGGAGAAGGAGCAGGAGGTGGAGAAGGAGCAGGAGGTGGAGAAGGGGCAGGAGGTGGAGAAGGAGCAGGAGGTGGAGAATGAGCAGGAGGTGGAGGAGGAGGACGAGCAGGAGATGGAGCACGAGCTGGAGATGGAGCAGGAATTGAGAAGCAGCAGGAGGAAAAGAAGGAGCAGGCGGAGTAGAAGGAGCAGGAGAAGGAGAAGGAGCAGGAAAAGGAGAAGGAGCAGGAGGTAGAGAAGGCGCAGGAAGTCGAGAAGGAGCAGAAGGAGGAGAAGGAGCAGGAGGAGGAGAAGGAGCCGGAGGAGGAGAAGGAGCAGGAGTGGAGAAGGAGCAGGAGAACAAGAAGGAGCAGGAGGAGGAGTAGGAGCAGGATGAGGAGAAGGAGCAGGAGGTGGAGAAGGCGCAAGATGAGGAGAAGGAGACGGAGGTGGAGAAGGAGACGGAGGTGGAGAAGGAGACGGAGGTGGAGAAGGAGCAGGAGGTGGAGAAGGAGCAGGAGGTGGAGAAGGAGCAGGAGGTGGAGAAGGAGCAGGAGGTGGAGAAGGAGCAGGAGGTGTAGAAGGAGCAGGAGGTGGAGAAGGAGCTGGAGGGATAAAGTGAACAGGAGGGAGAAAAAGAGCAGGAGGGAGAAAAAGAGCAGGAGGGAGAAAAAGAGCAGGTGGGAGACAAGGAGCAAGTGGTGGAGAAGGAGCAAGAGGAGAAGAAGGAGGAGAAGAAGGAGCGGGAGTTGGTAAATGAGCAGCAGTGGAGAAGGAGCAGGAGGTGGAGAAGGAGCAGGAGGGCAGGAAGGAGCAGGAGGGCGAGAAGGAGCAGGAGGTGGAAAGGAGCAGGAGGTTGAAAGGAGCAGGAAGTGGAAAGGAGAAGGAGGTGGACAAGGATCAGGAGGTTGACAAGGAGCAGGAGGTTAACAAGGAGCAGGAGGTGGACAAGGAGCAGGAGGTTGACAAGGAGCAGGAGGTGGACAAGGAGCAGGAGGTGGAGGAGGAGGACGAGCAGGAGATGGAGCAGGAGCTGGAGATGGAAAAGGAATTGAGAAGGATCAGGAGGAAAAGAAGGAGCCTGCGGAGAAGAAGGAGCAGCAGAAGGAGAAGGAGCAGGAGAAGGAGAAAGAGCAGGAGGTGGAGAAGGCGCAAGATGAGGAGAAGGAGCAGGAAGTGGAAAAGGAGCAGGAGGTGGAGAAGGAGCAGGAGGGAGACAAGGAGCAGGAGGGAGAGAAGGAGCAGGAGGTGGAGAAGGAGCAGGAGTTGGAGAAGGAGCAGGAGGAGGAGAAGGAGGTGGAGGAGGAGATGGAGGTGGAGAAGGAGCAGGAGGAGGAGAAGGAACATGAGGTGGAGAAGCAGCAATAGGTCGAGAAGGATCAGGAGGCGGAGAAGGACCAGAAGGAGGAGTAGGAGAAGGAGTTGGTGAAGAAGCAGGAGGCGGAGCAGGAGCAGGCGGAGAAGAAGGAGGAGGAGGTGGAGAAGGAGCAGGAGTGGAGAAGGAGCAGGAGAACAAGAAGGAGCAGGAGGAGGAGTAGGAGCAGGAGGAGGAGAAGGAGCAGGAGGTGGAGAAGGCGCAAGATGAGGAGAATCGGCAGGAGGTGGAGAAGGAGACGGCGGTGGAGAAGAAGCAGGAGGTGGAGAAGGAGCAGGAGGTGGAGAAGGAGCAGGAGGAAGACTAGGAGCAAGTGGTGGAGAAGGAGCAAGAGGAGGAGAAGGAGGAGAAGAAGGAGCAGGAGGTGGTGAATGAGCAGGAGTGGATAAGGAGCAGGAGGTGGAGAAGGAGCAGGAGGGCAGGAAGGAGCAGGAGGGCGAGAAGGGGCAGGAGGTGGAAAGGAGCAGGAGGTGGACAAGGAGCAGGAGGTGGACAAGGAGCAGGAGGTGGACAAGGTGCAGCAGGTGGACAAGGAGCAGCAGGTGGACAAGGAGCAGGAGGTGGACAAGGAGCAGGAGGTGGACAAGGAGCAGGAGGTGGACAAGGAGCAGGAGGTGGACAAGGAGCAGGAGGAGGAGAAGGAGGGAGAGCAGGAGATGGAGCAGGAGCTGGAGATGGAGCAGGAATTGAGAAGGAGCAGGAGGAAAAGAAGGAGCCTGCGGAGAAGAAGGATCAGGAGAGGGAGAAGGAGCAGCAGAAGGAGAAGGAGCAGGAGGTGGAGAAGGAGCAGGAGGTGGAGAAGGAGCAGGAGGTGGAGAAGGAGCAGGAGGTGGAGAAGGAGCAGGAGGTGGAGAAGGAGCAGGAGGTGGAGAAGGAGCAGGAGGAGGAGAAGGAGCAGGAGGAGGAGAAGGAGCAGGAGGTGGACAAGGAGCAGGAGGTGGACAAGGAGCAGGAGGTGGACAAGGAGCAGGAGGTGGACAAGGAGCAGGAGGTGGACAAGGAGCAGGAGGTGGACAAGGAGCAGGAGGTGGACAAGGAGCAGGAGGTGGACAAGGAGCAGGAGGAGGAGAAGGAGGTGGAAGAGGAGAAGGAGCTGGAGAAAGAGCAGGAGGGGGAGAAGGAGCAGGAGGGGGAGGAGGAGGACGTGCAGCAGATGGAGCAGGAGCTGGAGATGGAGCAGGAATTGAGAAGGAGCAGGAGGAAAGGAAGGAGCAGGCGGAGATGAAGGAGCAGGAGAAGGAGAAGCAGCAGGAGAAGGAGAAGGAGCCGGAGGTGGAGCTGGCGCAAGATGAGGAGAAGGGGCAGGAGTTGGAGAAGGAGCAGGAGGTGGAGAAGGAGCAGGAGCTGGAGAAGGAGCAGGAGGTGGAGAAGGAGCAGGAGGTGGAGAAGGAGCAGGAGGTGGAGAAGGAGCAGGAGGTGGAGAAGGAGGTGGAGGAGGAGATCGAGGTGGAGAAGGAGCAGGATGAGGAGAAGGAACATGAGGTGGAGAAAAAGCAATAGGTCGAGAAGGAGCAGGAGGCGGAGAAGGACCAGAAGGAGGAGTAGGAGAAGGAGTTGGAGAGACGGAGCAGGAATTGAGAAGGAGCAGGAGGAAAAGAAGGAGCAGGCGGAGAAGAAGGAGCAGGAGTAGTAGAGGAGCAGGAGAAGGAGATGGAGCAGGAGGTGGAGAAGGCGCAAGATGAGGAGAAGGAGCAGGAGATGGAGAAGGAGAAGGAGGGAGACCTGGAGCAGGAGGTGGAGAAGGAGCAGGAGGAGGAGAAGGAGTAGGATGAGGAGAAGGAGCAGGTGGAGGAGAAGGAGCAGGTGGTGGAGAAGGAGCAGGAGTTGGACAAGGTGCAGGAGGAGGAGAAGGAGGTGGAGGAGGAGATCGAGGTGGAGAAGGAGCAGGAGGACGGGAAGGAGAAGGAGTTGGAGAAGAAGCAGGAGGCGCAGGAGGAACAGGATGAGAAGAAGGAGGAGGAGGTGGAGATGGAGCATGAGGAGGAGAATGAGCCAGAGGTGGGGAAGTAGTAGGAGGAGGAGCAGGGACAGGAGGAGAAGAAGGAGCAAGAGGAGGAGAAGGAGCAGGAGGAGGAGAAGGAGCAGGAGTGGAGAAGGAGCAGGAGAACAAGAAGGAGCAGGAGGAGGAGAAGGAGCAGGAGGAGGAGAAGGAGCAGGAGGAGGAGAAGGCGCAGGAAGAGGAGAAGGAGCAGGAGTGGAGAAGGAGCAGGAGAACAAGAAGGAGCAGGAGGAGGAGAAGGAGCAGGAGGAGGAGAAGGAGCAGGAGGAGGAGAAGGCGCAAGACGAGGAGAAGGAGCAGGAGTGGAGAAGGAGCAGGAGAACAAGAAGGAGCAGGAGGAGGAGAAGGAGCAGGAGGAGAAGAAGGAGCAGGAGGTGGAGAAGGAGCAGGCGGTGGACAAGGAGCAGGAGGTGGACAAGGAGCAGGAGGTGGACAAGGAGCAGGAGGTGGACAAGGAGCAGGAGGTGGACAAGGAGCAGGAGGTGAATAAGGAGCAGGACGTGGACAAGGAGCAGGAGGTGGACAAGGAGCAGGAGGTGGAAGAGGAGGACGAGCAGGAGATGGAGCAGGAGCTGGAGATGGAGCAGGAATTGAGAAGGATCAGGAGGAAAAGAAGGAGCCTGCGGAGAAGAAGGAGCAGGAGAAGGAGAAGGAGCAGGAGGGGGAGACGAAGCAGGAGGTGGAGAAGGAGCAGGAGGTGGAGAAGACGCAAGATGAGGAGAAGGAGCAGGAGGTGGAGAAGGAGCAGGAGGTGGAGAAGACGCAAGATGAGGAGAAGGAGCAGGAGGTGGACAAGGAGCAGGAGGTGGAGAAGGAGCAGGTGGTGGAGAATGAGCAGGTGGTGGAGAAGGAGCAGTAGGGAGACAAGGAGCAGGAGCTGGAGAAGGAGCAGGAGGAGGAGAAGGGGCAGGGTGAGGAGAAGGAGCAGGTGGAGGAGAAGTAGCAGGAGGGGGAGTAGGAGAATGAGTTGGAGAAGAATCAGGAGGAGGAGCAGGAGCAGGGGGAGAAGAAGGAGCAGGGGGAGGACAATGAGCAGGAGGTGGAGATGGAGAAGGTGTGGAAAGGAGCAGGAGAAGAATGATGGGCAGGAGGAGGAGAAGGAGGTGGAGAAGGCGCAAGATGAGGAGAAGTAGCAGGAGGTGGAGAAGGAGCAGGAGAAGGAGAAGGAGCAGGAGGTGGAGGAGCAGCAGGAGGTGGAGAAGGAGCAGAAGGGAGGCAAGGAGCAGGGGGGAGACAAGGAACAGGAGGTGGAGAAGGAGCAGGGGGAGGAGAAGGATGCGAAGAAGGAGAACAAGGAGCAGGAGGTGGCGAATGAGCAGGAGTGGAGAAGGAGCAGGAGGCGAAGAAGGAGCAGGAGGGAGAGAAGGAGCAGGAGTGGAGAAGGAGCAGGATGTGGAGAAGGAGCAGGAGGTGGAGAAGGCGCAAGATGAGGAGAAGGAGCAGGAATTGGAGAAGGAGCAGGAGAAGGAGAAGGAGCAGGAGAAGGAGAAGGAGCAGGAGGTGGAGAAGGAGCAGCAGGTGGAGAAGGGGCAGGAGGGTGAAACCGAGCAGGAGGAAGACAAGGAGCAAGTGGTGGAGAAGGAGCAAGAGGAGGAGAAGGAGAAGAAGAAGGAGCAGGAGGTGGTAAATGAGCAGCAGTGGAGAAGGAGCAGGAGGTGGACAAGGAGCAGGAGGTGAACAAGGAGCAGGAGGTGGACAAGGAGCAGGAGGTGGACAAGGAGCAGGAGGTGGACATGGATCAGGAGGTGGAGGAGGAGGACGAGCAGGAGATGGAGCAGGAGCTGGAGATGGAGCAGGAATTGAGAAGCAGCAGTAGGAAAAGAAGGAGCAGGCGGAGAAGAAGGAGCAGGAGAAGGAGAAGGAGCAGGAGAAGGAGAAGGAGCAGGAGGTGGAGAAGGCTCAGGAAGTCGAGAAGTAGCAGAAGGAGGAGAAGGAGCAGGAGGAGGAGAAGGAGCCGGAGGAGGAGAAGGAGCAGGAGTGGAGAAGGAGCAGGAGAACAAGAAGGAGCAGGAGGAGGAGAAGGAGCAGGAGGAGGAGAAGGAGCAGGAGGTGGAGAAGGCGCAAGATGAGGAGAAGGAGCAGGAGGTGGAGAAGGAGACGGAGGTGGAGAAGGAGACGGAGGTGGAGAAGGAGACGGAGGTGGAGAAGGAGCAGGTGGTTTAGAAGGAGCAGGAGGTGGAGAAGGAGCAGGAGGTGGAGAAGGAGCAGGAGGTGGAGAAGGAGCAGGAGGTGGAGAAGGAGCAGGAGGTGGAGAAGGAGCAGGAGGTGGAGAAGGAGCAGGAGGGAGAAAAAGAGCAGGAGGGAGAAAAAGAGCAGGAGGGAGAAAAAGAGCAGGAGGGAGAAAAAGAGCAGGAGGGAGACAAGGAGCAAGTGGTGGAGAAGGAGCAAGAGGAGGAGAAGGAGGAGAAGAAGGAGCGGGAGGTGGTAAATGAGCAGCAGTGTAGAAGGAGCAGGAGGTGGAGAAGGAGCTGGAGGGCAGGAAGGAGCAGGAGGGCGAGAAGGAGGAGGAGGTGGAAAGGAGCAGGAGGTGGAAAGGAGCAGGAGGTGGAAAGGAGCAGGAGGTGGACAAGGAGCAGGAGGTTGACAAGGAGCAGGAGGTTGACAAGGAGCAGGAGTTGGACAAGGAGCAGGAGATGGACAAGGAGCAGGAGGTGGAGGAGGAGGACGAGCAGGAGATGGAGCAGGAGCTGGAGATGGAGCAGGAATTGAGAAGGAAATAGGAGGAAAAGAAGGAGCCTGCGGAGAAGAAGGAGCAGGAGAAGGAGAAGGAGCAGGAGAAGGAGAAAGAGAAGGAGGTGGAGAAGGCGCAAGATGAGGAGAAGGAGCAGGAAGTGGAAAAGGAGCAGGAGGTGGAGAAGGAGCAGGAGGGAGACAAGGAGGAGAAGGAGGTGGAGGAGGAGATGGAGGTGGAGAAGGAGCAGGAGGAGGAGAAGGAACATGAGGTGCAGAAGCAGCAATAGATCGAGAAGGAGCAGGAGGCGGAGAAGGACCAGAAGGAGGAGTAGGAGAAGGAGTTGGTGAAGAAGCAGGAGGCGGAGCAGGAGCAGGCGGAGAATAAGGAGGAGGAGGTGGAGAAGGAGCAGGAGTGGAGAAGGAGCAGGAGAACAAGAAGGAGCAGGAGGAGGAGTAGGAGCAGGAGGAGGAGAAGGAGCAGAAGGTGGAGAAGGCGCAAGATGAGGAGAAGCAGCAGCAGGAGGTGGAGAAAGAGACGGCGGTGGAGAAGAAGCAGGAGGTGGAGAAGGAGCAGGAGGAAGACTAGGAGCAAGTGGTGGAGAAGGAGCAAGAGGAGGAGAAGGAGGAGAAGAAGGAGCAGGAGGTGGTGAATGAGCAGGAGTGGATGAGGAGCAGGAGGTGGAGAAGGAGCAGGAGGGCAGGAAGGAGCAGGAGGGCGAGAAGGGGCAGGAGGTGGAAAGGAGCAGGAGGTGGACAAGGAGCAGCAGGTGGACAAGGAGCAGGAGGCGGACTAGGAGCATGAGGTGGACAAGGAGCAGGAGGTGGAGGAGGAGGGAGAGCAGGAGATGGAGCAGGAGCTGGAGATGGAGCACGAATTGAGAAGGAGCAGGAGGAGAAGAAGGAGCAGGAGAGGGAGAAGGAGCAGCAGAAGGAGAAGGAGCAGGAGGTCGAGAAGGCGCAAGATGAGGAGAAGAGGCAGGATGTGGAGAAGGAGCAGGAGGTGGAGAAGGAGCAGGAGGTGGAGAAGGAGCAGGAGGTGGAGAAGGAGCAGGAGGTGGAGAAGGAGCAGGAGGTGGAGAAGGAGCAGGAGGAGGAGAAGGAGCAGGAGGAGGAGAAGGAGCAGGAGGAGGAGAAGGAGCAGGAGGTGGACAAGGAGCAGGAGGTGGACAAGGAGCAGGAGGTGGACAAGGAGCAGGAGGTGGACAAGGAGCAGGAGGTGGACAAGGAGCAGGAGGTGGACAAGGAGCAGGAGGAGGAGAAGGAGGTGGAAGAGGAGAAGGAGCTGGCGAAAGAGCAGGAGGGGGAGAAGGAGCAGGAGGGGGAGGAGGAGGACGTGCAGCAGTTGGAGCAGGAGCTGGAGATGGAGCAGGAATTGAGAAGGAGCAGGAGGAAAGGAAGGAGCAGGCGGAGATGAAGGAGCAGGAGAAGGAGAAGCAGCAGGAGAAGGAGAAGGAGCCGGAGGTGGAGCTGGCGCTAGATGAGGAGAAGGGGCAGGAGGTGGAGAAGGAGCAGGAGGTGGAGAAGGAGCAGGAGGTGGAAAAGGAGCAGCACGTGGACATGGAGCAGGAGGCGGACGAGGACCATGAGGTGGACAAGGAGCAGGAGGTGGAGGAGGAGGGCGAGCAGGAGATGGAGCAGTAGCTGGAGATGGAGCAGGAATTGAGAAGGAGCAGGAGGAAAAGAAGGAGCCTGCGGAGAAGAAGGAGCAGGAGAGGGGGAAGGAGCAGCAGAAGGAGAAGCAGCAGGAGGTGGAGAAGGCGCAAGATGAGGAGAAGGAGCAGAAGGTGGAGAAGGAGCAGGAGGAGGAGAAGGAGCAGGAGGAGGAAAAGGAGCAGGAGGTGGACAAGTAGCAGGAGGTGGACAAGGAGCAGGAGGTGGACAAGGAGCAGGAGGTGGACAAGGAGCAGGAGGTGGACAAGGAGCAGGAGGTGGACAAGGAGCAGGAGGAGGAGACGGAGATGGATGAGGAGAAGGAGGTAGAGAAAGAGCAGGAGGGGCAGAAGGAGCAGGAGGTGGACAAGGAGCAGGAGGTGGAGGAGGAGGACGAGCAGCAGATGAAGCAGGAGCTGGAGATGGAGCAGGAGGTGGAGAAGGAGCAGGAGGTGGAGAAGGCGCAAGATGAGGAGAAGGAGCAGGAGGTGGAGAAGGAGCCGGAGGTGGAGAAGGAGCAGGAAGTGAAGAAGGAGCATGAGGTGGAGAAGGAGGAGGAGGTGGAGAAGGAGCAGGAGGTGGAGCAGGCGCAAGATGAGGAGAAGAGGCAGGAGGTGGAGAAGGAGCAGGAGGAGGAGAAGGAGCAGGAGGTGGAGAAGGAGCAGGAGGTGGAGAAGGAGCAGGCGGTGGAGAAGGAGCAGGAGGTGGAGAAGGAGCAGCATGTGGAGAAGGAGCAGGAGGTGGAGAAGGAGCAGGAGGTGGAGAAGGAGCAGGAGGAGGAGAAGGAGCAGGAGGAGGAGAAGGAGCAGGAGGTGGACAAGGAGCAGGAGGTGGACAAGGAGCAGGAGGTGGACAAGGAGCAGGAGGTGGACAAGGAGCAGGAGGTGGACAAGGAGCAGGAGGTGGACAAGGAGCAGGAGGTGGACAAGGAGCAGGAGGTGGACAAGGAGCAGGAGGTGGACAAGGAGCAGGAGGTGGACAAGGAGCAGGAGGAGGAGAAGGAGGTGGAAGAGGAGAAGGAGCTGGAGAAAGAGCAGGAGGGGGAGAAGGAGCAGGAGGGGGAGGAGGAGGACGTGCAGCAGATGGAGCAGGAGCTGGAGATGGAGCAGGAATTGAGAAGGAGCAGGAGGAAAGGAAGGAGCAGGCGGAGATGAAGGAGCAGGAGAAGGAGAAGCAGCAGGAGAAGGAGAAGGAGCCGGAGGTGGAGCTGGCGCAAGATGAGGAGAAGGGGCAGGAGTTGGAGAAGGAGCAGGAGGTGGAGAAGGAGCAGGAGCTGGAGAAGGAGCAGGAGGTGGAGAAGGAGCAGGAGGTGGAGAAGGAGCAGGAGGTGGAGAAGGAGCAGGAGGTGGAGAAGAAGGTGGAGGAGGAGATCGAGGTGGAGAAGGAGCAGGATGAGGAGAAGGAACATGAGGTGGAGAAAAAGCAATAGGTCGAGAAGGAGCAGGAGGCGGAGAAGGACCAGAAGGAGGAGTAGGAGAAGGAGTTGGAGAGACGGAGCAGGAATTGAGAAGGAGCAGGAGGAAAAGAAGGAGCAGGCGGAGAAGAAGGAGCAGGAGTAGTAGAGGAGCAGGAGAAGGAGATGGAGCAGGAGGTGGAGAAGGCGCAAGATGAGGAGAAGGAGCAGGAGATGGAGAAGGAGAAGGAGGGAGACCTGGAGCAGGAGGTGGAGAAGGAGCAGGAGGAGGAGAAGGAGTAGGATGAGGAGAAGGAGCAGGTGGAGGAGAAGGAGCAGGTGGTGGAGAAGGAGCAGGAGTTGGACAAGGTGCAGGAGGAGGAGAAGGAGGTGGAGGAGGAGATCGAGGTGGAGAAGGAGCAGGAGGACGGGAAGGAGAAGGAGTTGGAGAAGAAGCAGGAGGCGCAGGAGGAACAGGATGAGAAGAAGGAGGAGGAGGTGGAGATGGAGCATGAGGAGGAGAATGAGCCAGAGGTGGGGAAGTAGTAGGAGGAGGAGCAGGGACAGGAGGAGAAGAAGGAGCAAGAGGAGGAGAAGGAGCAGGAGGAGGAGAAGGAGCAGGAGTGGAGAAGGAGCAGGAGAACAAGAAGGAGCAGGAGGAGGAGAAGGAGCAGGAGGAGGAGAAGGAGCAGGAGGAGGAGAAGGCGCAGGAGGAGGAGAAGGAGCAGGAGTGGAGAAGGAGCAGGAGAACAAGAAGGAGCAGGAGGAGGAGAAGGAGCAGGAGGAGGAGAAGGAGCAGGAGGAGGAGAAGGCGCAAGACAAGGAGAAGGAGCAGGAGTGGAGAAGGAGCAGGAGAACAAGAAGGAGCAGGAGGAGGAGAAGGAGCAGGAGGAGAAGAAGGAGCAGGAGGTGGAGAAGGAGCAGGCGGTGGAGAAGGAGCAGGAGGTGGACAAGGAGCAGGAGGTGGACAAGGAGCAGGAGGTGGACAAGGAGCAGGAGGTGAATAAGGAGCAGGACGTGGACAAGGAGCAGGAGGTGGACAAGGAGCAGGAGGTGGAAGAGGAGGACGAGCAGGAGATGGAGCAGGAGCTGGAGATGGAGCAGGAATTGAGAAGGATCAGGAGGAAAAGAAGGAGCCTGCGGAGAAGAAGGAGCAGGAGAAGGAGAAGGAGCAGGAGGGGGAGACGAAGCAGGAGGTGGAGAAGGAGCAGGAGGTGGAGAAGACGCAAGATGAGGAGAAGGAGCAGGAGGTGGAGAAGGAGCAGGAGGTGGAGAAGACGCAAGATGAGGAGAAGGAGCAGGAGGTGGACAAGGAGCAGGAGGTGGAGAAGGAGCAGGTGGTGGAGAATGAGCAGGTGGTGGAGAAGGAGCAGTAGGGAGACAAGGAGCAGGAGCTGGAGAAGGAGCAGGAGGAGGAGAAGGGGCAGGGTGAGGAGAAGGAGCAGGTGGAGGAGAAGTAGCAGGAGGGGGAGTAGGAGAATGAGTTGGAGAAGAATCAGGAGGAGGAGCAGGAGCAGGGGGAGAAGAAGGAGCAGGGGGAGGACAATGAGCAGGAGGTGGAGATGGAGAAGGTGTGGAAAGGAGCAGGAGAAGAATGATGGGCAGGAGGAGGAGAAGGAGGTGGAGAAGGCGCAAGATGAGGAGAAGTAGCAGGAGGTGGAGAAGGAGCAGGAGAAGGAGAAGGAGCAGGAGGTGGAGGAGCAGCAGGAGGTGGAGAAGGAGCAGAAGGGAGGCAAGGAGCAGGGGGGAGACAAGGAACAGGAGGTGGAGAAGGAGCAGGGGGAGGAGAAGGATGCGAAGAAGGAGAACAAGGAGCAGGAGGTGGCGAATGAGCAGGAGTGGAGAAGGAGCAGGAGGCGAAGAAGGAGCAGGAGGGAGAGAAGGAGCAGGAGTGGAGAAGGAGCAGGATGTGGAGAAGGAGCAGGAGGTGGAGAAGGCGCAAGATGAGGAGAAGGAGCAGGAAGTGGAGAAGGAGCAGGAGAAGGAGAAGGAGCAGGAGAAGGAGAAGGAGCAGGAGGTGGAGAAGGAGCAGCAGGTGGAGAAGGGGCAGGAGGGTGAAACCGAGCAGGAGGAAGACAAGGAGCAAGTGGTGGAGAAGGAGCAAGAGGAGGAGAAGGAGAAGAAGAAGGAGCAGGAGGTGGTAAATGAGCAGCAGTGGAGAAGGAGCAGGAGGTGGACAAGGAGCAGGAGGTGAACAAGGAGCAGGAGGTGGACAAGGAGCAGGATGTGGACAAGGAGCAGGAGGTGGACAAGGAGCAGGAGGTGGACATGGATCAGGAGGTGGAGGAGGAGGACGAGCAGGAGATGGAGCAGGAGCTGGAGATGGAGCAGGAATTGAGAAGCAGCAGTAGGAAAAGAAGGAGCAGGCGGAGAAGAAGGAGAAGGAGAAGGAGCAGGAGAAGGAGAAGGAGCAGGAGGTGGAGAAGGCTCAGGAAGTCGAGAAGTAGCAGAAGGAGGAGAAGGAGCAGGAGGAGGAGAAGGAGCCGGAGGAGGAGAAGGAGCAGGAGTGGAGAAGGAGCAGGAGAACAAGAAGGAGCAGGAGGAGGAGAAGGAGCAGGAGGAGGAGAAGGAGCAGGAGGTGGAGAAGGCGCAAGATGAGGAGAAGGAGCAGGAGGTGGAGAAGGAGACGGAGGTGGAGAAGGAGACGGAGGTGGAGGAGGAGACGGAGGTGGAGAAGGAGCAGGAGGTTTAGAAGGAGCAGGAGGTGGAGAAGGAGCAGGAGGTGGAGAAGGAGCAGGAGGTGGAGAAGGAGCAGGAGGGAGAAAAAGAGCAGGAGGGAGAAAAAGAGCAGGAGGGAGAAAAAGAGCAGGAGGGAGAAAAAGAGCAGGAGGGAGACAAGGAGCAAGTGGTGGAGAAGGAGCAAGAGGAGGAGAAGGAGGAGAAGAAGGAGCGGGAGGTGGTAAATGAGCAGCAGTGTAGAAGGAGCAGGAGGTGGAGAAGGAGCAGGAGGGCAGGAAGGAGCAGGAGGGCGAGAAGGTGGAGGAGGTGGAAAGGAGCAGGAGGTGGAAAGGAGCAGGAGGTGGAAAGGAGCAGGAGGTGGACAAGGAGCAGGAGGTTGACAAGGAGCAGGAGGTGGACAAGGAGCAGGAGGTGGACAAGGAGCAGGAGATGGACAAGGAGCAGGAGGTGGAGCGAGGAGGACGAGCAGGAGATGGAGCAGGAGAAGGAGAAAGAGAAGGAGGTGGAGAAGGCGCAAGATGAGGAGAAGGAGCAGGAAGTGGAAAAGGAGCAGGAGGTGGAGAAGGAGCAGGAGGGAGACAAGGAGGAGAAGGAGGTGGAGGAGGAGATGGAGGTGGAGAAGGAGCAGGAGGAGGAGAAGGAACATGAGGTGCAGAAGCAGCAATAGATCGAGAAGGAGCAGGAGGCGGAGAAGGACCAGAAGGAGGAGTAGGAGAAGGAGTTGGTGAAGAAGCAGGAGGCGGAGCAGGAGCAGGCGGAGAAGAAGGAGGAGGAGGTGGAGAAGGAGCAGGAGTGGAGAAGGAGCAGGAGAACAAGAAGGAGCAGGAGGAGGAGTAGGAGCAGGAGGAGGAGAAGGAGCAGGAGGTGGAGAAGGCGCAAGATGAGGAGAAGCAGCAGCAGGAGGTGGAGAAAGAGACGGCGGTGGAGAAGAAGCAGGAGGTGGAGAAGGAGCAGGAGGTGGAGAAGGAGCAGGAGGAAGACTAGGAGCAAGTGGTGGAGAAGGAGCAAGAGGAGGAGAAGGAGGAGAAGAAGGAGCAGGAGGTGGTGAATGAGCAGGAGTGGATGAGGAGCAGGAGGTGGAGAAGGAGCAGGAGGGCAGGAAGGAGCAGGAGGGCGAGAAGGGGCAGGAGGTGGAAAGGAGCAGGAGGTGGACAAGGAGCAGCAGGTGGACAAGGAGCAGGAGGCGGACTGGGAGCATGAGGTGGACAAGGAGCAGGAGGTGGAGGAGGAGGGAGAGCAGGAGATGGAGCAGGAGCTGGAGATGGAGCAGGAATTGAGAAGGAGCAGGAGGAGAAGAAGGAGCAGGAGAGGGAGAAGGAGCAGCAGAAGGAGAAGGAGCAGGAGGTGGAGAAGGCGCAAGATGAGGAGAAGAGGAAGGATGTGGAGAAGGAGCAGGAGGTGGAGAAGGAGCAGGAGGTGGAGAAGGAGCAGGAGGTGGAGAAGGAGCAGGAGGTGGAGAAGGAGCAGGAGGTGGAGAAGGAGCAGGAGGTGGAGAAGGAGCAGGAGGAGGAGAAGGAGCAGGAGGAGGAGAAGGAGCAGGAGGAGGAGAAGGAGCAGGAGGTGGACAAGGAGCAGGAGGTGGACAAGGAGCAGGAGGTGGACAAGGAGCAGGAGGTGGACAAGGAGCAGGAGGTGGACAAGGAGCAGGAGGTGGACAAGGAGCAGGAGGTGGACAAGGAGCAGGAGGTGGACAAGGAGCAGGAGGAGGAGAAGGAGGTGGAAGAGGAGAAGGAGCTGGCGAAAGAGCAGGAGGGGGAGAAGGAGCAGGAGGGGGAGGAGGAGGACGTGCAGCAGTTGGAGCAGGAGCTGGAGATGGAGCAGGAATTGAGAAGGAGCAGGAGGAAAGGAAGGAGCAGGCGGAGATGAAGGAGCAGGAGAAGGAGAAGCAGCAGGAGAAGGAGAAGGAGCCGGAGGTGGAGCTGGCGCTAGATGAGGAGAAGGGGCAGGAGGTGGAGAAGGAGCAGGAGGTGGAGAAGGAGCAGGAGGTGGAAAAGGAGCAGCACGTGGACATGGAGCAGGAGGCGGACAAGGACCATGAGGTGGACAAGGAGCAGGAGGTGGAGGAGGAGGGCGAGCAGGAGATGGAGCAGTAGCTGGAGATGGAGCAGGAATTGAGAAGGAGCAGGAGGAAAAGAAGGAGCCTGCGGAGAAGAAGGAGCAGGAGAGGGGGAAGGAGCAGCAGAAGGAGAAGCAGCAGGAGGTGGAGAAGGCGCAAGATGAGGAGAAGGAGCAGAAGGTGGAGAAGGAGCAGGAGTAGGAGAAGGAGCAGGAGGAGGAAAAGGAGCAGGAGGTGGACAAGTAGCAGGAGGTGGACAAGGAGCAGGAGGTGGACAAGGAGCAGGAGGTGGACAAGGAGCAGGAGGTGGACAAGGAGCAGGAGGTGGACAAGGAGCAGGAGGAGGAGACGGAGATGGATGAGGAGAAGGAGGTAGAGAAAGAGCAGGAGGGGCAGAAGGAGCAGGAGGTGGACAAGGAGCAGGAGGTGGAGGAGGAGGACGAGCAGCAGATGAAGCAGGAGCTGGAGATGGAGCAGGAGGTGGAGAAGGAGCAGGAGGTGGAGAAGGCGCAAGATGAGGAGAAGGAGCAGGAGGTGGAGAAGGAGCCGGAGGTGGAGAAGGAGCAGGAAGTGAAGAAGGAGCATGAGGTGGAGAAGGAGGAGGAGGTGGAGAAGGAGCAGGAGGTGGAGCAGGCGCAAGATGAGGAGAAGAGGCAGGAGGTGGAGAAGGAGCAGGAGGAGGAGAAGGAGCAGCATGTGGAGAAGGAGCAGGAGGTGGAGAAGGAGCAGGAGG
Source organism: Heptranchias perlo (assembly GCF_035084215.1). Lineage (NCBI taxonomy): Eukaryota > Metazoa > Chordata > Chondrichthyes > Hexanchiformes > Hexanchidae > Heptranchias > Heptranchias perlo. The sequence goes on from NW_027138300.1 coordinate 1,604,638, forward strand.
TGGAGAAGGAGCAGGGTGAGGAAAAGGAGCAGGGTGAGGAAAAGTAGCAGGAGGTGGAGAAGGAGCAAGAGGTTGACAAGGTGCTGGAGGAGGAGAAGGAGGTGGAGGAGGAGAATTAGGTGGAGAAGGAGCAGGAGGAGGAGTCGGAGCAGGAGGTGGAAAAGGCGCAAGATGAGGAGAAGGAGGTGTCGGAGAAGAAGGAGGAGGAGAAGGAACAGGAACAGGAGGTGGAGAAAAATCATTCGGTGGAGAAGGAGCAGGAGACGGAGAAGGACCAGGAGGGGAAGTAGGAGAATGAGTTGGAGAAGAATCAGGAGGAGGAGCAGGAGCAGGAGGAGAAGAAGGAGTAGGAGGTTGAGAAGGAGCAGGAGGTGGAGAACGAGCAGGAGGAGGAGAAGGAGCAGGAGGTGGACAAGGAGCAGGAGGAGGAGAAGGAGGTGGAAGAGGAGAAGGGGCTGGAGAAAGAGCAGGAGGGGGAGAAGGAGCAGAAGGGGAGGAGGAGGACGTGCAGCAGATGGAGCAGGAGCTGGAGATGGAGCAGGAATTGAGAAGGAGCAGGAGGAAAGGAAGGAGCAGGCGGAGATGAAGGAGCAGGAGAAGGAGAAGCAGCAGGAGAAGGAGAAGGAGCCGGAGGTGGAGCTGGCGCAAGATGAGGAGAAGGGGCAGGAGGTGGAGAAGGGGCAGGAGGTGGAGAAGGAGCAGGAGGTGGAGAAGGAGCAGGAGGTGGAGAAGGAGCAGGAGGTGGAGAAGGAGCAGGAGGTGGAGAAGGAGCAGGAGGTGGAGAAGGAGCAGGAGGTGGAGAAGGAGCAGGAGGTGGAGAAGGGGCAGGTGGAGAAGGAGCAGGAGGTGGAGAAGGAGCAGGAGTTGGGCAAGGTGCAGGAGGAGGAGAAGGAGGTGGAGGAGGAGATCGAGGTGGAGAAGGAGCAGGATGAGGAGAAGGAACATGAGGTGGAGAAAAAGCAATAGGTCGAGAAGGAGCAGGAGGCGGAGAAGGACCAGAAGGAGGAGTAGGAGAAGGAGTTGGAGAGACGGAGCAGGAATTGAGAAGGAGCAGGAGGAAAAGAAGGAGCAGGCGGAGAAGAAGGTGCAGGAGAAGGAGAGGAGCAGGAGAAGGAGATGGAGCAGGAGGTGGAGAAGGCGCAAGATGAGGAGAAGGAGCAGGAGATGGAGAAGGAGCAGGAGGGTGACCTGGAGCAGGAGGTGGAGAAGGAGCAGGAGGAGGAGAAGGAGTAGGATGAGGAGAAGGGGCAGGTGGAGGAGAAGGAGCAGGTGGTGGAGAAGCAGCAGGAGTTGGACAAGGTGCAGGAGGAGGAGAAGGAGGTGGAGGATGAGATCGAGGTGGAGAAGGAGCAGGAGGAGGAGAAGGAACATGAGGTGGAGAAGAAACAATAGGTCGAGAAGGAGCAGGAGGCGGAGAAGGACCAGAAGGAGGAGTACGAGAAGGAGTTGGAGAAGAAGCAGGAGGCGGAGGAGGAGCAGGATGAGAAGAAGGAGGAGGAGGTGGAGATGGAGCATGAGGAGGAGAATGAGCCGGAGGTGGGGAAGTAGGAGGAGGAGGAGCAGGGACAGGAGGAGAAGAAGGAGCAGGAGGTGGAGAAGGAGCAGGTGGTCGAGAAGGAGCAGGAGGAGGAGAAGGAGCAGGAGGAGGAGAAGGAGCAGGAGAAGGAGAAGGAGCTGGAGTGGAGAAGGCGCAAGACGAGGAGAAGGAGCAGGAGTGGAGAAGGAGCAGGAGAACAAGAAGGAGCAGGAGGAGGAGAAGGAGCAGGAGGAGAAGAAGGAGCAGGAGGTGGAGAAGCAGCAGGAGGTGGAGAAGGAGCAGGAGGAGGAGAAGGAGCAGGAGTGGAGAAGGAGCAGGAGATCAAGAAGGAGCAGGAGGAGGAGAAGGATCAGGAGGAGGAGAAGGAGAAGGAGTGGAGAAGGAGCAGGAGAACAAGAAGGAGCAGGAGAACAAGAAGGAGCAGGAGAAGGAGAAGGAGCAGGAGGTGGAGAAGGAGCAGGAGGGAGAAAAAGAGCAGGAGGAAGACAAGGAGCAAGTGGTGGAGAAGGACCAAGAGGAGGAGAAGGAGGAGAAGAAGGAGCCGGAGGTGGTGAATGAGCAGGAGTGGAGAAGGAGCAGAAGATGGAGAAGGAGCAGGAGGAGGAGAAGGTGCAGGAGGAGGAGAAGGGGCACGAGGTGGAAAGGAGCAGGAGGTGGACAAGGAGCAGGAGGTGGAAAAGGAGCAGCACGTGGACATGGAGCAGGAGGCGGACGAGGAGCATGAGGTGGACAAGGAGCAGGAGGTGGAGGAGGAGGGCGAGCAGGAGATGGAGCAGGAGCTGGAGATGGAGCAGGAATTGAGAAGGAGCAGGAGGAAAAGAAGGAGCCTGCGGAGAAGAAGGAGCAGGAGAGGGAGAAGGAGCAGCAGAAGGAGAAGCAGCAGGAGGTGGAGAAGGCGCAAGATGAGGAGAAGGAGCAGAAGGTGGAGAGGTAGCAGGAGGAGGAGAAGGAGCAGGAGGAGGAAAAGGAGCAGGAGGTGGACAAGGAGCAGGAGGTGGACAAGGAGCAGGAGGTGGACAAGGAGCAGGAGGTGGACAAGGAGCAGGAGGTGGACAAGGAGCAGGAGGTGGACAAGGAGCAGGATGTGGACAAGGAGCAGGAGTTGGACAAGGAGCAGGAGGTGGACAAGGAGCAGGAGGTGGACAAGGAGCAGGAGGTGGACAAGGAGCAGGAGGTGGACAAGGAGCAGGAGGAGGAGACGGAGTGGATGAGGAGAAGGAGGTAGAGAAAGAGCAGGAGGGGCAGAAGGAGCAGGAGATGGACAAGGAGCAGGAGGTGGAGGAGGAGGACGAGCAGCAGATGAAGCAGGAGCTGGAGATGGAGCAGGAATTGAGAAGAAGCAGGAGGAAAGGATGGAGCAGGCGGAGATGAAGGAGCAGGAGGTGGAGAAGGAGCAGGAGGTGGAGAAGGAGCAGGAGGTGGAGAAGGAGCAGGAGGTGGAGAAGGAGCAGGAGGTGGAAAGGAGCAGGAGGTGGAGAAGGCGCAAGATGAGGAGAAGGAGCAGGAGGTGGAGAAGGAGCCGGAGGTGGAGAAGGAGCAGGAAGTGAAGAAGGAGCATGATGTGGAGAAGGAGGAGGAGGTGGAGAAGGAGCAGGAGGTGGAGCAGGCGCAAGATGAGGAGAAGAGGCAGGAGGTGGAGAAGGAGCAGGAGGAGGAGAAGGAGCAGGAGGTGGAAAAGGAGCAGGAGGTGGAGAAGGACCAGAAGGAGGAGTAGGAGAAGGAGTTGGTGAAGAAGCAGGAGGTGGAGAAGGAGCAGGCGGAGAAGAAGGAGGAGGAGGTGGAGAAGGAGCAGGAGTGGAGAAGGAGCAGGAGAACAAGAAGGAGCAGGAGGAGGAGTAGGAGCAGGAGGAGGAGAAGGAGCAGGAGGTGGAGAAGGCGCAAGATGAGGAGAATCGGCAGGAGGTGGAGAAGGAGACGGCGGTGGAGAAGAGGCAGGAGGTGGATAAGGAGCAGGAGGTGGAGAAGGAGCAGGAGGGCAGGAAGGAGCAGGAGGGCGAGAAGGGGCAGGAGGTGGAAAGGAGCAGGAGGTGGACAAGGAGCAGGAGGTGGACAAGGAGCAGGAGGTGGACAAGGAGCAGCAGGTGGACAAGGAGCAGCAGGTGGACAAGGAGCAGGAGGTGGACAAGGAGCAGGAGGTGGACAAGTAGCAGGAGGTGGACAAGGAGCAGGAGGTGGACAAGGAGCAGGAGGAGGAGAAGGAGGGAGAGCAGGAGATGGAGCAGAAGCTGGAGATGGAGCAGGAATTGAGAAGGAGCAGGAGGAAAAGAAGGAGCCTGCGGAGAAGAAGGATCAGGAGAGGGAGAAGGAGCAGCAGAAGGAGAAGCAGCAGGAGGTGGAGAAGGAGCAGGAGGTGGAGAAGGAGCAGGAGGTGGAGAAGGAGCAGGAGGTGGAGATGGAGCAGGAGGTGGAGAAGGAGCAGGAGGTGGAGAAGGAGCAGGAGGAGGAGAAGGAGCAGGAGGAGGAGAAGGAGCAGGAGGTGGACAAGGAGCAGGAGGTGGACAAGGAGCAGGAGGTGGACAAGGAGCAGGAGGTGGACAAGGAGCAGGAGGTGGACAAGGAGCAGGAGGTGGACAAGGAGCAGGAGGTGGACAAGGAGCAGGAGGTGGACAAGGAGCAGGAGGTGGACAAGGAGCAGGAGGAGGAGAAGGAGGTGGAAGAGGAGAAGGAGCTGGAGAAAGAGCAGGAGGGGGAGAAGGAGCAGGAGGGGGAGGAGGAGGACGTGCAGCAGATGGAGCAGGAGCTGGAGGAAAGGAAGGAGCAGGAGGAAAGGAAGGAGCAGGCGGAGATGAAGGAGCAGGAGAAGGAGAAGCAGCATGAGAAGGAGAAGGAGCCGGAGGTGGAGCTGGCGCAAGATGAGGAGAAGGGGCAGGAGGTGGAGAAGGAGCAGGAGGTGGAGAAGGAGCAGGAGCTGGAGAAGGAGCAGGAGGTGGAGAAGGAGCAGGAGGTGGAGAAGGAGCAGGAGGTGGACAAGGAGCAGGAGTTGGAGAAGGAGCAGGAGGTGGAGAAGGAGCAGGAGGTGGAGAAGGAGCAGGAGGTGGAGAAGGAGCAGGAGGTGGAGAAGGAGGTGGAGGAGGAGATCGAGGTGGAGAAGGAGCAGGATGAGGAGAAGGAACATGAGGTGGAGAAAAAGCAATAGGTCGAGAAGGAGCAGGAGGCGGAGAAGGACCAGAAGGAGCAGTAGGAGAAGGAGTTGGAGAGACGGAGCAGGAATTGAGAAGGAGCAAGAGGAAAAGAAGGAGCAGGCGGAGAAGAAGGAGCAGGAGAAGTAGAGGAGCAGGAGAAGGAGATGGAGCAGGAGGTGGAGAAGGCGCAAGATGAGGAGAAGGAGCAGGAGATGGAGAAGGAGAAGGAGGGAGACCTGGAGCAGGAGGTGGAGAAGGAGCAGGAGGAGGAGAAGGAGTAGGATGAGGAGAAGGAGCAGGTGGAGGAGAAGGAGCAGGTGGTGGAGAAGGAGCAGGAGTTGGACAAGGTGCAGGAGGAGGAGAAGGAGGTGGAGGAGGAGATCGAGGTGGAGAAGGAGCAGGAGGAGGAGAAGGAGAAGGAGTTGGAGAAGAAGCAGGAGGCGGAGGAGGAGCAGGATGAGAAGAAGGAGGAGGAGGTGGAGATGGAGCATGAGGAGGAGAATGAGCCGGAGGTGGGGAAGTAGTAGGAGGAGGAGCAGGGACAGGAGGAGAAGAAGGAGCAAGAGGTGGAGAAGGAGCAGGTGGTCGAGTAGGAGCAGGAGGAGGAGAAGGAGCAGTAGGAGGAGAAGGAGCAGGAGTGGAGAAGGAGCAGGAGAACAAGAAGGAGCAGGAGGAGGAGAAGGAGCAGGAGGAGGAGAAGGAGCAGGAGGAGGAGAAGGCGCAAGACGAGGAGAAGGAGCAGGAGTGGAGAAGGAGCAGGAGAACAAGAAGGAGCAGGAGGAGGAGAAGGAGCAGGAGGAGAAGAAGGAGCAGGTGGTGGAGAAGGAGCAGGCGGTGGAGAAGGAGCAGTAGGTGGACAAGGAGCAGGAGGTGGACAAGGAGCAGGAGGTGGACAAGGAGCAGGAGGTGAATAAGGAGCAGGACGTGGACGAGGAGCAGGAGGTGGACAAGGAGCAGGAGGTGGAAGAGGAGGACGAGCAGGAGATGGAGCAGGAGCTGGAGATGGAGCAGGAATTGAGAAGGATCAGGAGGAAAAGAAGGAGCCTGCGGAGAAGAAGGAGCAGGAGAAGGAGAAGGAGCAGGAGGAGGAGAAGGAGCAGGAGGAGGAGAAGGCGCAAGACAAGGAGAAGGAGCAGGAGTGGAGAAGGAGCAGGAGAACAAGAAGGAGCAGGAGGAGGAGAAGGAGCAGGAGGAGAAGAAGGAGCAGGAGGTGGAGAAGGAGCAGGCGGTGGAGAAGGAGCAGGACGTGGACAAGGAGCAGGAGGTGGACAAGGAGCAGGAGGTGGACAAGGAGCAGGAGGTGAATAAGGAGCAGGACGTGGACAAGGAGCAGGAGGTGGACAAGGAGCAGGAGGTGGAAGAGGAGGACGAGCAGGAGATGGAGCAGGAGCTGGAGATGGAGCAGGAATTGAGAAGGATCAGGAGGAAAAGAAGGAGCCTGCGGAGAAGAAGGAGCAGGAGAAGGAGAAGGAGCAGGAGGGGGAGACGAAGCAGGAGGTGGAGAAGGAGCAGGAGGTGGAGAAGACGCAAGATGAGGAGAAGGAGCAGGAGGTGGAGAAGGAGCAGGAGGTGGAGAAGACGCAAGATGAGGAGAAGGAGCAGGAGGTGGACAAGGAGCAGGAGGTGGAGAAGGAGCAGGTGGTGGAGAATGAGCAGGTGGTGGAGAAGGAGCAGTAGGGAGACAAGGAGCAGGAGCTGGAGAAGGAGCAGGAGGAGGAGAAGGGGCAGGGTGAGGAGAAGGAGCAGGTGGAGGAGAAGTAGCAGGAGGGGGAGTAGGAGAATGAGTTGGAGAAGAATCAGGAGGAGGAGCAGGAGCAGGGGGAGAAGAAGGAGCAGGGGGAGGACAATGAGCAGGAGGTGGAGATGGAGAAGGTGTGGAAAGGAGCAGGAGAAGAATGATGGGCAGGAGGAGGAGAAGGAGGTGGAGAAGGCGCAAGATGAGGAGAAGTAGCAGGAGGTGGAGAAGGAGCAGGAGAAGGAGAAGGAGCAGGAGGTGGAGGAGCAGCAGGAGGTGGAGAAGGAGCAGAAGGGAGGCAAGGAGCAGGGGGGAGACAAGGAACAGGAGGTGGAGAAGGAGCAGAGGGAGGAGAAGGATGCGAAGAAGGAGAACAAGGAGCAGGAGGTGGCGAATGAGCAGGAGTGGAGAAGGAGCAGGAGGCGAAGAAGGAGCAGGAGGGAGAGAAGGAGCAGGAGTGGAGAAGGAGCAGGATGTGGAGAAGGAGCAGGAGGTGGAGAAGGCGCAAGATGAGGAGAAGGAGCAGGAAGTGGAGAAGGAGCAGGAGAAGGAGAAGGAGCAGGAGAAGGAGAAGAAGCAGGAGGTGGAGAAGGAGCAGCAGGTGGAGAAGGGGCAGGAGGGTGAAACCGAGCAGGAGGAAGACAAGGAGCAAGTGGTGGAGAAGGAGCAAGAGGAGGAGAAGGAGAAGAAGAAGGAGCAGGAGGTGGTAAATGAGCAGCAGTGGAGAAGGAGCAGGAGGTGGACAAGGAGCAGGAGGTGAACAAGGAGCAGGAGGTGGACAAGGAGCAGGAGGTGGACAAGGAGCAGGAGGTGGACAAGGAGCAGGAGGTGGACAAGGAGCAGGAGGTGGACAAGGAGCAGGAGGTGGACAAGGAGCAGGAGGTGGACAAGGAGCAGGAGGTGGACAAGGAGCAGCAGGAGGAGAAGGAGGTGGAAGAGGAGAAGGAGCTGGAGAAAGAGCAGGAGCGGGAGAAGGAGCAGGAGGGGGAGGAGGAGGACGTGCAGCAGATGGAGCAGGAGCTGGAGATGGAGCAGGAATTGAGAAGGAGCAGGAGGAAAGGAAGGAGCAGGCGGAGATGAAGGAGCAGGAGAAGGTGAAGCAGCAGGAGAAGGAGAAGGAGCCGGAGGTGGAGCTGGCGCAAGATGAGGAGAAGGGGCAGGAGGTGGAGAAGGAGCAGGAGGTGGAGAAGGAGCAGGAGCTGGAGAAGGAGCAGGAGGTGGAGAAGGAGCAGGAGGTGGAGAAGGAGCAGGAGGTGGAGAAGGAGCAGGAGGTGGAGAAGGAGCAGGAGCTGGATAAGGAGCAGGAGGTGGAGAAGGAGCAGGAGGTGGAGAAGGAGCAGGAGGTGGAGAAGGAGCAGGAGGTGGAGAAGGAGGTGGAGGAGGAGATCGAGGTGGAGAAGGAGCAGGATGAGGAGAAGGAACATGAGGTGGAGAAAAAGCAATAGGTCGAGAAGGAGCAGGAGGCGGAGAAGGACCAGAAGGAGCAGTAGGAGAAGGAGTTGGAGAGACGGAGCAGGAATTGAGAAGGAGCAGGAGGAAAAGAAGGAGCAGGCGGAGAAGAAGGAGCAGGAGAAGTAGAGGAGCAGGAGAAGGAGATGGAGCAGGAGGTGGAGAAGGCGCAAGATGAGGAGAAGGAGCAGGAGATGGAGAAGGAGAAGGAGGGAGACCTGGAGCAGGAGGTGGAGAAGGAGCAGGAGGAGGAGAAGGAGTAGGATGAGGAGAAGGAGCAGGTGGAGGAGAAGGAGCAGGAGGAGGAGAAGGAGAAGGAGTTGGAGAAGAAGCAGGAGGCGGAGGAGGAGCAGGATGAGAAGAAGGAGGAGGAGGTGGAGATGGAGCATGAGGAGGAGAATGAGCCGGAGGTGGGGAAGTAGTAGGAGGAGGAGCAGGGACAGGAGGAGAAGAAGGAGCAAGAGGTGGAGAAGGAGCAGGTGGTCGAGAAGGAGCAGGAGGAGGAGAAGGAGCAGGAGGAGGAGAAGGAACAGTAGGAGGAGAAGGAGCAGGAGTGGAGAAGGAGCAGGAGAACAAGAAGGAGCAGGAGGAGGAGAAGGAGCAGGAGGAGGAGAAGGAGCAGGAGGAGGAGAAGGCGCAAGACGAGGAGAAGGAGCAGGAGTGGAGAAGGAGCAGGAGAACAAGAAGGAGCAGGAGGAGGAGAAGGAGCAGGAGGAGAAGAAGGAGCAGGAGGTGGAGAAGGAGCAGGCGGTGGAGAAGGAGCAGTAGGTGGACAAGGAGCAGGAGGTGGACAAGTAGCAGGAGGTGAATAAGGAGCAGGACGTGGACAAGGAGCAGGAGGTGGACAAGGAGCAGGAGGTGGAAGAGGAGGACGAGCAGGAGATGGAGCAGGAGCTGGAGATGGAGCAGGAATTGAGAAGCAGCAGTAGGAAAAGAAGGAGCAGGCGGAGAAGAAGGAGCAGGAGAAGGAGAAGGAGCAGGAGAAGGAGAAGGAGCAGGAGGTGGAGAAGGCTCAGGAAGTCGAGAAGGAGCAGAAGGAGGAGAAGGAGCAGGAGGAGGAGAAGGAGCCGGAGGAGGAGAAGGACCAGGAGTGGAGAAGGAGCAGGAGAACAAGTAGGAGCAGGAGGAGGAGTAGGAGCAGGAGGAGGAGAAGGAGCAGGAGGTGGAGAAGGCGCAAGATGAGGAGAAGGTGCAGGAGGTGGAGAAGGAGACGGAGGTGGAGAAGGAGACGGAGGTGGAGAAGGAGACGGAGGTGGAGAAGGAGCAGGAGGTTTAGAAGGAGCAGGAGGTGGAGAAGGAGCAGGAGGTGGAGAAGGAGCAGGAGGTGGAGAAGGAGCAGGAGGTGGAGAAGGAGCAGGAGGTGGAGAAGGAGCAGGAGGGAGAAAAAAGAGCAGGAGGGAGAAAAAGAGCAGGAGGGAGAAAAAGAGCGGGAGGGAGAAAAAGAGCAGGGGGGAGACAAGGAGCAAGTGGTGGAGAAGGAGCAAGAGGAGGAGAAGGAGGAGAAGAAGGAGCGGGAGGTGGTAAATGAGCAGCAGTGTAGAAGGAGCAGGAGGTGGAGAAGGAGCAGGAGGTGGACAAGGAGCAGGAGGTTGACAAGGAGCAGGAGGTTGACAAGGAGCAGGAGGTGGACAAGGAGCAGGAGATGGACAAGGAGCAGGAGATGGACAAGGAGCAGGAGGTGGAGGAGGAGGACGAGCAGGAGATGGAGCAGGAGCTGGAGATGGAGCAGGAAGTGAGAAGGAAATAGGAGGAAAAGAAGGAGCCTGCGGAGAAGAAGGAGCAGGAGAAGGAGAAGGAGCAGGAGAAGGAGAAAGAGAAGGAGGTGGAGAAGGCGCAAGATGAGGAGAAGGAGCAGGAAGTGGAAAAGAAGCAGGAGGTGGAGAAGGAGCAGGAGGGAGACAAGGAGGAGAAGGAGGTGGAGGAGGAGATGGAGGTGGAGAAGGAGCAGGAGGAGGAGAAGGAACATGAGGTGGAGAAGCAGCAATCGATCGAGAAGGAGCAGGAGGCGGAGAAGGACCAGAAGGAGGAGTAGGAGAAGGAGTTGGTGAAGAAGCAGGAGGCGGAGCAGGAGCAGGCGGAGAAGAAGGAGGAGGAGGTGGAGAAGGAGCAGGAGTGGAGAAGGAGCAGGAGAACAAGAAGGAGCAGGAGGAGGAGTAGGAGCAGGAGGAGGAGAAGGAGCAGGAGGTGGAGAAGGCGCAAGATGAGGAGAAGCAGCAGGAGGTGGAGAAGGAGACGGCGGTGGAGATGAAGCAGGAGGTGGAGAAGGAGCAGGAGGTGGAGAAGGAGCAGGAGGAAGACTAGGAGCAAGTGGTGGAGAAGGAGCAAGAGGAGGAGAAGGAGGAGAAGAAGGAGCAGGAGGTGGTGAATGAGCAGGAGTGGATGAGGAGCAGGAGGTGGAGAAGGAGCAGGAGGGCAGGAAGGAGCAGGAGGGCGAGAAGGGGCAGGAGGTGGAAAGGAGCAGGAGGTGGACAAGGAGCAGGAGGTGGACAAGGAGCAGGAGGTGGACAAGGAGCAGGAGGTGGACAAGCAGCAGCAGGTGGACAAGGAGCAGGAGGCGGACTGGGAGCATGAGGTGGACAAGGAGCAGGAGGTGGAGGAGGAGGGAGAGCAGGAGATGGAGCAGGAGCTGGAGATGGAGCAGGAATTGAGAAGGAGCAGGAGGAGAAGAAGGAGCAGGAGAGGGAGAAGGAGCAGCAGAAGGAGAAGGAGCAGGAGGTGGAGAAGGCGCAAGATGAGGAGAAGAGGCAGGATGTGGAGAAGGAGCAGGAGGTGGAGAAGGAGCAGGAGGTGGAGAAGGAGCAGGAGGTGGAGAAGGAGCAGGAGGTGGAGAAGGAGCAGGAGGAGGAGAAGGAGCTGGAGGAGAAGAAGGAGCAGGTGGAGGAGAAGGAGCAGGAGGTGGACAAGGAGCAGGAGGTGGACAAGGAGCAGGAGGTGGACAAGGAGCAGGAGGTGGACAAGGAGCAGGAGGTGGACAAGGAGCAGGAGGTGGACAAGGAGGAGGAGGTGGACAAGGAGCAGGAGGTGGACAAGGAGCAGGAGGTGGACAAGGAGCAGGAGGAGGAGAAGGAGGTGGAAGAGGAGAAGGAGCTGGAGAAAGAGCAGGAGGCGGAGAAGGAGCAGGAGGGGGAGGAGGAGGACGTGCAGCAGTTGGAGCAGGAGCTGGAGATGGAGCAGGAATTGAGAAGGAGCAGGAGGAAAGGAAGGAGCAGGCGGAGATGAAGGAGCAGGAGAAGGAGAAGCAGCAGGAGAAGGAGAAGGAGCCGGAGGTGGAGCTGGCGCTAGATGAGGAGAAGGGGCAGGAGGTGGAGAAGGAGCAGGAGGTGGAGAACGAGCAGGAGGTGGAAAAGGAGCAGCACGAGGACATGGAGCAGGAGGCGGACGAGGAGCATGAGGTGGACAAGGAGCAGGAGGTGGAGGAGGAGGGCGAGCAGGAGATGGAGCAGTAGCTGGAGATGGAGCAGCAATTGAGAAGGAGCAGGAGGAAAAGAAGGAGCCTGCGGAGAAGAAGGAGCAGGAGAGGGGGAAGGAGCAGCAGAAGGAGAAGCAGCAGGAGGTGGAGAAGGCGCAAGATGAGGAGAAGGAGCAGGAGGAGGAGAAGGAGCAGGAGGTGGACAAGGAGCAGGAGGTGGACAAGGAGCAGGAGGTGGACAAGGAGCAGGAGGTGGACAAGGAGCAGGAGGTGGACAAGGAGCAGGAGGAGGAGACGGAGATGGATAAGGAGAAGGAGGTAGAGAAAGTGCAGGAGGGGCAGAAGGAGCAGGAGGTGGACAAGGAGCAGGAGGTGGAGGAGGAGGACGAGCAGCAAATGAAGCAGGAGCTGGAGATGGAGCAGGAGGTTGAGAAGGAGCAGGAGGTGGAGAAGGCGCAAGATGAGGAGAAGGAGCAGGAGGTGGAGAAGGAGCCGGAGGTGGAGAAGGAGCAGGAAGTGAAGAAGGAGCATGAGGTGGAGAAGGAGGAGGAGGTGGAGAAGGAGCAGGAGGTGGAGCAGGCGCAAGATGAGGAGAAGAGGCAGGAGGTGGAGAAGGAGCAGGAGGAGGAGAAGGAGCAGGAGGTGGAGAAGGAGCAGGAGGTGGAGAAGGAGCAGGAGGTGGAGAAGGAGCAGGAGGTGGAGAAGGAGCAGGAGGTGGAGAAGGAGCAGGATGTGGAGAAGGAGCAGGAGGTGGAGAAGGAGCAGGAGGTGGAGAAGGAGCAGTCGGAGGAGAAGGAGCAGGGTGAGGAAAAGGAGCAGGGTGAGGAAAAGTAGCAGGAGGTGGAGAAGGAGCAGGAGGTTGACAAGGTGCTGGAGGAGGAGAATTAGGTGGAGGTGGAGAATTAGGTGGAGAAGGAGCAGGAGGAGGAGTCGGAGCAGGAGGTGGAGAAGGCGCAAGATGAGGAGAAGGAGGTGTCGGAGAAGAAGGAGGTGGAGAAGGAACAGGAACAGGAGGTGGAGAAAAATCATTCGGTGGAGAAGGAGCAGGAGACGGAGAAGGACCAGGAGGGGAAGTAGGAGAATGAGTTGGAGAAGAATCAGGAGGAGGAGCAGGAGCAGGAGGAGAAGAAGGAGTAGGAGGTTGAGAAGGAGCAGGAGGTGGAGAACGAGCAGGAGGAGGAGAAGGAGCAGGAGGTGGACAAGGAGCAGGAGGAGGAGAAGGAGGTGGAAGAGGAGAAGGAGCTGGAGAAAGAGCAGGAGGGGGAGAAGGAGCAGAAGGGGAGGAGGAGGACGTGCAGCAGATGGAGCAGGAGCTGGAGATGGAGCAGGAATTGAGAAGGAGCAGGAGGAAAGGAAGGAGCAGGCGGAGATGAAGGAGCAGGAGAAGGAGAAGCAGCAGGAGAAGGAGAAGGAGCCGGAGGTGGAGCTGGCGCAAGATGAGGAGAAGGGGCAGGAGGTGGAGAAGGGGCAGGAGGTGGAGAAGGAGCAGGAGGTGGAGAAGGAGCAGGAGGTGGAGAAGGAGCAGGAGGTGGAGAAGGAGCAGGAGGTGGAGAAGGAGCAGGAGGTGGAGAAGGAGCAGGAGGTGGAGAAGGGGCAGGTGGAGAAGGAGCAGGAGGTGGAGAAGGAGCAGGAGTTGGGCAAGGTGCAGGAGGAGGAGAAGGAGGTGGAGGAGGAGATCGAGGTGGAGAAGGAGCAGGATGAGGAGAAGGAACATGAGGTGGAGAAAAAGCAATAGGTCGAGAAGGAGCAGGAGGCGGAGAAGGACCAGAAGGAGGAGTAGGAGAAGGAGTTGGAGAGACGGAGCAGGAATTGAGAAGGAGCAGGAGGAAAAGAAGGAGCAGGCGGAGAAGAAGGAGCAGGAGAAGGAGAGGAGCAGGAGAAGGAGATGGAGCAGGAGGTGGAGAAGGCGCAAGATGAGGAGAAGGAGCAGGAGATGGAGAAGGAGCAGGAGGGAGACCTGGAGCAGGAGGTGGAGAAGGAGCAGGAGGAGGAGAAGGAGTAGGATGAGGAGAAGGGGCAGGTGGAGGAGAAGGAGCAGGTGGTGGAGAAGGAGCAGGAGTTGGACAAGGTGCAGGAGGAGGAGAAGGAGGTGGAGGATGAGATCGAGGTGGAGAAGGAGCAGGAGGAGGAGAAGGAACATGAGGTGGAGAAGAAACAATAGGTCGAGAAGGAGCAGGAGGCGGAGAAGGACCAGAAGGAGGAGTACGAGAAGGAGTTGGAGAAGAAGCAGGAGGCGGAGGAGGAGTAGGATGAGAAGAAGGAGGAGGAGGTGGAGATGGAGCATGAGGAGGAGAATGAGCCGGAGGTGGGGAAGTAGGAGGAGGAGGAGCAGGGACAGGAGGAGAAGAAGGAGCAGGAGGTGGAGAAGGAGCAGGTGGTCGAGAAGGAGCAGGAGGAGGAGAAGGAGCAGGAGGAGGAGAAGGAGCAGGAGAAGGAGAAGGAGCTGGAGTGGAGAAGGAGCAGGAGAACAAGAAGGAGCAGGAAGAGGAGAAGGAGCAGGAGGAGGAGAAGGAGCAGGAGGAGGAGAAGGCGCAAGACGAGGAGAAGGAGCAGGAGTGGAGAAGGAGCAGGAGAACAAGAAGGAGCAGGAGGAGGAGAAGGAGCAGGAGGAGAAGAAGGAGCAGGAGGTGGAGAAGCAGCAGGAGGTGGAGAAGGAGCAGGAGGAGGAGAAGGAGCAGGAGTGGAGAAGGAGCAGGAGATCAAGAAGGAGCAGGAGGAGGAGAAGGAGCAGGAGGAGGAGAAGGAGAAGGAGTGGAGAAGGAGCAGGAGAACAAGAAGGAGCAGGAGAACAAGAAGGAGCAGGAGAAGGAGAAGGAGCAGGAGGTGGAGAAGGAGCAGGAGGGAGAAAAAGAGCAGGAGGAAGACAAGGAGCAAGTGGTGGAGAAGGACCAAGAGGAGGAGAAGGAGGAGAAGAAGGAGCCGGAGGTGGTGAATGAGCAGGAGTGGAGAAGGAGCAGAAGATGGAGAAGGAGCAGGAGGAGGAGAAGGTGCAGGAGGAGGAGAAGGGGCACGAGGTGGAAAGGAGCAGGAGGTGGACAAGGAGCAGGAGGTGGAAAAGGAGCAGCACGTGGACATGGAGCAGGAGGCGGACGAGGAGCATGATGTGGACAAGGAGCAGGAGGTGGAGGAGGAGGGCGAGCAGGAGATGGAGCAGGAGCTGGAGATGGAGCAGGAATTGAGAAGGAGCAGGAGGAAAAGAAGGAGCCTGCGGAGAAGAAGGAGCAGGAGAGGGAGAAGGAGCAGCAGAAGGAGAAGCAGCAGGAGGTGGAGAAGGCGCAAGATGAGGAGAAGGAGCAGAAGGTGGAGAAGGAGAAGGAGGAGGAGAAGGAGCAGGAGGAGGAAAAGGAGCAGGAGGTGGACATGGAGCAGGAGGTGGACAAGGAGCAGGAGGTGGACAAGGAGCAGGAGGTGGACAAGGAGCAGGAGGTGGACAAGGAGCAGGAGGTGGACAAGGAGCAGGAGGTGGACAAGGAGCAGGATGTGGACAAGGAGCAGGAGTTGGACAAGGAGCAGGAGGTGGACAAGGAGCAGGAGGTGGACAAGGAGCAGGAGGTGGACAAGGAGCAGGAGGTGGACAAGGAGCAGGAGGAGGAGACGGAGATGGATGAGGAGAAGGAGGTAGAGAAAGAGCAGGAGGGGCAGAAGGAGCAGGAGGTGGACAAGGAGCAGGAGGTGGAGGAGGAGGACGAGCAGCAGATGAAGCAGGAGCTGGAGATGGAGCAGGAATTGAGAAGAAGCAGGAGGAAAGGATGGAGCAGGCGGAGATGAAGGAGCAGGAGGTGGAGAAGGAGCAGGAGGTGGAGAAGGAGCAGGAGGTGGAGAAGGAGCAGGAGGTGGAGAAGGAGCAGGAGGTGGAAAGGAGCAGGAGGTGGAGAAGGCGCAAGATGAGGAGAAGGAGCAGGAGGTGGAGAAGGAGCCGGAGGTGGAGAAGGAGCAGGAAGTGAAGAAGGAGCATGAGGTGGAGAAGGAGGAGGAGGTGGAGAAGGAGCAGGAGGTGGAGCAGGCGCAAGATGAGGAGAAGAGGCAGGAGGTGGAGAAGGAGCAGGAGGAGGAGAAGGAGCAGGAGGTGGAGAAGGAGCAGGAGGTGGAGAAGGACCAGAATGAGGAGTAGGAGAAGGAGTTGGTGAAGAAGCAGGAGGTGGAGAAGGAGCAGGCGGATAAGAAGGAGGAGGAGGTGGAGAAGGAGCAGGAGTGGAGAAGGAGCAGGAGAACAAGAAGGAGCAGGAGGAGGAGGAGGAGCAGGAGGAGGAGAAGGAGCAGGAGGCGGAGGAGGCGCAAGATGAGGAGAATCGGCAGGAGGTGGAGAAGGAGACGGCGGTGGAGAAGAAGCAGGAGGTGGAGAAGGAGCAGGAGGTGGAGAAGGAGCAGGAGGAAGACTAGGAGCAAGTGGTGGAGAAGGAGCAAGAGGAGGAGAAGGAGGAGAAGAAGGAGCAGGAGGGCAGGAAGGAGCAGGAGGGCGAGAAGGGGCAGGAGGTGGAAAGGAGCAGGAGGTGGACAAGGAGCAGGAGGTGGACAAGGAGCAGGAGGTGGACAAGGAGCAGCAGGTGGACAAGGAGCAGCAGGTGGACAAGGAGCAGGAGGTGGACAAGGAGCAGGAGGTGGACAAGGAGCAGGAGGTGGACAAGGAGCAGGAGGTGGACAAGGAGCAGGAGGTGGACAAGGAGCAGGAGGTGGACAAGGAGCAGGAGGTGGACAAGGAGCAGGAGGTGGACAAGGAGCAGGAGGAGGAGAAGGAGGGAGAGCAGGAGATGGAGCAGGAGCTGGAGATGGAGCAGGAATTGAGAAGGAGCAGGAGGAAAAGAAGGAGCCTGCGGAGAAGAAGGATCAGGAGAGGGAGAAGGAGCAGCAGAAGGAGAAGGAGCAGGAGGTGGAGAAGGAGCAGGAGGTGGAGAAGGAGCAGGAGGTGGAGAAGGAGCAGGAGGTGGAGGAGGAGCAGGAGGTGGAGAAGGAGCAGGAGGTGGAGAAGGAGCAGGAGGTGGAGAAGGAGCAGGAGGAGGAGAAGGAGCAGGAGGAGGAGAAGGAGCAGGAGGTGGACAAGGAGCAGGAGGTGGACAAGGAGCAGGAGGTGGACAAGGAGCAGGAGGTGGACAAGGAGCAGGAGGTGGACAAGGAGCAGGAGGTGGACAAGGAGCAGGAGGTGGACAAGGAGCAGGAGGTGGACAAGGAGCAGGAGGTGGACAAGGAGCATGAGGTGGACAAGGAGCAGGAGGTGGACAAGGAGCAGGAGGAGGAGAAGGAGGTGGAAGAGGAGAAGGAGCTGGAGAAAGAGCAGGAGCGGGAGAAGGAGCAGGAGGGGGAGGAGGAGGACGTGCAGCAGATGGAGCAGGAGCTGGAGATGGAGCAGGAATTGAGAAGGAGCAGGAGGAAAGGAAGGAGCAGGCGGAGATGAAGGAGCAGGAGAAGGAGAAGCAGCAGGAGAAGGAGAAGGAGCCGGAGGTGGAGCTGGCACAAGATGAGGAGAAGGGGCAGGAGGTGGAGAAGGAGCAGGAGGTGGAGAAGGAGCAGGAGCTGGAGAAGGAGCAGGAGGTGGAGAAGGAGCAGGAGGTGGAGAAGGAGCAGGAGGTGGAGAAGGAGCAGGAGGTGGAGAAGGAGGTGGAGGAGGAGATCGAGGTGGAGAAGGAGCAGGATGAGGAGAAGGAACATGAGGTGGAGAAAAAGCAATAGGTCGAGAAGGAGCAGGAGGCGGAGAAGGACCAGAAGGAGGAGTAGGAGAAGGAGTTGGAGAGACGGAGCAGGAATTGAGAAGGAGCAGGAGGAAAAGAAGGAGCAGGCGGAGAAGAAGGAGCAGGAGAAGTAGAGGAGCAGGAGAAGGAGATGGAGCAGGAGGTGGAGAAGGCGCAAGATGAGGAGAAGGAGCAGGAGATGGAGAAGGAGAAGGAGGGAGACCTGGAGCAGGAGGTGGGGAAGGAGCAGGAGGAGGAGAAGGAGTAGGATGAGGAGAAGGAGCAGGTGGAGGAGAAGGAGCAGGTGGTGGAGAACGAGCAGGAGTTGGACAAGGTGCAGGAGGAGGAGAAGGAGGTGGAGGAGGAGATCGAGGTGGAGAAGGAGCAGGAGGAGGAGAAGGATAAGGAGTTGGAGAAGAAGCAGGAGGCGGAGGAGGAGCAGGATGAGAAGAAGGAGGAGGAGGTGGAGATAGAGCATGAGGAGGAGAATGAGCCGGAGGTGGGGAAGTAGTAGGAGGTGGAGCAGGGACAGGAGGAGAAGAAGGAGCAAGAGGTGGAGAAGGAGCAGGTGGTCGAGAAGGAGCAGGAGGAGGAGAAGGAGCAGGAGGAGGAGAAGGAGCAGGAGGAGGAGAAGGAGCAGGAGTGGAGAAGGAGCAGGAGAACAAGAAGGAGCAGGAGGAGGAGAAGGAGCAGGAGGAGGAGAAGGAGCAGGAGGAGGAGAAGGCGCAAGACGAGGAGAAGGAGCAGGAGTGGAGAAGGAGCAGGAGAACAAGAAGGAGCAGGAGGAGGAGAAGGAGCAGGAGGAGAAGAAGGAGCAGGAGGTGGAGAAGGAGCAGGCGGTAGAGAAGGAGCAGTAGGTGGACAAGGAGCAGGAGGTGGACAAGGAGCAGGAGGTGGACAAGGAGCAGGAGGTGAATAAGGAGCAGGACGTGGACGAGGAGCAGGAGGTGGACAAGGAGCAGGAGGTGGAAGAGGAGGACGAGCAGGAGATGGAGCAGGAGCTGGTGATGGAGCAGGAATTGAGAAGGATCAGGAGGAAAAGAAGGAGCCTGCGGAGAAGAAGGAGCAGGAGAAGGAGAAGGAGCAGGAGGGGGAGAAGAAGCAGGAAGTGGAGAAGGAGCAGGAGGTGGAGAAGACGCAAGATGAGGAGAAGGAGCAGGAGGTGGAGAAGGAGCAGGAGGTGGAGAAGACGCAAGATGAGGAGAAGGAGCAGGAGGTGGACAAGGAGCAGGAGGTGGAGAAGGAGCAGGTGGTGGAGAAGGAGCAGGTGGTGGAGAAGGAGCAGTAGGGAGACAAGGAGCAGGAGCTGGAGAAGGAGCAGGAGGAGGAGAAGGGGCAGGGTGAGGAGAAGGAGCAGGTGGAGGAGAAGTAGCAGGAGGGGGAGTAGGAGAATGAGTTGGAGAAGAATCAGGAGGAGGAGCAGGAGCAGGGGGAGAAGAAGGAGCAGGGGGAGGACAATGAGCAGGAGGTGGAGATGGAGAAGGTGTGGAAAGGAGCAGGAGAAGAATGATGGGCAGGAGGAGGAGAAGGAGGTGGAGAAGGCGCAAGATGAGGAGAAGTAGCAGGAGGTGGAGAAGGAGCAGGAGAAGGAGAAGGAGCAGGAGGTGGAGGAGCAGCAGGAGGTGGAGAAGGAGCAGAAGGGAGGCAAGGAGCAGGGGGGAGACAAGGAACAGGAGGTGGAGAAGGAGCAGGGGGAGGAGAAGGATGCGAAGAAGGAGAACAAGGAGCAGGAGGTGGCGAATGAGCAGGAGTGGAGAAGGAGCAGGAGGCGAAGAAGGAGCAGGAGGGAGAGAAGGAGCAGGAGTGGAGAAGGAGCAGTAGGAGGAGAAGGAGCAGGAGGTGGAGAAGGCGCAAGATGAGGAGAAGGAGCAGGAAGTGGAGAAGGAGCAGGAGAAGGAGAAGGAGCAGGAGAAGGAGAAGGAGCAGGAGGTGGAGAAGGAGCAGCAGGTGGAGAAGGGGCAGGAGGGCGAAACCGAGCAGGAGGAAGACAAGGAGCAAGTGGTGGAGAAGGAGCAAGAGGAGGAGAAGGAGAAGAAGAAGGAGCAGGAGGTGGTAAATGAGCAGCAGTGGAGAAGGAGCAGGAGGTGGACAAGGAGCAGGAGGTGAACAAGGAGCAGGAGGTGTACAAGGAGCAGGATGTGGACAAGGAGCAGGAGGTGGACAAGGAGCAGGAGGTGGACATCGATCAGGAGGTGGAGGAGGAGGACGAGCAGGAGATGGAGCAGGAGCTGGAGATGGAGCAGGAATTGAGAAGCAGCAGTAGGAAAAGAAGGAGCAGGCGGAGAAGAAGGAGCAGGAGAAGGAGAAGGAGCAGGAGAAGGAGAAGGAGCCCGAGGAGGAGAAGGAGCAGGAGTGGAGAAGGAGCAGGAGAACAAGTAGGAGCAGGAGGAGGAGTAGGAGCAGGAGGAGGAGAAGGAGCAGGAGGTGGAGAAGGCGCAAGATGAGGAGAAGGAGCAGGAGGTGGAGAAGGAGACGGAGGTGGAGAAGGAGACGGAGGTGGAGAAGGAGCAGGAGGTTTAGAAGGAGCAGGAGGTGGAGAAGGAGCAGGAGGTGGAGAAGGAGCAGGAGGTGGAGAAGGAGCAGGAGGTGGAGAAGGAGCAGGAGGTGGAGAAGGAGCAGGAGGTGGAGAAGGAGCAGGAGGGAGAAAAAAGAGCAGGAGGGAGAAAAAGAGCAGGAGGGAGAAAAAGAGCAGGAGGGAGAAAAAGAGCAGGAGGGAGACAAGGAGCAAGTGGTGGAGAAGGAGCAAGAGGAGGAGAAGGAGCAGAAGAAGGAGCGGGAGGTGGTAAATGAGCAGCAGTGTAGAAGGAGCAGGAGGTGGAGAAGGAGCAGGAGGGCAGGAAGGAGCAGGAGGGCGAGAAGGAGGAGGAGGTGGAAAGGAGCAGGAGGTGGAAAGGAGCAGGAGGTGGAAAGGAGCAGGAGGTGGAAAGGAGCAGGAGGTGGACAAGGAGCAGGAGGTTGACAAGGAGCAGGAGAAGGAGAAGGAGCAGGAGGTGGAGGAGCAGCAGGAGGTGGAGAAGGAGCAGAAGTGAGGCAAGGAGCAGGGGGGAGACAAGGAACAGGAGGTGGAGAAGGAGCAGGGGGAGGAGAAGGATGCGAAGAAGGAGAACAAGGAGCAGGAGGTGGCGAATGAGCAGGAGTGGAGAAGGAGCAGGAGGCGAAGAAGGAGCAGGAGGGAGAGAAGGAGCAGGAGTGGAGAAGGAGCAGGAGGAGGAGAAGGAGCAGGAGGTGGAGAAGGCGCAAGATGAGGAGAAGGAGCAGGAAGTGGAGAAGGAGCAGGAGAAGGAGAAGGAGCAGGAGAAGGAGAAGGAGCAGGAGGTGGAGAAGGAGCAGCAGGTGGAGAAGGGGCAGGAGGGCGAAACCGAGCAGGAGGAAGACAAGGAGCAAGTGGTGGAGAAGGAGCAAGAGGAGGAGAAGGAGAAGAAGAAGGAGCAGGAGGTGGTAAATGAGCAGCAGTGGAGAAGGAGCAGGAGGTGGACAAGGAGCAGGAGGTGAACAAGGAGCAGGAGGTGGACAAGGAGCAGGATGTGGACAAGGAGCAGGAGGTGGACAAGGAGCAGGAGGTGGACATGGATCAGGAGGTGGAGGAGGAGGACGAGCAGGAGATGGAGCAGGAGCTGGAAATGGAGCAGGAATTGAGAAGCAGCAGTAGGAAAAGAAGGAGCAGGCGGAGAAGAAGGAGCAGGAGAAGGAGAAGGAGCAGGAGAAGGAGAAGGAGCAGGAGGTGGAGAAGGCTCAGGAAGTCGAGAAGGAGCAGAAGGCGGAGAAGGAGCAGGAGGAGGAGAAGGAGCCCGAGGAGGAGAAGGAGCAGGAGTGGAGAAGGAGCAGGAGAACAAGTAGGAGCAGGAGGAGGAATAGGAGCAGGAGGAGGAGAAGGAGCAGGAGGTGGAGAAGGCGCAAGATGAGGAGAAGGAGCAGGAGGTGGAGAAGGAGACGGAGGTGGAGAAGGAGACGGAGGTGGAGAAGGAGACGGAGGTGGAGAAGGAGCAGGAGGTTTAGAAGGAGCAGGAGGTGGAGAAGGAGCAGGAGGTGGAGAAGGAGCAGGAGGTGGAGAAGGAGCAGGAGGTGGAGAAGGAGCAGGAGGTGGAGAAGGAGCAGGAGGGAGAAAAAAGAGCAGGAGGGAGAAAAAGAGCAGGAGGGAGAAAAAGAGCAGGAGGGAGAAAAAGAGCAGGAGGGAGACAAGGAGCAAGTGGTGGAGAAGGAGCAAGAGGAGGAGAAGGAGGAGAAGAAGGAGCGGGAGGTGGTAAATGAGCAGCAGTGTAGAAGGAGCAGGAGGTGGAGAAGGAGCAGGAGGGCAGGAAGGAGCAGGAGGGCGAGAAGGAGGAGGAGGTGGAAAGGAGCAGGAGGTGGAAAGGAGCAGGAGGTGGAAAGGAGCAGGAGGTGGAAAGGAGCAGGAGGTGGACAAGGAGCAGGAGGTTGACAAGGAGCAGGAGGTTGACAAGGAGCAGGAGGTGGACAAGGAGCAGGAGATGGACAAGGAGCAGGAGGTGGAGGAGGAGGACGAGTAGGAGATGGAGCAGGAGCTGGAGATGGAGCAGGAAGTGAGAAGGAAATAGGAGGAAAAGAAGGAGCCTGCGGAGAAGAAGGAGCAGGAGAAGGAGAAGGAGCAGGAGAAGGAGAAAGAGAAGGAGGTGGAGAAGGCGCAAGATGAGGAGAAGGAGCAGGAAGTGGAAAAGGAGCAGGAGGTGGAGAAGGAGCAGGAGGGAGACAAGGAGGAGAAGGAGGTGGAGGAGGAGATGGAGGTGGAGAAGGAGCAGGAGGAGGAGAAGGAACATGAGGTGGAGAAGCAGCAATAGATCGAGAAGGAGCAGGAGGCGGAGAAGGACCAGAAGGAGGAGTAGGAGAAGGAGTTGGTGAAGAAGCAGGAGGCGGAGCAGGAGCAGGCGGAGAAGAAGAAGGAGGAGGTGGAGAAGGAGCAGGAGTGGAGAAGGAGCAGGAGAACAAGAAGGAGCAGGAGGAGGAGTAGGAGCAGGAGGAGGAGAAGGAGCAGGAGGTGGAGAAGGCGCAAGATGAGGAGAAGCAGCAGGAGGTGGAGAAGGAGACGGCGGTGGAGAAGAAGCAGGAGGTGGAGAAGGAGCAGGAGGTGGAGAAGGAGCAGGAGGAAGACTAGGAGCAAGTGGTGGAGAAGGTGAGACCGCACCTGGAATACTGCATACAGTTTTGGTCTCCATACTTAAGAAAGGACATACTTGCTCTCGAGGCAGTACAAAGAAGGTTCACTCGGTTAATCCCGGGGATGAGGGGGCGGACATATGAGGAGAGGTTGAGTAGATTGGGACTCTACTCATTGGAGTTCAGAAGAATGAGAGGCGATCTTATTGAAACATATAAGATTGTGAAGGGTCTTGATCGGGTGGATGCAGTAAGGATGTTCCCAAAGATGGGTGAAACTAGAACTAGGGGGCATAATCTTAGAATAAGGGGCTGCTCTTTCAAAACTGAGATGAGGAGAAACTTCTTCACTCAGAGGGTGGTAGGTCTGTGGAATTTGCTGCCCCAGGAAGCTGTGGAAGCTACATCATTAAATAAATTTAAAACAGAAATAGACAGTTTCCTAGAAGTAAAGGGAATTAGGGGTTATGGGGAGCGGGCAGGAAATTGGACATGAAGCTGAGTTCGGATCGGTCAATGCCCTGTGGGTGGCGGAGAGGGCCCAGGGGCTATGTGGCCGGGTCCTGCTCCGACTTCTTGTGTTCTTTAGATTTGTGGTTGGGATCAGATCAGCCATGATCTTATTGAATGGCGGAGCAGGCTCGAGGGGCCGATTGGCCTACTCCTGCTCCAATTTCTTATGTTCTTATGTTCTTATGTTCTTATGTTCTAAGGAGCAAGAGGAGGAGAAGGAGGAGAAGAAGGAGCAGGAGGTGGTGAATGAGCAGGAGTGGATGAGGAGCAGGGGGTGGAGTAGGAGCAGGAGGAGGAGAAGGAGCAGGAGGAGAAGAAGGAGCAGGTGGAGGAGAAGGAGCAGGAGGTGGACAAGGAGCAGGAGGTGGACAAGGAGCAGGAGGTGGACAAGGAGCAGGAGGTGGACAAGGAGCAGGAGGTGGACAAGGAGCAGGAGGTGGACAAGGAGCAGGAGGTGGACAAGGAGCAGGAGGTGGACAAGGAGCAGGAGGTGGACAAGGAGCAGGAGGTGGACAAGGAGCAGGAGGAGGAGAAGGAGGTGGAAGAGGAGAAGGAGCTGGAGAAAGAGCAGGAGGCGGAGAAGGAGCAGGAGGGGGAGGAGGAGGACGTGCAGCAGTTGGAGCAGGAGCTGGAGATGGAGCAGGAATTGAGAAGGAGCAGGAGGAAAGGAAGGAGCAGGCGGAGATGAAGGAGAAGGAGAAGGAGAAGCAGCAGGAGAAGGAGAAGGAGCCGTAGGTGGAGCTGGCGCTAGATGAGGAGAAGGGGCAGGAGGTCGAGAAGGAGCAGGAGGTGGAGAAGGAGCAGGAGGTGGAAAAGGAGCAGCACGTGGACATGGAGCAGGAGGCGGACGAGGAGCATGAGGTGGACAAGGAGCAGGAGGTGGACGAGGAGGGCGAGCAGGAGATGGAGCAGTAGCTGGAGATGGAGCAGCAATTGAGAAGGAGCAGGAGGAAAAGAAGGAGCCTGCGGAGAAGAAGGAGCAGGAGAGGGGGAAGGAGCAGCAGAAGGAGAAGCAGCAGGAGGTGGAGAAGGCGCAAGATGAGGAGAAGTAGCAGAAGGTGGAGAAGGAGCAGGAGGAGGAAAAGGAGCAGGAGGTGGACAAGGAGCAGGAGGTGGACAAGGAGCAGGAGGTGGACAAGGAGCAGGAGGTGGACAAGGAGCAGGAGGTGGACAAGGAGCAGGAGGTGGACAAGGAGCAGGAGGTGGACAAGGAGCAGGAGGAGGAGACGGAGATGGATGAGGAGAAGGAGGTAGAGAAAGAGCAGGAGGGGCAGAAGGAGCAGGAGGTGGACAAGGAGCAGGAGGTGGAGGAGGAGGACGAGCAGCAGATGAAGCAGGAGCTGGAGATGGAGCGGGAGGTGGAGAAGGAGCAGGAGGTGGAGAAGGCGCAAGATGAGGAGAAGGAGCAGGAGGTGGAGAAGGAGCCGGAGGTGGAGAAGGAGCAGGAAGTGAAGAAGGAGCATGAGGTGGAGAAGGAGGAGGAGGTGGAGAAGGAGCAGGAGGTGGAGCAGGCGCAAGATGAGGAGAAGAGGCAGGAGGTGGAGAAGGAGCAGGAGGAGGAGAAGGAGCAGGAGGTGGAGAAGGAGCAGGAGGTGGAGAAGGAGCAGGAGGTGGAGAAGGAGCAGGAGGTGGAGAAGGAGCAGGAGGTGGAGAAGGAGCAGGATGTGGAGAAGGAGCAGGAGGTGGAGAAGGAGCAGGAGGTGGAGAAGGAGCAGTCGGAGGAGAAGGAGCAGGGTGAGGAAAAGGAGCAGGGTGAGGAAAAGTAGCAGGAGGTGGAGAAGGAGCAGGAGGTTGACAAGGTGCTGGAGGAGGAGAATTAGGTGGAGGAGGAGAATTAGGTGGAGAAGGAGCAGGAGGAGGATTCGGAGCAGGAGGTGGAGAAGGCGCAAGATGAGGAGAAGGAGGTGTCGGAGAAGAAGGAGGTGGAGAAGGAACAGGAACAGGAGGTGGAGAAAAATCATTCGGTGGAGAAGGAGCAGGAGACGGAGAAGGACCAGGAGGGGAAGTAGGAGAATGAGTTGGAGAAGAATCAGGAGGAGGGGCAGGAGCAGGAGGAGAAGAAGGAGTAGGAGGTTGAGAAGGAGCAGGAGGTGGAGAACGAGCAGGAGGAGGAGAAGGAGCAGGAGGTGGACAAGGAGCAGGAGGAGGAGAAGGAGGTGGAAGAGGAGAAGGAGCTGGAGAAAGAGCAGGAGGGGGAGAAGGAGCAGAAGGGGAGGAGGAGGACATGCAGCAGATGGAGCAGGAGCTGGAGATGGAGCAGGAATTGAGAAGGAGCAGGAGGGAAGGAAGGAGCAGGCGGAGATGAAGGAGCAGGAGAAGGTGAAGCAGCAGGAGAAGGAGAAGGAGCCGGAGGTGGAGCTGGCGCAAGATGAGGAGAAGGGGCAGGAGGTGGAGAAGGGGCAGGAGGTGGAGAAGGAGCAGGAGGTGGAGAAGGAGCAGGAGGTGGAGAAGGAGCAGGAGGTGGAGAAGGAGCAGGAGGTGGAGAAGGAGCAGGAGGTGGAGAAGGAGCAGGAGGTGGAGAAGGGGCAGGTGGAGAAGGAGCAGGAGGTGGAGAAGGAGCAGGAGTTGGGCAAGGTGCAGGAGGAGGAGAAGGAGGTGGAGGAGGAGATCGAGGTGGAGAAGGAGCAGGATGAGGAGAAGGAACATGAGGTGGAGAAAAAGCAATAGGTCGAGAAGGAGCAGGAGGCGGAGAAGAACCAAAAGGAGGAGTACGAGAAGGAGTTGGAGAAGAAGCAGGAGGCGGAGGAGGAGCAGGATGAGAAGAAGGAGGAGGAGGTGGAGATGGAGCATGAGGAGGAGAATGAGCCGGAGGTGGGGAAGTAGGAGGAGGAGGAGCAGGGACAGGAGGAGAAGAAGGAGCAGGTGGTCGAGAAGGAGCAGGAGGAGGAGAAGGAGCAGGAGGAGGAGAAGGAGCAGGAGAAGGAGAAGGAGCTGGAGTGGAGAAGGAGCAGGAGAACAAGAAGGAGCAGGAGGAGGAGAAGGAGCAGGAGGAGGAGAAGGAGCAGGAGGAGGAGAAGGCGCAAGACGAGGAGAAGGAGCAGGAGTGGAGAAGGAGCAGGAGAACAAGAAGGAGCAGGAGATCAAGAAGGAGCAGGAGGAGGAGAAGGAGCAGGAGGAGAAGAAGGAGCAGGAGGTGGACAAGCAGCTGGAGGTGGAGAAGGAGCAGGAGGAGGAGAAGGAGCAGGAGTGGAGAAGGAGCAGGAGATCAAGAAGGAGCAGGAGGAGGAGAAGGAGCAGGAGGAGGAGAAGGAGAAGGAGTGGAGAAGGAGCAGGAGAACAAGAAGGAGCAGGAGAACAAGAAGGAGCAGGAGAAGGAGAAGGAGCAGGAGGTGGAGAAGGAGCACGAGGGAGAAAAAGAGCAGGAGGAAGACAAGGAGCAAGTGGTGGAGAAGGACCAAGAGGAGGAGAAGGAGGAGAAGAAGGAGCCGGAGGTGGTGAATGAGCAGGAGTGGAGAAGGAGCAGAAGATGGAGAAGGAGCAGGAGGGGGAGAAGGTGCAGGAGGAGGAGAAGGGGCACGAGGTGGAAAGGAGCAGGAGGTGGACAAGGAGCAGGAGGTGGAAAAGGAGCAGCACGTGGAGATGGAGCAGGAGGCGGACGAGGAGCATGAGGTGGACAAGGAGCAGGAGGTGGAGGAGGAGGGCGAGCAGGAGATGGAGCAGGAGCTGGAGATGGAGCAGGAATTGAGAAGGAGCAGGAGGAAAAGAAGGAGCCTGCGGAGAAGAAGGAGTAGGAGAGGGAGAAGGAGCAGCAGAAGGAGAAGCAGCAGGAGGTGGAGAAGGCGCAAGATGAGGAGAAGGAGCAGAAGGTGGAGAAGGAGAAGGAGGAGGAGAAGGAGCAGGAGGAGGAAAAGGAGCAGGAGGTGGACAAGGAGCAGGAGGTGGACAAGGAGCAGGAGGTGGACAAGGAGCAGGAGGTGGACAAGGAGCAGGAGGTGGACAAGGAGCAGGAGGTGGACAAGGAGCAGGATGTGGACAAGGAGCAGGAGTTGGACAAGGAGCAGGAGGTGGACAAGGAGCAGGAGGTGGACGAGGAGCAGGAGGTGGACAAGGAGCAGGAGGTGGACAAGGAGCAGGAGGAGGAGACGGAGATGGATGAGGAGAAGGAGGCAGCGAAAGAGCAGGAGGGGCAGAATGAGCAGGAGGTGGACAAGGAGCAGGAGGTGGAGGAGGAGGACGAGCAGCAGATGAAGCAGGAGCTGGAGATGGAGCAGGAATTGAGAAGAAGCAGGAGGAAAGGATGGAGCAGGCGGAGATGAAGGAGCAGGAGGTGGAGAAGGAGCAGGAGGTGGAGAAGGAGCAGGAGGTGGAGAAGGAGCAGGAGGTGGAGAAGGAGCAGGAGGTGGAACGGAGCAGGAGGTGGAGAAGGCGCAAGATGAGGAGAAGGAGCAGGAGGTGTAGAAGGAGCCGGAGGTGGAGAAGGAGCAGGAAGTGAAGAAGGAGCATGAGGTGGAGAAGGAGGAGGAGGTGGAGAAGGAGCAGGAGGTGGAGCAGGCGCAAGATGAGGAGAAGAGGCAGGAGGTGGAGAAGGAGCAGGAGGAGGAGAAGGAGCAGGAGGTGGAGAAGGAGCAGGAGGTGGAGAAGGAGCAGGAGGTGGAGAAGGAGCAGGAGGTGGAGAAGGAGCAGGAGGTGGAGAAGGAGCAGGATGTGGAGAAGGAGCAGGAGGTGGAGAAGGAGCAGGAGGTGGAGAAGGAGCAGTCGGAGGAGAAGGAGCAGGGTGAGGAAAATGAGCAGGTGGAGGAGAAGTAGCAGGAGGTGGAGAAGGAGCAGGAGGTGGAGAAGGAGCACGGGGTGGACAAGGTGCAGGAGGAGGAGAAGGAGGTGGAGGAGGAGAAGGAGGTGGAGGAGGAGAAGGAGGTGGAGGAGGAGCAGGAGGAGGAGGAGGAGCAGGAGGTGGAGAAGGCGCAAGATGAGGAGAAGGAGGTGCAGGAGAAGAAGGAGCTGGAGAAGTAGCAGGAGAAGGAAAAGGAACAGGAGGTGGAGAAAAATCATTCGGTGGAGAAGGAGCAGGAGACTTAGAAGGACCAGGAGGGGGCGTAGGAGAATGAGTTGGAGAAGAATCAGGAGGAGGAGCAGGATCAGGAGGAGAAGAAGGAGTAGGAGGTTGAGAAGGATCAGGAGGTGGAGAAGGAGCAGGAGGAGCAGAAGGAGCAGGAGGAGGAGAAAGAGCAGGAGGTGGAGATGGAGCAGGAGTGGAAAGGAGCAGGAGAAGAATGAGGGGCAGGAGGAGGAGAAGGAGGTGGAGAAGGCGCAAGATGAGGAGAAGGAGCAGGAGGTGGAGAAGGAGCAGGAGAAGGAGAAGGAGCAGGAGGTGGAGGAGCAGCAGGAGGTGGAGAAGGAGCAGAAGGGAGGCAAGGAGCAGGAGGTGGAGAAGGAGCAGGGGGAGGAGAAGGATGTTTGTGGTCTACATTAACGACTTGGATATGAATGTAAAAGGTATGATCAGTAAGTTCGCTGATGATACACAAATTGGTAGGGTGGCAAATAGCGAGGAGGATAGCCTCAGTCTGCAGGACGATATGGATGGGTTGGTCAGATGGGCGGAACAGTGGCAAATGGAATTTAACCCGGAAAAGTGCGAGGTGATGCACTTTGGAGGGAATAACAAGGCAAGGGAATGCACAATGAATGGGAAGACCCTAGGCAAGACAGAGGGTCATAGGGATCTTGGTGTGCAAGTTCACAGATCCCTGAAGGCAGCGGAACAGGTAGATAAGGTGGTAAAGAAGGCATAAGGGATACGTGCCTTTGTTAGGCGAGGCTTAGAATATAAGAGCAAGGAGGTTATGATGGAGCTGTATAAAACACTGGTTAGGCCACAGCTGGAGTACTGTGTGCAGTTCTGGTCGCCGCACTCCAGGAAGGATGTGATCGCTTTGGAGAGGGTGCAGAGGAGATTCACCAGGATGTTACCAGGGCTGGAGCGCTTCAGCTATGAAGAGAGACTGGGAAGATTGGGTTTGTTTTCCTGGGAGCAGAGGAGGCTGAGGGGGGACATGATTGAGGTGTACAAAATTATGAGGGGCATCGATAGGATGGATACTAAGGAGCTTTTTCCCTTCGTTGAGGGTTCTATAACAAGGGGGCATAGATTCAAGGTAAAAGGCGGGAGGTATAGAGGGGATTTGAGAAAGAACTTTTTCACCCAGAGGGTGGTTGGAGTCTGGAACTCACTGCCTGAGAGGGTTGTGGAGGCAGGAACCCTCACAACATTCAAGAAGCATTTGGATGAGCACTTGAAATGCCATAGCATACAAGGCTGCGGAACAAATGCTGGAATATGGGATTAAATTATACTGGGCTTGATGGCCGGCGCGGACAATATGGGCCGAAGGGCCTCGATTCGTGCTGTATAACTCTATGACTCTATGACTCTATGATGCGAAGAAGGAGAAGAAGGAGTAGGAGGTGGCGAATGAGCAGAAGTGGAGAAGGAGCAGGAGGAGGAGAAGGAGCAGGAGTGGAGAAGGAGCAGGAGGTGGACAAGGAGCAGGAGGTGGACAAGGAGCAGGAGGTGGACAAGAAGCAGGAGGTGGACAAGGAGCAGGAGGTGGACAAGGAGCAGGAGGTGGACAAGGAGCAGGAGGGGGAGAAGGAGCAGGAGGTGGACAAGGAGCAGGAGGTGGAGAAGGCGCACGATGAGGAGAAGGAGCAGGAGGTGGAGAAGGAGCAGGAGATGGAGAAGGAGCAGGAGAAGGAGAAGGAGCAGGAGGTGGAGAAGGAGCAGGAGGTGGAGAAGGAGCAGGAGGTGGAGAAGGGGCAGGAAGTGGAGAAGGGGCAGGAGGTGGAGAAGGAGCAGGAGGAAGAAAGGAGCAGGAGCAAGAAAGGAGCAGGAGGTGGAGAAGCAGCAGGAGGAGGAGAAGGAGGAGAAGAAGGAGCAGGAGGTGGCGAATGAGCAGGCGGTGGAGAAGGAGCAGGAGGGAGGAAGGAGCAGTCGGGCGAGAAGGAGCAGGAAGTGGACAAGTAGCAGGAAGTGGACAAGTAGCAGGATGTGGACAAGGAGCAGGAGGTGGACAAGGAGCAGGAGGTGGACAAGGAGAAGGAGGTGGACAAGGAGCAGGAGGTGGACAAGGAGCAGGAGGTGGACAAGGAGCAGGAGGTGGACAAGGAGCAGGAGGAGGAGACGGAGATGGATAAGGAGAAGGAGGTAGAGAAAGAGCAGGAGGGGCAGAAGGAGCAGGAGGTGGACAAGGAGCAGGAGGTGGAGGAGGAGGACGAGCAGCAGAGGAAGCAGGAGCTGGAGATGGAGCAGGAATTGAGAAGAAGCAGGAGGAAAGGATGGAGCAGGCGGACATGAAGGAGCAGGAGGTGGAGAAGGAGCAGGAGGTGGAGAAGGAGCAGGAGGTGGAGAAGGAGCAGGAGGTGGAGAAGGAGCAGGAGGTGGAACGGAGCAGGAGGTGGAGAAGGCGCAAGATGAGGAGAAGGAGCAGGAGGTGGAGAAGGAGCCGGAGGTGGAGAAGGAGCAGGAAGTGAAGAAGGAGCATGAGGTGGAGAAGGAGGAGGAGGTGGAGAAGGAGCAGGAGGTGGAGCAGGCGCAAGATGAGGAGAAGAGGCAGGAGGTGGAGAAGGAGCAGGAGGAGGAGAAGGAGCAGGAGGTGGAGAAGGAGCAGGAGGTGGAGAAGGAGCAGGAGGTGGAGAAGGAGCAGGAGGTGGAGAAGGAGCAGGAGGTGGAGAAGGAGCAGGATGTGGAGAAGGAGGTGGAGGAGGAGATCGAGGTGGAGAAGGAGCAGGATGAGGAGAAGGAACATGAGGTGGAGAAAAAGCAATAGGTCGAGAAGGAGCAGGAGGCGGAGAAGGACCAGAAGGAGCAGTAGGAGAAGGATTTGGAGAGACGGAGCAGGAATTGAGAAGGAGCAGGAGGAAAAGAAGGAGCAGGCGGAGAAGAAGGAGCAGGAGAAGTAGAGGAGCAGGAGAAGGAGATGGAGCAGGAGGTGGAGAAGGCGCAAGATGAGGAGAAGGAGCAGGAGATGGAGAAGGAGAAGGAGGGAGACCTGGAGCAGGAGGTGGAGAAGGAGCAGGAGGAGGAGAAGGAGTAGGATGAGGAGAAGGAGCAGGTGGAGGAGAAGGAGCAGGTGGTGGAGAAGGAGCAGGAGTTGGACAAGGTGCAGGAGGAGGAGAAGGAGGTGGAGGAGGAGATCGAGGTGGAGAAGGAGCAGGAGGAGGAGAAGGAGAAGGAGTTGGAGAAGAAGCAGGAGGCGGAGGAGGAGCAGGATGAGAAGAAGGAGGAGGAGGTGGAGATGGAGCATGAGGAGGAGAATGAGCCGGAGGTGGGGAAGTAGTAGGAGGAGGAGCAGGGACAGGAGGAGAAGAAGGAGCAAGAGGTGGAGAAGGAGCAGGTGGTCGAGTAGGAGCAGGAGGAGGAGAAGGAGCAGTAGGAGGAGAAGGAGCAGGAGTGGAGAAGGAGCAGGAGAACAAGAAGGAGCAGGAGGAGGAGAAGGAGCAGGAGGAGGAGAAGGAGCAGGAGGAGGAGAAGGCGCAAGACGAGGAGAAGGAGCAGGAGTGGAGAAGGAGCAGGAGAACAAGAAGGAGC
The DNA here is from genome assembly GCF_035084215.1 of Heptranchias perlo. Taxonomy (NCBI): domain Eukaryota; kingdom Metazoa; phylum Chordata; class Chondrichthyes; order Hexanchiformes; family Hexanchidae; genus Heptranchias; species Heptranchias perlo. The sequence continues at coordinate 1,635,702 of NW_027138300.1, forward strand.
AGGAGGAGGAGAAGGAGCAGGAGGAGAAGAAGGAGCAGGTGGTGGAGAAGGAGCAGGAGTTGGACAAGGTGCAGGAGGAGGAGAAGGAGGTGGAGGATGAGATCGAGGTGGAGAAGGAGCAGGAGGAGGAGAAGGAGAAGGAGTTGGAGAAGAAGCAGGAGGCGGAGGAGGAGCAGGATGAGAAGAAGGAGGAGGAGGTGGAGATGGAGCATGAGGAGGAGAATGAGCCGGAGGTGGGGAAGTAGTAGGAGGAGGAGCAGGGACAGGAGGAGAAGAAGGAGCAAGAGGTGGAGAAGGAGCAGGTGGTCGAGAAGGAGCAGGAGGAGGAGAAGGAGCAGGAGGAGGAGAAGGAGCAGTAGGAGGAGAAGGAGCAGGAGTGGAGAAGGAGCAGGAGAACAAGAAGGAGCAGGAGGAGGAGAAGGAGCAGGAGGAGGAGAAGGAGCAGGAGGAGGAGAAGGCGCAAGACGAGGAGAAGGAGCAGGAGTGGAGAAGGAGCAGGAGAACAAGAAGGAGCAGGAGGAGGAGAAGGAGCAGGAGGAGAAGAAGGAGCAGGAGGTGGAGAAGGAGCAGGCGGTGGAGAAGGAGCAGTAGGTGGACAAGGAGCAGGAGGTGGACAAGGAGCAGGAGGTGGACAAGGAGCAGGAGGTGAATAAGGAGCAGGACGTGGACAAGGAGCAGGAGGTGGACAAGGAGCAGGAGGTGGAAGAGGAGGACGAGCAGGAGATGGAGCAGGAGCTGGAGATGGAGCAGGAATTGAGAAGGATCAGGAGGAAAAGAAGGAGCCTGCGGAGAAGAAGGAGCAGGAGAAGGAGAAGGAGCAGGAGGGGGAGAAGAAGCAGGAGGTGGAGAAGGAGCAGGAGGTGGAGAAGACGCAAGATGAGGAGAAGGAGCAGGAGGTGGAGAAGGAGCAGGAGGTGGAGAAGACGCAAGATGAGGAGAAGGAGCAGGAGGTGGACAAGGAGCAGGAGGTGGAGAAGGAGCAGGTGGTGGAGAAGGAGCAGGTGGTGGAGAAGGAGCAGTAGGGAGACAAGGAGCAGGAGCTGGAGAAGGAGCAGGAGGAGGAGAAGGGGCAGGGTGAGGAGAAGGAGCAGGTGGAGGAGAAGTAGCAGGAGGGGGAGTAGGAGAATGAGTTGGAGAAGAATCAGGAGGAGGAGCAGGAGCAGGGGGAGAAGAAGTAGCAGGGGGAGGACAATGAGCAGGAGGTGGAGATGGAGAAGGTGTGGAAAGGAGCAGGAGAAGAATGATGGGCAGGAGGAGGAGAAGGAGGTGGAGAAGGCGCAAGATGAGGAGAAGTAGCAGGAGGTGGAGAAGGAGCAGGAGAAGGAGAAGGAGCAGGAGGTGGAGGAGCAGCAGGAGGTGGAGAAGGAGCAGAAGGGAGGCAAGGAGCAGGGGGGAGACAAGGAACAGGAGGTGGAGAAGGAGCAGGGGGAGGAGAAGGATGCGAAGAGGGAGAACAAGGAGCAGGAGGTGGCGAATGAGCAGGAGTGGAGAAGGAGCAGGAGGCGAAGAAGGAGCAGGAGGGAGAGAAGGAGCAGGAGTGGAGAAGGAGCAGGATGTGGAGAAGGAGCAGGAGGTGGGGAAGGCGCAAGATGAGGAGAAGGAGCAGGAAGTGGAGAAGGAGCAGGAGAAGGAGAAGGAGCAGGAGAAGGAGAAGGAGCAGGAGGTGGACAAGGAGCAGCAGGTGGAGAAGGGGCAGGAGGGTGAAACCGAGCAGGAGGAAGACAAGGAGCAAGTGGTGGAGAAGGAGCAAGAGGAGGAGAAGGAGAAGAAGAAGGAGCAGGAGGTGGTAAATGAGCAGCAGTGGAGAAGGAGCAGGAGGTGGACAAGGAGCAGGAGGTGAACAAGGAGCAGGAGGTGGACAAGGAGCAGGATGTGGACAAGGAGCAGGAGGTGGACAAGGAGCAGGAGGTGGACATGGATCATGAGGTGGAGGAGGAGGACGAGCAGGAGATGGAGCAGGAGCTGGAGATGGAGCAGGAATTGAGAAGCAGCAGTAGGAAAAGAAGGAGCAGGCGGAGAAGAAGGAGCAGGAGAAGGAGAAGGAGCAGGAGAAGGAGAAGGAGCAGGAGGTGGAGAAGGCTCAGGAAGTCGAGAAGGAGCAGAAGGAGGAGAAGGAGGAGGAGGAGGAGAAGGAGCCGGAGGAGGAGAAGGAGCAGGAGTGGAGAAGGAGCAGGAGAACAAGTAGGAGCAGGAGGAGGAGTAGGAGCAGGAGGAGGAGAAGGAGCAGGAGGTGGAGAAGGAGCAGGTGGTCGAGAAGGAGCAGGAGGAGGAGAAGGAGCAGGAGGAGGAGAAGGAGCAGTAGGAGGAGAAGGAGCAGGAGTGGAGAAGGAGCAGGAGAAAAAGAAGGAGCAGGAGGAGGAGAAGGAGCAGGAGGAGGAGAAGGAGCAGGAGGAGGAGAAGGCGCAAGACGAGGAGAAGGAGCAGGAGTGGAGAAGGAGCAGGAGAACAAGAAGGAGCAGGAGGAGGAGAAGGAGCAGGAGGAGAAGAAGGAGCAGGAGGTGGAGAAGGAGCAGGCGGTGGAGAAGGAGCAGTAGGTGGACAAGGAGCAGGAGGTGGACAAGGAGCAGGAGGTGGACAAGGAGCAGGAGGTGAATAAGGAGCAGGACGTGGACAAGGAGCAGGAGGTGGACAAGGAGCAGGAGGTGGAAGAGGAGGACGAGCAGGAGATGGAGCAGGAGCTGGAGATGGAGCAGGAATTGAGAAGGATCAGGAGGAAAAGAAGGAGCCTGCGGAGAAGAAGGAGCAGGAGAAGGAGAAGGAGCAGGAGGGGGAGAAGAAGCAGGAGGTGGAGAAGGAGCAGGAGGTGGAGAAGACGCAAGATGAGGAGAAGGAGCAGGAGGTGGAGAAGGAGCAGGAGGTGGAGAAGACGCAAGATGAGGAGAAGGAGCAGGAGGTGGACAAGGAGCAGGAGGTGGAGAAGGAGCAGGTGGTGGAGAAGGAGCAGGTGGTGGAGAAGGAGCAGTAGGGAGACAAGGAGCAGGAGCTGGAGAAGGAGCAGGAGGAGGAGAAGGGGCAGGGTGAGGAGAAGGAGCAGGTGGAGGAGAAGTAGCAGGAGGGGGAGTAGGAGAATGAGTTGGAGAAGAATCAGGAGGAGGAGCAGGAGCAGGGGGAGAAGAAGTAGCAGGGGGAGGACAATGAGCAGGAGGTGGAGATGGACAAGGTGTGGAAAGGAGCAGGAGAAGAATGATGGGCAGGAGGAGGAGAAGGAGGTGGAGAAGGCGCAAGATGAGGAGAAGTAGCAGGAGGTGGAGAAGGAGCAGGAGAAGGAGAAGGAGCAGGAGGTGGAGGAGCAGCAGGAGGTGGAGAAGGAGCAGAAGGGAGGCAAGGAGCAGGGGGGAGACAAGGAACAGGAGGTGGAGAAGGAGCAGGGGGAGGAGAAGGATGCGAAGAAGGAGAACAAGGAGCAGGAGGTGGCGAATGAGCAGGAGTGGAGAAGGAGCAGGAGGCGAAGAAGGAGCAGGAGGGAGAGAAGGAGCAGGAGTGGAGAAGGAGCAGGATGTGGAGAAGGAGCAGGAGGTGGGGAAGGCGCAAGATGAGGAGAAGGAGCAGGAAGTGGAGAAGGAGCAGGAGAAGGAGAAGGAGCAGGAGAAGGAGAAGGAGCAGGAGGTGGAGAAGGAGCAGCAGGTGGAGAAGGGGCAGGAGGGTGAAACCGAGCAGGAGGAAGACAAGGAGCAAGTGGTGGAGAAGGAGCAAGAGGAGGAGAAGGAGAAGAAGAAGGAGCAGGAGGTGGTAAATGAGCAGCAGTGGAGAAGGAGCAGGAGGTGGACAAGGAGCAGGAGGTGAACAAGGAGCAGGAGGTGGACAAGGAGCAGGATGTGGACAAGGAGCAGGATGTGGACAAGGAGCAGGAGGTGGACATGGATCATGAGGTGGAGGAGGAGGACGAGCAGGAGATGGAGCAGGAGCTGGAGATGGAGCAGGAATTGAGAAGCAGCAGTAGGAAAAGAAGGAGCAGGCGGAGAAGAAGGAGCAGGAGAAGGAGAAGGAGCAGGAGAAGGAGAAGGAGCAGGAGGTGGAGAAGGCTCAGGAAGTCGAGAAGGAGCAGAAGGAGGAGAAGGAGGAGGAGGAGGAGAAGGAGCCGGAGGAGGAGAAGGAGCAGGAGTGGAGAAGGAGCAGGAGAACAAGTAGGAGCAGGAGGAGGAGTAGGAGCACGAGGAGGAGAAGGAGCAGGAGGTGGAGAAGGCGCAAGATGAGGAGAAGGTGCAGGAGGTGGAGAAGGAGACGGAGGTGGAGAAGGAGACGGAGGTGGAGAAGGAGACGGAGGTGGAGAAGGAGCAGGAGGTTTAGAAGGAGCAGGAGGTGGAGAAGGAGCAGGAGGTGGAGAAGGAGCAGGAGGTGGAGAAGGAGCAGGAGGTGGAGAAGGAGCAGGAGGTGGAGAAGGAGCAGGAGGGAGAAAAAAGACCAGGAGGGAGAAAAAGAGCAGGAGGGAGAAAAAGAGCAGGAGGGAGAAAAAGAGTAGGAGGGAGACAAGGAGCAAGTGGTGGAGAAGGAGCAAGAGGAGGAGAAGGAGGAGAAGAAGGAGCGGGAGGTGTAAATGAGCAGCAGTGTAGAAGGAGGAGGAGGTGGAGAAGGAGCAGGAGGGCAGGAAGGAGCAGGAGGGCGAGAAGGAGGAGGAGGTGGAAAGGAGCAGGAGGTGGAAAGGAGCAGGAGGTGGAAAGGAGCAGGAGGTGGAAAGGATCAGGAGGTGGAAAGGAGCAGGAGGTGGACAAGGAGCAGGAGGTTGACAAGGAGCAGGAGGTTGACAAGGAGCAGGAGGTGGACAAGGAGCAGGAGATGGACAAGGAGCAGGAGGTGGAGGAGGAGGACGAGCAGGAGATGGAGCAGGAGCTGGAGATGGAGCAGGAAGTGAGAAGGAAATAGGAGGAAAAGAAGGAGCCTGCGGAGAAGAAGGAGCAGGAGAAGGAGAAGGAGCAGGAGAAGGAGAAGGAGCAGGAGGTGGAGAAGGCTCAGGAAGTCGAGAAGGAGCAGAAGGAGGAGAAGGAGGAGGAGGAGGAGAAGGAGCCGGAGGAGGAGAAGACGCAAGATGAGGAGAAGGAGCAGGAGGTGGACAAGGAGCAGGAGGTGGAGAAGGAGCAGGTGGTGGAGAAGGAGCAGGTGGTGGAGAAGGAGCAGTAGGGAGACAAGGAGCAGGAGCTGGAGAAGGAGCAGGAGGAGGAGAAGGGGCAGGGTGAGGAGAAGGAGCAGGTGGAGGAGAAGTAGCAGGAGGGGGAGTAGGAGAATGAGTTGGAGAAGAATCAGGAGGAGGAGCAGGAGCAGGGGGAGAAGAAGTAGCAGGGGGAGGACAATGAGCAGGAGGTGGAGATGGAGAAGGTGTGGAAAGGAGCAGGAGAAGAATGATGGGCAGGAGGAGGAGAAGGAGGTGGAGAAGGCGCAAGATGAGGAGAAGTAGCAGGAGGTGGAGAAGGAGCAGGAGAAGGAGAAGGAGCAGGAGGTGGAGGAGCAGCAGGAGGTGGAGAAGGAGCAGAAGGGAGGCAAGGAGCAGGGGGGAGACAAGGAACAGGAGGTGGAGAAGGAGCAGGGGGAGGAGAAGGATGCGAAGAAGGAGAACAAGGAGCAGGAGGTGGCGAATGAGCAGGAGTGGAGAAGGAGCAGGAGGCGAAGAAGGAGCAGGAGGGAGAGAAGGAGCAGGAGTGGAGAAGGAGCAGGATGTGGAGAAGGAGCAGGAGGTGGGGAAGGCGCAAGATGAGGAGAAGGAGCAGGAAGTGGAGAAGGAGCAGGAGAAGGAGAAGGAGCAGGAGAAGGAGAAGGAGCAGGAGGTGGAGAAGGAGCAGCAGGTGGAGAAGGGGCAGGAGGGTGAAACCGAGCAGGAGGAAGACAAGGAGCAAGTGGTGGAGAAGGAGCAAGAGGAGGAGAAGGAGAAGAAGAAGGAGCAGGAGGTGGTAAATGAGCAGCAGTGGAGAAGGAGCAGGAGGTGGACAAGGAGCAGGAGGTGAACAAGGAGCAGGAGGTGGACAAGGAGCAGGATGTGGACAAGGAGCAGGAGGTGGACAAGGAGCAGGAGGTGGACATGGATCATGAGGTGGAGGAGGAGGACGAGCAGGAGATGGAGCAGGAGCTGGAGATGGAGCAGGAATTGAGAAGCAGCAGTAGGAAAAGAAGGAGCAGGCGGAGAAGAAGGAGCAGGAGAAGGAGAAGGAGCAGGAGAAGGAGAAGGAGCAGGAGGTGGAGAAGGCTCAGGAAGTCGAGAAGGAGCAGAAGGAGGAGAAGGAGGAGGAGGAGGAGAAGGAGCCGGAGGAGGAGAAGGAGCAGGAGTGGAGAAGGAGCAGGAGAACAAGTAGGAGCAGGAGGAGGAGTAGGAGCACGAGGAGGAGAAGGAGCAGGAGGTGGAGAAGGCGCAAGATGAGGAGAAGGTGCAGGAGGTGGAGAAGGAGACGGAGGTGGAGAAGGAGACGGAGGTGGAGAAGGAGACGGAGGTGGAGAAGGAGCAGGAGGTTTAGAAGGAGCAGGAGGTGGAGAAGGAGCAGGAGGTGGAGAAGGAGCAGGAGGTGGAGAAGGAGCAGGAGGTGGAGAAGGAGCAGGAGGTGGAGAAGGAGCAGGAGGGAGAAAAAAGACCAGGAGGGAGAAAAAGAGCAGGAGGGAGAAAAAGAGCAGGAGGGAGAAAAAGAGTAGGAGGGAGACAAGGAGCAAGTGGTGGAGAAGGAGCAAGAGGAGGAGAAGGAGGAGAAGAAGGAGCGGGAGGTGTAAATGAGCAGCAGTGTAGAAGGAGGAGGAGGTGGAGAAGGAGCAGGAGGGCAGGAAGGAGCAGGAGGGCGAGAAGGAGGAGGAGGTGGAAAGGAGCAGGAGGTGGAAAGGAGCAGGAGGTGGAAAGGATCAGGAGGTGGAAAGGAGCAGGAGGTGGACAAGGAGCAGGAGGTTGACAAGGAGCAGGAGGTTGACAAGGAGCAGGAGGTGGACAAGGAGCAGGAGATGGACAAGGAGCAGGAGGTGGAGGAGGAGGACGAGCAGGAGATGGAGCAGGAGCTGGAGATGGAGCAGGAAGTGAGAAGGAAATAGGAGGAAAAGAAGGAGCCTGCGGAGAAGAAGGAGCAGGAGAAGGAGAAGGAGCAGGAGAAGGAGAAGGAGCAGGAGGTGGAGAAGGCTCAGGAAGTCGAGAAGGAGCAGAAGGAGGAGAAGGAGGAGGAGGAGGAGAAGGAGCCGGAGGAGGAGAAGGAGCAGGAGTGGAGAAGGAGCAGGAGAACAAGTAGGAGCAGGAGGAGGAGTAGGAGCAGGAGGAGGAGAAGGAGCAGGAGGTGGAGAAGGCGCAAGATGAGGAGAAGGTGCAGGAGGTGGAGAAGGAGACGGAGGTGGAGAAGGAGACGGAGGTGGAGAAGGAGACGGAGGTGGAGAAGGAGCAGGAGGTTTAGAAGGAGCAGGAGGTGGAGAAGGAGCAGGAGGTGGAGAAGGAGCAGGAGGTGGAGAAGGAGCAGGAGGTGGAGAAGGAGCAGGAGGTGGAGAAGGAGCAGGAGGGAGAAAAAAGAGCAGGAGGGAGAAAAAGAGCAGGAGGGAGAAAAAGAGCAGGAGGGAGAAAAAGAGCAGGAGGGAGACAAGGAGCAAGTGGTGGAGAAGGAGCAAGAGGAGGAGAAGGAGGAGAAGAAGGAGCGGGAGGTGTAAATGAGCAGCAGTGTAGAAGGAGCAGGAGGTGGAGAAGGAGCAGGAGGGCAGGAAGGAGCAGGAGGGCGAGAAGGAGGAGGAGGCGGAAAGGAGCAGGAGGTGGAAAGGAGCAGGAGGTGGAAAGGATCAGGAGGTGGAAAGGAGCAGGAGGTGGACAAGGAGCAGGAGGTTGACAAGGAGCAGGAGGTTGACAAGGAGCAGGAGGTGGACAAGGAGCAGGAGATGGACAAGGAGCAGGAGGTGGAGGAGGAGGACGAGCAGGAGATGGAGCAGGAGCTGGAGATGGAGCAGGAAGTGAGAAGGAAATAGGAGGAAAAGAAGGAGCCTGCGGAGAAGAAGGAGCAGGAGAAGGAGAAGGAGCAGGAGAAGGAGAAAGAGAAGGAGGTGGAGAAGGCGCAAGATGAGGAGAAGGAGCAGGAAGTGGAAAAGGAACAGGAGGTGGAGAAGGAGCAGGAGGGAGACAAGGAGGAGAAGGAGGTGGAGGAGGAGATGGAGGTGGAGAAGGAGCAGGAGGAGGAGAAGGAACATGAGGTGGAGAAGCAGCAATAGATCGAGAAGGAGCAGGAGGCGGAGAAGGACCAGAAGGAGGAGTAGGAGAAGGAGTTGGTGAAGAAGCAGGAGGCGGAGCAGGAGCAGGCGGAGAAGAAGGAGGAGGAGGTGGAGAAGGAGCAGGAGTGGAGAAGGAGCAGGAGAACAAGAAGGAGCAGGAGGAGGAGTAGGAGCAGGAGGAGGAGAAGGAGCAGGAGGTGGAGAAGGCGCAAGATGAGGAGAAGCAGCAGGAGGTGGAGAAGGAGACGGCGGTGGAGAAGAAGCAGGAGGTGGAGAAGGAGCAGGAGGTGGAGAAGGAGCAGGAGGAAGACTAGGAGCAAGTGGTGGAGAAGGAGCAAGAGGAGGAGAAGGAGGAGAAGAAGGAGCAGGAGGTGGTGAATGAGCAGGAGTGGATGAGGAGCAGGAGGTGGAGAAGGAGCAGGAGGGCAGGAAGGAGCAGGAGGGCGAGAAGGGGCAGGAGGTGGAAAGGAGCAGGAGGTGGACAAGGAGCAGGAGGTGGACAAGGAGCAGGAGGTGGACAAGGAGCAGGAGGTTGACAAGCAGCAGCAGGTGGACAAGGAGCAGGAGGCGGACTGGGAGCATGAGGTGGACAAGGAGCAGGAGGTGGAGGAGGAGGGAGAGCAGGAGATGGAGCAGGAGCTGGAGATGGAGCAGGAATTGAGAAGGAGCAGGAGGAGAAGAAGGAGCAGGAGAGGGAGAAGGAGCAGCAGAAGGAGAAGGAGCAGGAGGTGGAGAAGGCGCAAGATGAGGAGAAGAGGCAGGATGTGGAGAAGGAGCAGGAGGTGGAGAAGGAGCAGGAGGTGGAGAAGGAGCAGGAGGTGGAGAAGGAGCAGGAGGTGGAGAAGGAGCAGGAGGTGGAGAAGGAGCAGGAGGTGGAGAAGGAGCAGGAACAGGAGAAGGAGCAGGAGGAGAAGAAGGAGCAGGTGGAGGAGAAGGAGCAGGAGGTGGACAAGGAGCAGGAGGTGGACAAGGAGCAGGAGGTGGACAAGGAGCAGGAGGTGGACAAGGAGCAGGAGGTGGACAAGGAGCAGGAGGTGGACAAGGAGCAGGACGTGGACAAGGAGCAGGAGGAGGAGAAGGAGGTGGAAGAGGAGAAGGAGCTGGAGAAAGAGCAGGAGGCGGGGAAGGAGCAGGAGGGGGAGGAGGAGGACGTGCAGCAGTTGGAGCAGGAGCTGGAGATGGAGCAGGAATTGAGAAGGAGCAGGAGGAAAGGAAGGAGCAGGCGGAGATGAAGGAGCAGGAGAAGGAGAAGCAGCAGGAGAAGGAGAAGGAGACAGACGTGGATCTGGCGCAAGATGAGGAGAAGGGGCAGGAGGTGGAGAAGGAGCAGGAGGTGGAGAACGAGCAGGAGAAGGAGAAGGAGCAGGAGAAGGAGAAGGAGCAGGAGGTGGAGAAGGAGCAGCAGGTGGAGAAGGGGCAGGAGGGTGAAACCGAGCAGGAGGAAGACAAGGAGCAAGTGGTGGAGAAGGAGCAAGAGGAGGAGAAGGAGAAGAAGAAGGAGCAGGAGGTGGTAAATGAGCAGCAGTGGAGAAGGAGCAGGAGGTGGACAAGGAGCAGGAGGTGAACAAGGAGCAGGAGGTGGACAAGGAGCAGGATGTGGACAAGGAGCAGGAGGTGGACAAGGAGCAGGAGGTGGACATGGATCATGAGGTGGAGGAGGAGGACGAGCAGGAGATGGAGCAGGAGCTGGAGATGGAGCAGGAATTGAGAAGCAGCAGTAGGAAAAGAAGGAGCAGGCGGGGAAGAAGGAGCAGGAGAAGGAGAAGGAGCAGGAGAAGGAGAATGAGCAGGAGGTGGAGAAGGCTCAGGAAGTCGAGAAGGAGCAGAAGGAGGAGAAGGAGCAGGAGGAGGAGAAGGAGCCGGAGGAGGAGAAGGAGCAGGAGTGGAGAAGGAGCAGGAGAACAAGTAGGAGCAGGAGGAGGAGCAGGAGGAGGAGAAGGAGCAGGAGGTGGAGAAGGCGCAAGATGAGGAGAAGGTGCAGGAGGTGGAGAAGGAGACGGAGGTGGAGAAGGAGACGGAGGTGGAGAAGGAGACGGAGGTGGAGAAGGAGCAGGAGGTTTAGAAGGAGCAGGAGGTGGAGAAGGAGCAGGAGGTGGAGAAGGAGCAGGAGGTGGAGAAGGAGCAGGAGGTGGAGAAGGAGCAGGAGGTGGAGAAGGAGCAGGAGGGAGAAAAAAGAGCAGGAGGGAGAAAAAGAGCAGGAGGGAGAAAAAGAGCAGGAGGGAGAAAAAGAGCAGGAGGCAGACAAGGAGCAAGTGGTGGAGAAGGAGCAAGAGGAGGAGAAGGAGGAGAAGAAGGAGCGGGAGGTGTAAATGAGCAGCAGTGTAGAAGGAGCAGGAGGTGGAGAAGGAGCAGGAGGGCAGGAAGGAGCAGGAGGGCGAGAAGGAGGAGGAGGTGGAAAAGGAGCAGGAGGTGGAAAGGAGCAGGAGGTGGAAAGGAGCAGGAGGTGGAAAGGAGCAGGAGGTGGACAAGGAGCAGGAGGTTGACAAGGAGCAGGAGGTTGACAAGGAGCAGGAGGTGGACAAGGAGCAGGAGATGGACAAGGAGCAGGAGGTGGAGGAGGAGGACGAGTAGGAGATGGAGCAGGAGCTGGAGATGGAGCAGGAAGTGAGAAGGAAATAGGAGGAAAAGAAGGAGCCTGCGGAGAAGAAGGAGCAGGAGAAGGAGAAGGAGCAGGAGAAGGAGAAAGAGAAGGAGGTGGAGAAGGCGCAAGATGAGGAGAAGGAGCAGGAAGTGGAAAAGGAGCAGGAGGTGGAGAAGGAGCAGGAGGGAGACAAGGAGGAGAAGGAGGTGGAGGAGGAGATGGAGGTGGAGAAGGAGCAGGAGGAGGAGAAGGAACATGAGGTGGAGAAGCAGCAATAGATCGAGAAGGAGCAGGAGGCGGAGAAGGACCAGAAGGAGGAGTAGGAGAAGGAGTTGGTGAAGAAGCAGGAGGCGGAGCAGGAGCAGGCGGAGAAGAAGGAGAAGGAGGTGGAGAAGGAGCAGGAGTGGAGAAGGAGCAGGAGAACAAGAAGGAGCAGGAGGAGGAGTAGGAGCAGGAGGAGGAGAAGGAGCAGGAGGTGGAGAAGGCGCAAGATGAGGAGAAGCAGCAGGAGGTGGAGAAGGAGACGGCGGTGGAGAAGAAGCAGGAGGTGGAGAAGGAGCAGGAGGTGGAGAAGGAGCAGGAGGAAGACTAGGAGCAAGTGGTGGAGAAGGAGCAAGAGGAGGAGAAGGAGGAGAAGAAGGAGCAGGAGGTGGTGAATGAGCAGGAGTGGATGAGGAGCAGGAGGTGGAGAAGGAGCAGGAGGGCAGGAAGGAGCAGGAGGGCGAGAAGGGGCAGGAGGGCGAGAAGGGGCAGGAGGTGGAAAGGAGCAGGAGGTGGACAAGGAGCAGGAGGTGGACAAGGAGCAGGAGGTGGACAAGGAGCAGGAGGTGGACAAGCAGCAGCAGGTGGACAAGGAGCAGGAGGCGGACTGGGAGCATGAGGTGGACAAGGAGCAGGAGTTGGAGGAGGAGGGAGAGCAGGAGATGGAGCAGGAGCTGGAGAAGGAGCAGGAGGTGGAGAAGGAGCAGGAGGTGGAGAAGGAGCAGGAGGTGGAGAAGGAGCAGGAGGTGGAGAAGGAGCAGGAACAGGAGAAGGAGCAGGAGGAGAAGAAGGAGCAGGTGGAGGAGAAGGAGCAGGAGGTGGACAAGGAGCAGGAGGTGGACAAGGAGCAGGAGGTGGACAAGGAGCAGGAGGTGGACAAGGAGCAGGAGGTGGACAAGGAGCAGGAGGTGGACAAGGAGCAGGAGGTGGACAAGGAGCAGGAGGAGGAGAAGGAGGTGGAAGAGGAGAAGGAGCTGGAGAAAGAGCAGGAGGCGGGGAAGGAGCAGGAGGGGGAGGAGGAGGACGTGCAGCAGTTGGAGCAGGAGCTGGAGATGGAGCAGGAATTGAGAAGGAGCAGGAGGAAAGGAAGGAGCAGGCGGAGATGAAGGAGCAGGAGAAGGAGAAGCAGCAGGAGAAGGAGAAGGAGACAGACGTGGATCTGGCGCAAGATGAGGAGAAGGGGCAGGAGGTGGAGAAGGAGCAGGAGGTGGAGAACGAGCAGGAGAAGGAGAAGGAGCAGGAGAAGGAGAAGGAGCAGGAGGTGGAGAAGGAGCAGCAGGTGGAGAAGGGGCAGGAGGGTGAAACCGAGCAGGAGGAAGACAAGGAGCAAGTGGTGGAGAAGGAGCAAGAGGAGGAGAAGGAGAAGAAGAAGGAGCAGGAGGTGGTAAATGAGCAGCAGTGGAGAAGGAGCAGGAGGTGGACAAGGAGCAGGAGGTGAACAAGGAGCAGGAGGTGGACAAGGAGCAGGATGTGGACAAGGAGCAGGAGGTGGACAAGGAGCAGGAGGTGGACATGGATCATGAGGTGGAGGAGGAGGACGAGCAGGAGATGGAGCAGGAGCTGGAGATGGAGCAGGAATTGAGAAGCAGCAGTAGGAAAAGAAGGAGCAGGCGGGGAAGAAGGAGCAGGAGAAGGAGAAGGAGCAGGAGAAGGAGAATGAGCAGGAGGTGGAGAAGGCTCAGGAAGTCGAGAAGGAGCAGAAGGAGGAGAAGGAGCAGGAGGAGGAGAAGGAGCCGGAGGAGGAGAAGGAGCAGGAGTGGAGAAGGAGCAGGAGAACAAGTAGGAGCAGGAGGAGGAGCAGGAGGAGGAGAAGGAGCAGGAGGTGGAGAAGGCGCAAGATGAGGAGAAGGTGCAGGAGGTGGAGAAGGAGACGGAGGTGGAGAAGGAGACGGAGGTGGAGAAGGAGACGGAGGTGGAGAAGGAGCAGGAGGTTTAGAAGGAGCAGGAGGTGGAGAAGGAGCAGGAGGTGGAGAAGGAGCAGGAGGTGGAGAAGGAGCAGGAGGTGGAGAAGGAGCAGGAGGTGGAGAAGGAGCAGGAGGGAGAAAAAAGAGCAGGAGGGAGAAAAAGAGCAGGAGGGAGAAAAAGAGCAGGAGGGAGAAAAAGAGCAGGAGGGAGACAAGGAGCAAGTGGTGGAGAAGGAGCAAGAGGAGGAGAAGGAGGAGAAGAAGGAGCGGGAGGTGTAAATGAGCAGCAGTGTAGAAGGAGCAGGAGGTGGAGAAGGAGCAGGAGGGCAGGAAGGAGCAGGAGGGCGAGAAGGAGGAGGAGGTGGAAAAGGAGCAGGAGGTGGAAAGGAGCAGGAGGTGGAAAGGAGCAGGAGGTGGAAAGGAGCAGGAGGTGGACAAGGAGCAGGAGGTTGACAAGGAGCAGGAGGTTGACAAGGAGCAGGAGGTGGACAAGGAGCAGGAGATGGACAAGGAGCAGGAGGTGGAGGAGGAGGACGAGTAGGAGATGGAGCAGGAGCTGGAGATGGAGCAGGAAGTGAGAAGGAAATAGGAGGAAAAGAAGGAGCCTGCGGAGAAGAAGGAGCAGGAGAAGGAGAAGGAGCAGGAGAAGGAGAAAGAGAAGGAGGTGGAGAAGGCGCAAGATGAGGAGAAGGAGCAGGAAGTGGAAAAGGAGCAGGAGGTGGAGAAGGAGCAGGAGGGAGACAAGGAGGAGAAGGAGGTGGAGGAGGAGATGGAGGTGGAGAAGGAGCAGGAGGAGGAGAAGGAACATGAGGTGGAGAAGCAGCAATAGATCGAGAAGGAGCAGGAGGCGGAGAAGGACCAGAAGGAGGAGTAGGAGAAGGAGTTGGTGAAGAAGCAGGAGGCGGAGCAGGAGCAGGCGGAGAAGAAGGAGGAGGAGGTGGAGAAGGAGCAGGAGTGGAGAAGGAGCAGGAGAACAAGAAGGAGCAGGAGGAGGAGTAGGAGCAGGAGGAGGAGAAGGAGCAGGAGGTGGAGAAGGCGCAAGATGAGGAGAAGCAGCAGGAGGTGGAGAAGGAGACGGCGGTGGAGAAGAAGCAGGAGGTGGAGAAGGAGCAGGAGGTGGAGAAGGAGCAGGAGGAAGACTAGGAGCAAGTGGTGGAGAAGGAGCAAGAGGAGGAGAAGGAGGAGAAGAAGGAGCAGGAGGTGGTGAATGAGCAGGAGTGGATGAGGAGCAGGAGGTGGAGAAGGAGCAGGAGGGCAGGAAGGAGCAGGAGGGCGAGAAGGGGCAGGAGGTGGAAAGGAGCAGGAGGTGGACAAGGAGCAGGAGGTGGACAAGGAGCAGGAGGTGGACAAGGAGCAGGAGGTGGACAAGCAGCAGCAGGTGGACAAGGAGCAGGAGGCGGACTGGGAGCATGAGGTGGACAAGGAGCAGGAGTTGGAGGAGGAGGGAGAGCAGGAGATGGAGCAGGAGCTGGAGATGGAGCAGGAATTGAGAATGAGCAGGAGGAGAAGAAGGAGCAGGAGAGGGAGAAGGAGCAGCAGAAGGAGAAGGAGCAGGAGGTGGAGAAGGCGCAAGATGAGGAGAAGAGGCAGCATGTGGAGAAGGAGCAGGAGGTGGAGAAGGAGCAGGAGGTGGAGAAGGAGCAGGAGGTGGAGAAGGAGCAGGAGGTGGAGAAGGAGCAGGAGGTGGAGAAGGAGCAGGAGGAGGAGAAGGAGCAGGAGGAGAAGAAGGAGCAGGAGGAGAAGAAGGAGCAGGTGGAGGAGAAGGAGCAGGAGGTGGACAAGGAGCAGGAGGTGGACAAGGAGCAGGAGGTGGACAAGGAGCAGGAGGTGGACAAGGAGCAGGAGGTGGACAAGGAGCAGGAGGTGGACAAGGAGCAGGAGGTGGACAAGGAGCAGGACGTGGACAAGGAGCAGGAGGAGGAGAAGGAGGTGGAAGAGGAGAAGGAGCTGGAGAAAGAGCAGGAGGCGGAGAAGGAGCAGGAGGAGGAGGAGGAGGACGTGCAGCAGTTGGAGCAGGAGCTGGAGATGGAGCAGGAATTGAGAAGGAGCAGGAGGAGGAGAAGGAGCAGGCGGAGATGAAGGAGCAGGAGAAGGAGAAGCAGCAGGAGAAGGAGAAGGAGCCGGAGGTGGAGCTGGCGCTAGATGAGGAGAAGGGGCAGGAGGTGGAGAAGGAGCAGGAGGTGGAGAACGAGCAGGAGGTGGAAAAGGAGCAGCACGTGGACATGGAGCAGGAGGCGGACGAGGAGCATGAGGTGGACAAGGAGCAGGAGGTGGAGGAGGAGGGCGAGCAGGAGATGGAGCAGTAGCTGGAGATGGAGCAGCAATTGAGAAGGAGCAGGAGGAAAAGAAGGAGCCTGCGGAGAAGAAGGAGCAGGAGAGGGGGAAGGAGCAGCAGAAGGAGAAGCAGCAGGAGGTGGAGAAGGCGCAAGATGAGGAGAAGGAGCAGAAGGTGGAGAAGGAGCAGGAGGAGGAGAAGGAGCAGGAGGTGGACAAGGAGCAGGAGGTGGACAAGGAGCAGGAGGTGGAAAAGGAGCAGGAGGTGGACAAGGAGCAGGAGGTGGACAAGGAGCAGGAGGTGGACAAGGAGCAGGAGGAGGAGACGGAGATGGATGAGGAGAAGGAGGTAGAGAAAGTGCAGGAGGGGCAGAAGGAGCAGGAGGTGGACAAGGAGCAGGAGGTGGAGGAGGAGGACGAGCAGCAGATGAAGCAGGAGCTGGAGATGGAGCAGGAGGTGGAGAAGGAGCAGGAGGTGGAGAAGGCGCAAGATGAGGAGAAGGAGCAGGAGGTGGAGAAGGAGCCGGAGGTGGAGAAGGAGCAGGAAGTGAAGAAGGAGCATGAGGTGGAGAAGGAGGAGGAGGTGGAGAAGGAGCAGGAGGTGGAGCAGGCGCAAGATGAGGAGAAGAGGCAGGAGGTGGAGAAGGAGCAGGAGGAGGAGAAGGAGCAGGAGGTGGAGAAGGAGCAGGAGGTGGAGAACGAGCAGGAGGTGGAGAAGGAGCAGGAGGTGGAGAAGGAGCAGGAGGTGGAGAAGGAGCAGGATGTGGAGAAGGAGCAGGAGGTGGAGAAGGAGCAGGAGGTGGAGAAGGAGCAGTCGGAGGAGAATGAGCAGGGTGAGGAAAAGGAGCAGGGTGAGGAAAAGTAGCAGGAGGTGGAGAAGGAGCAGGAGGTTGACAAGGTGCTGGAGGAGGAGAATTAGGTGGAGGAGGAGAATTAGGTGGAGAAGGAGCAGGAGGAGGAGTCGGAGCAGGAGGTGGAGAAGGCGCAAGATGAGGAGAAGGAGGTGTCGGAGAAGAAGGAGGTGGAGAAGGAACAGGAACAGGAGGTGGAGAAAAATCATTCGGTGGAGAAGGAGCAGGAGACGGAGAAGGACCAGGAGGGGAAGTAGGAGAATGAGTTGGAGAAGAATCAGGAGGAGGAGCAGGAGCAGGAGGAGAAGAAGGAGTAGGAGGTTGAGAAGGAGCAGGAGGTGGAGAACGAGCAGGAGGAGGAGAAGGAGCAGGAGGTGGACAAGGAGCAGGAGGAGGAGAAGGAGGTGGAAGAGGAGAAGGAGCTGGAGAAAGAGCAGGAGGGGGAGAAGGAGCAGAAGGGGAGGAGGAGGACGTGCAGCAGATGGAGCAGGAGCTGGAGATGGAGCAGGAATTGAGAAGGAGCAGGAGGAAAGGAAGGAGCAGGCGGAGATGAAGGAGCAGGAGAAGGAGAAGGAGCCGGAGGTGGAGCTGGCGCAAGATGAGGAGAAGGGGCAGGAGGTGGAGAAGGGGCAGGAGGTGGAGAAGGAGCAGGAGGTGGAGAAGGAGCAGGAGGTGGAGAAGGAGCAGGAGGTGGAGAAGGAGCAGGAGGTGGAGAAGGAGCAGGAGGTGGAGAAGGAGCAGGAGGTGGAGAAGGAGCAGGAGGTGGAGAAGGGGCAGGTGGAGAAGGAGCAGGAGGTGGAGAAGGAGCAGGAGTTGGGCAAGGTGCAGGAGGAGGAGAAGGAGGTGGAGGAGGAGATCGAGGTGGAGAAGGAGCAGGATGAGGAGAAGGAACATGAGGTGGAGAAAAAGCAATAGGTCGAGAAGGAGCAGGAGGCGGAGAAGGACCAGAAGGAGGAGTAGGAGAAGGAGTTGGAGAGACGGAGCAGGAATTGAGAAGGAGCAGGAGGAAAAGAAGGAGCAGGCGGAGAAGAAGGAGCAGGAGAAGGAGAGGAGCAGGAGAAGGAGATGGAGCAGGAGGTGGAGAAGGCGCAAGATGAGGAGAAGGAGCAGGAGATGGAGAAGGAGCAGGAGGGAGACCTGGAGCAGAAGGTGGAGAAGGAGCAGGAGGAGGAGAAGGAGTCGGATGAGGAGAAGGGGCAGGTGGAGGAGAAGGAGCAGGTGGTGGAGAAGGAGCAGGAGTTGGACAAGGTGCAGGAGGAGGAGAAGGAGGTGGAGGATGAGATCGAGGTGGAGAAGGAGCAGGAGGAGGAGAAGGAACATGAGGTGGAGAAGAAGCAATAGGTCGAGAAGGAGCAGGAGGCGGAGAAGGAGCAGGTTGAGAAGAAGGAGGAGTAGGTGGAGATGGAGCATGAGGAGGAGAATGAGCCGGAGGTGGGGAAGTAGGAGGAGGAGGAGCAGGGACAGGAGGAGAAGAAGGAGCAGGAGGTGGAGAAGGAGCAGGTGGTCGAGAAGGAGCAGGAGGAGGAGAAGGAGCAGGAGGAGGAGAAGGAGCAGGAGGAGGAGAAGGAGCAGGAGAAGGAGAAGGAGCTGGAGTGGAGAAGGAGCAGGTGAACAAGAAGGAGCAGGAGGAGGAGAAGGAGCAGGAGGAGGAGAAGGAGCAGGAGGAGGAGAAGGCGCAAGACGAGGAGAAGGAGCAGGAGTGGAGAAGGAGCAGGAGAACAAGAAGGAGCAGGAGGAGGAGAAGGAGCAGGAGGAGAAGAAGGAGCAGGAGGTGGAGAAGCAGCAGGAGGTGGACAAGGAGCAGGAGGTGGACAAGGAGCAGGAGGTGGACAAGGAGCAGGAGGTGGACAAGGAGCAGGAGGTGGACAAGGAGCAGGATGTGGACAAGGAGCAGGAGTTGGACAAGGAGCAGGAGGTGGACAAGGAGCAGGAGGTGGACAAGGAGCAGGAGGTGGACAAGGAGCAGGAGGTGGACAAGGAGCAGGAGGTGGACAAGGAGCAGGATGTGGACAAGGAGCAGGAGTTGGACAAGGAGCAGGAGGTGGACAAGGAGCAGGAGGTGGACAAGGAGCAGGAGGTGGACAAGGAGCAGGAGGTGGACAAGGAGCAGGAGGAGGAGACGAAGATGGATGAGGAGAAGGAGGTAGAGAAAGAGCAGGAGGGGCAGAAGGAGCAGGAGGTGGACAAGGAGCAGGAGGTGGAGGAGGAGGACGAGCAGCAGATGAAGCAGGAGCTGGAGATGGAGCAGGAATTGAGAAGAAGCAGGAGGAAAGGATGGAGCAGGCGGAGATGAAGGAGCAGGAGGTGGAGAAGGAGCAGGAGGTGGAGAAGGAGCAGGAGGTGGAGAAGGAGCAGGAGGTGGAGAAGGAGCAGGAGGTGGAAAGGAGCAGGAGGTGGAGAAGGCGCAAGATGAGGAGAAGGAGCAGGAGGTGGAGAAGGAGCCGGAGGTGGAGAAGGAGCAGGAAGTGAAGAAGGAGCATGAGGTGGAGAAGGAGGAGGAGGTGGAGTAGGAGAAGGAGTTGGTGAAGAAGCAGGAGGTGGAGAAGGAGCAGGCGGAGAAGAAGGAGGAGGAGGTGGAGAAGGAGCAGGAGTGGAGAAGGAGCAGGAGAACAAGAAGGAGCAGGAGGAGGAGTAGGAGCAGGAGGAGGAGAAGGAGCAGGAGGTGGAGAAGGCGCAAGATGAGGAGAATCGGCAGGAGGTGGAGAAGGAGACGGCGGTGGAGAAGAAGCAGGAGGTGGAGAAGGAGCAGGAGGTGGAGAAGGAGCAGGAGGAAGACTAGGAGCAAGTGGTGGAGAAGGAGCAAGAGGAGGAGAAGGAGGAGAAGAAGGAGCAGGAGGTGGTGAATGAGCAGGAGTGGATAAGGAGCAGGAGGTGGAGAAGGAGCAGGAGGGCAGGAAGGAGCAGGAGGTGGACAAGGAGCAGGAGGTGGACAAGGAGCAGCAGGTGGACAAGGAGCAGCAGGTGGACAAGGAGCAGGAGGTGGACAAGGAGCAGGAGGTGGACAAGGAGCAGGAGGTGGACAAGGAGCAGGAGGAGGAGAAGGAGGGAGAGCAGGAGATGGAGCAGGAGCTGGAGATGGAGCAGGAATTGAGAAGGAGCAGGAGGAAAAGAAGGAGCCTGCGGAGAAGAAGGAGCAGGAGAGGGAGAAGGAGCAGCAGAAGGAGAAGGAGCAGGAGGTGGAGAAGGAGCAGGAGGTGGAGAAGGAGCAGGAGGTGGAGAAGGAGCAGGAGGTGGAGAAGGAGCAGGAGGTGGAGAAGGAGCAGGAGGTGGAGAAGGAGCAGGAGGTGGAGAAGGAGCAGGAGGAGGAGAAGGAGCAGGAGGTGGACAAGGAGCAGGAGGTGGACAAGGAGCAGGAGGTGGACAAGGAGCAGGAGGTGGACAAGGAGCAGGAGGTGGACAAGGAGCAGGAGGTGGACAAGGAGCAGGAGGAGGAGAAGGAGGTGGAAGAGGAGAAGGAGCTGGAGAAAGAGCAGGAGGGGGAGAAGGAGCAGGAGGGGGAGGAGGAGGACGTGCAGCAGATGGAGCAGGAGCTGGAGATGGAGCCGAAATTGAGAAGGAGCAGCAGGAAAGGAAGGAGCAGGCGGAGATGAAGGAGCAGGAGAAGGAGAAGCAGCAGGAGAAGGAGAAGGAGCCGGAGGTGGAGCTGGCGCAAGATGAGGAGAAGGGGCAGGAGGTGGAGAAGGAGCAGGAGGTGGAGAAGGAGCAGGAGGTGGAGAAGGAGCAGGAGGTGGAGAAGGAGCAGGAGGTGGAGAAGGAGCAGGAGGTGGAGAAGGAGGTGGAGGAGGAGATCGAGGTGGAGAAGGAGCAGAATGAGGAGAAGGAACATGAGGTGGAGAAAAAGCAATAGGTCGAGAAGGAGCAGGAGGCGGAGAAGGACCAGAAGGAGGAGTAGGAGAAGGAGTTGGAGAGACGGAGCAGGAATTGAGAAGGAGCAGGAGGAAAAGAAGGAGCAGGCGGAGAAGAAGGAGCAGGAGAAGTAGAGGAGCAGGAGAAGGAGATGGAGCAGGAGGTGGAGAAGGCGCAAGATGAGGAGAAGGAGCAGGAGATGGAGAAGGAGAAGGAGGGAGACCTGGAGCAGGAGGTGGAGAAGGAGCAGGAGGAGGAGAAGGAGTAGGATGAGGAGAAGGAGCAGGTGGAGGAGAAGGAGCAGGTGGAGGAGAAGGAGCAGGTGGTGGAGAAGGAGCAGGAGTTGGACAAGGTGCAGGAGGAGGAGAAGGAGGTGGAGGAGGAGATCGAGGTGGAGAAGGAGCAGGAGGAGGAGAAGGAGAAGGAGTTGGAGAAGAAGCAGGAGACGGAGGAGGAGCAGGATGAGAAGAAGGAGGAGGAGGTGGAGATGGAGCATGAGGAGGAGAATGAGCCGGAGGTGGGGAAGTAGTAGGAGGAGGAGCAGGGACAGGAGGAGAAGAAGGAGCAAGAGGTGGAGAAGGAGCAGGTGGTCGAGAAGGAGCAGGAGGAGGAGAAGGAGCAGGAGGAGGAGAAGGAGCAGTAGGAGGAGAAGGAGCAGGAGTGGAGAAGGAGCAGGAGAACAAGAAGGAGCAGGAGGAGGAGAAGGAGCAGGAGGAGGAGAAGGAGCAGGAGGAGGAGAAGGCGCAAGACGAGGAGAAGGAGCAGGAGTGGAGAAGGAGCAGGAGAACAAGATGGAGCAGGAGGAGGAGAAGGAGCAGGAGGAGAAGAAGGAGCAGGAGGTGGAGAAGGAGCAGGCGGTGGAGAAGGAGCAGTAGGTGGACAAGGAGCAGGAGGTGGACAAGGAGCAGGAGGTGGACAAGGAGCAGGAGGTGAATAAGGAGCAGGACGTGGACGAGGAGCAGGAGGTGGACAAGGAGCAGGAGGTGGAAGAGGAGGACGAGCAGGAGATGGAGCAGGAGCTGTAGATGGAGCAGGAATTGAGAAGGATCAGGAGGAAAAGAAGGAGCCTGCGGAGAAGAAGGAGCAGGAGAAGGAGAAGGAGCAGGAGGGGGAGAAGAAGCAGGAGGTGGAGAAGGAGCAGGAGGTGGAGAAGACGCAAGATGTGGAGAAGGAGCATTAGGTGGAGAAGGAGCAGGAGGTGGAGAAGACGCAAGATGAGGAGAAGGAGCAGGAGGTGGACAAGGAGCAGGAGGTGGAGAAGGAGCAGGTGGTGGAGAAGGAGCAGGTGGTGGAGAAGGAGCAGTAGGGAGACAAGGAGCAGGAGCTGGAGAAGGAGCAGGAGGAGGAGAAGGGGCAGGGTGAGGAGAAGGAGCAGGTGGAGGAGAAGTAGCAGGAGGGGGAGTAGGAGAAAGAGTTGGAGAAGAATCAGGAGGAGGAGCAGGAGCAGGGGGAGAAGAAGGAGCAGGGGGAGGACAATGAGCAGGAGGTGGAGATGGAGAAGGTGTGGAAAGGAGCAGGAGAAGAATGATGGGCAGGAGGAGGAGAAGGAGGTGGAGAAGGCGCAAGATGAGGAGAAGTAGCAGGAGGTGGAGAAGGAGCAGGAGAAGGAGAAGGAGCAGGAGGTGGAGGAGCAGCAGGAGGTGGAGAAGGAGCAGAAGGGAGGCAAGGAGCAGGGGGGAGACAAGGAACAGGAGGTGGAGAAGGAGCAGGGGGAGGAGAAGGATGCGAAGAAGGAGAACAAGGAGCAGGAGGTGGCGAATGAGCAGGAGTGGAGAAGGAGCAGGAGGCGAAGAAGGAGCAGGAGGGAGAGAAGGAGCAGGAGTGGAGAAGGAGCAGGATGTGGAGAAGGAGCAGGAGGTGGAGAAGGCGCAAGATGAGGAGAAGGAGCAGGAAGTGGAGAAGGAGCAGGAGAAGGAGAAGGAGCAGGAGAAGGAGAAGGAGCAGGAGGTGGAGAAGGAGCAGCAGGTGGAGAAGGGGCAGGAGGGCGAAACCGAGCAGGAGGAAGACAAAGAGCAAGTGGTGGAGAAGGAGCAAGAGGAGGAGAAGGAGAAGAAGAAGGAGCAGGAGGTGGTAAATGAGCAGCAGTGGAGAAGGAGCAGGAGGTGGACAAGGAGCAGGAGGTGAACAAGGAGCAGGAGGTGGACAAGGAGCAGGATGTGGACAAGGAGCAGGAGGTGGACAAGGAGCAGGAGGTGGACATGGATCAGGAGGTGGAGGAGGAGGACGAGCAGGAGATGGAGCAGGAGCTGGAGATGGAGCAGGAATTGAGAAGCAGCAGTAGGAAAAGAAGGAGCAGGCGGAGAAGAAGGAGCAGGAGAAGGAGAAGGAGCAGGAGAAGGAGAAGGAGCAGGAGGTGGAGAAGGCTCAGGAAGTCGAGAAGGAGCAGAAGGAGGAGAAGGAGCAGGAGGAGGAGAAGGAGCCGGAGGAGGAGAAGGAGCAGGAGTGGAGAAGGAGCAGGAGAACAAGTAGGAGCAGGAGGAGGAGTAGGAGCAGGAGGAGGAGAAGGAGCAGGAGGTGGAGAAGGCGCAAGATGAGGAGAAGGAGCAGGAGGTGGAGAAGGAGACGGAGGTGGAGAAGGAGACGGAGGTGGAGAAGGAGACGGAGGTGGAGAAGGAGCAGGAGGTTTAGAAGGAGCAGGAGGTGGAGAAGGAGCAGGAGGTGGAGAAGGAGCAGGAGGTGGAGAAGGAGCAGGAGGTGGAGAAGGAGCAGGAGGGAGAAAAAAGAGCAGGAGGGAGAAAAAGAGCAGGAGGGAGAAAAAGAGCAGGAGGGAGAAAAAGAGCAGGAGGGAGACAAGGAGCAAGTGGTGGAGAAGGAGCAAGAGGAGGAGAAGGAGGAGAAGAAGGAGCGGGAGGTGGTAAATGAGCAGCAGTGTAGAAGGAGCAGGAGGTGGAGAAGGAGCAGGAGGGCAGGAAGCAGCAGGAGGGCGAGAAGGAGGAGGAGGTGGAAAGGAGCAGGAGGTGGAAAGGAGCAGGAGGTGGAAAGGATCAGGAGGTGGAGAAGGAGCAGGAGGTGGAGAAGGAGCAGGAGGTGGAGAAGGAGCAGGAGGTGGAGAAGGAGCAGGAGGTGGAGAAGGAGCAGGAGGTGGAGAAGGAGCAGGAGGTGGAGAAGGAGCAGGAGGGAGAAAAAAGACCAGGAGGGAGAAAAAGAGCAGGAGGGAGAAAAAGAGCAGGAGGGAGAAAAAGAGTAGGAGGGAGACAAGGAGCAAGTGGTGGAGAAGGAGCAAGAGGAGGAGAAGGAGGAGAAGAAGGAGCGGGAGGTGTAAATGAGCAGCAGTGTAGAAGGAGGAGGAGGTGGAGAAGGAGCAGGAGGGCAGGAAGGAGCAGGAGGGCGAGAAGGAGGAGGAGGTGGAAAGGAGCAGGAGGTGGAAAGGAGCAGGAGGTGGAAAGGATCAGGAGGTGGAAAGGAGCAGGAGGTGGACAAGGAGCAGGAGGTTGACAAGGAGCAGGAGGTTGACAAGGAGCAGGAGGTGGACAAGGAGCAGGAGATGGACAAGGAGCAGGAGGTGGAGGAGGAGGACGAGCAGGAGATGGAGCAGGAGCTGGAGATGGAGCAGGAAGTGAGAAGGAAATAGGAGGAAAAGAAGGAGCCTGCGGAGAAGAAGGAGCAGGAGAAGGAGAAGGAGCAGGAGAAGGAGAAGGAGCAGGAGGTGGAGAAGGCTCAGGAAGTCGAGAAGGAGCAGAAGGAGGAGAAGGAGGAGGAGGAGGAGAAGGAGCCGGAGGAGGAGAAGGAGCAGGAGTGGAGAAGGAGCAGGAGAACAAGTAGGAGCAGGAGGAGTAGGAGCAGGAGGAGGAGAAGGAGCAGGAGGTGGAGAAGGCGCAAGATGAGGAGAAGGTGCAGGAGGTGGAGAAGGAGACGGAGGTGGAGAAGGAGACGGAGGTGGAGAAGGAGACGGAGGTGGAGAAGGAGCAGGAGGTTTAGAAGGAGCAGGAGGTGGAGAAGGAGCAGGAGGTGGAGAAGGAGCAGGAGGTGGAGAAGGAGCAGGAGGTGGAGAAGGAGCAGGAGGTGGAGAAGGAGCAGGAGGGAGAAAAAAGAGCAGGAGGGAGAAAAAGAGCAGGAGGGAGAAAAAGAGCAGGAGGGAGAAAAAGAGCAGGAGGGAGACAAGGAGCAAGTGGTGGAGAAGGAGCAAGAGGAGGAGAAGGAGGAGAAGAAGGAGCGGGAGGTGTAAATGAGCAGCAGTGTAGAAGGAGCAGGAGGTGGAGAAGGAGCAGGAGGGCAGGAAGGAGCAGGAGGGCGAGAAGGAGGAGGAGGTGGAAAGGAGCAGGAGGTGGAAAGGAGCAGGAGGTGGAAAGGATCAGGAGGTGGAAAGGAGCAGGAGGTGGACAAGGAGCAGGAGGTTGACAAGGAGCAGGAGGTTGACAAGGAGCAGGAGGTGGACAAGGAGCAGGAGATGGACAAGGAGCAGGAGGTGGAGGAGGAGGACGAGCAGGAGATGGAGCAGGAGCTGGAGATGGAGCAGGAAGTGAGAAGGAAATAGGAGGAAAAGAAGGAGCCTGCGGAGAAGAAGGAGCAGGAGAAGGAGAAGGAGCAGGAGAAGGAGAAAGAGAAGGAGGTGGAGAAGGCGCAAGATGAGGAGAAGGAGCAGGAAGTGGAAAAGGAACAGGAGGTGGAGAAGGAGCAGGAGGGAGACAAGGAGGAGAAGGAGGTGGAGGAGGAGATGGAGGTGGAGAAGGAGCAGGAGGAGGAGAAGGAACATGAGGTGGAGAAGCAGCAATAGATCGAGAAGGAGCAGGAGGCGGAGAAGGACCAGAAGGAGGAGTAGGAGAAGGAGTTGGTGAAGAAGCAGGAGGCGGAGCAGGAGCAGGCGGAGAAGAAGGAGGAGGAGGTGGAGAAGGAGCAGGAGTGGAGAAGGAGCAGGAGAACAAGAAGGAGCAGGAGGAGGAGTAGGAGCAGGAGGAGGAGAAGGAGCAGGAGGTGGAGAAGGCGCAAGATGAGGAGAAGCAGCAGGAGGTGGAGAAGGAGACGGCGGTGGAGAAGAAGCAGGAGGTGGAGAAGGAGCAGGAGGTGGAGAAGGAGCAGGAGGAAGACTAGGAGCAAGTGGTGGAGAAGGAGCAAGAGGAGGAGAAGGAGGAGAAGAAGGAGCAGGAGGTGGTGAATGAGCAGGAGTGGATGAGGAGCAGGAGGTGGAGAAGGAGCAGGAGGGCAGGAAGGAGCAGGAGGGCGAGAAGGGGCAGGAGGTGGAAAGGAGCAGGAGGTGGACAAGGAGCAGGAGGTGGACAAGGAGCAGGAGGTGGACAAGGAGCAGGAGGTTGACAAGCAGCAGCAGGTGGACAAGGAGCAGGAGGCGGACAGGGAGCATGAGGTGGACAAGGAGCAGGAGGTGGAGGAGGAGGGAGAGCAGGAGATGGAGCAGGAGCTGGAGATGGAGCAGGAATTGAGAAGGAGCAGG
Source organism: Heptranchias perlo (assembly GCF_035084215.1). Classification (NCBI taxonomy): domain Eukaryota; kingdom Metazoa; phylum Chordata; class Chondrichthyes; order Hexanchiformes; family Hexanchidae; genus Heptranchias; species Heptranchias perlo. The sequence goes on from NW_027138300.1 coordinate 1,660,944, forward strand.
AGGAGAAGAAGGAGCAGGAGAGGGAGAAGGAGCAGCAGAAGGAGAAGGAGCAGGAGGTGGAGAAGGCGCAAGATGAGGAGAAGAGGCAGGATGTGGAGAAGGAGCAGGAGGTGGAGAAGGAGCAGGAGGTGGAGAAGGAGCAGGAGGTGGAGAAGGAGCAGGAGGTGGAGAAGGAGCAGGAGGTGGAGAAGGAGCAGGAACAGGAGAAGGAGCAGGAGGAGAAGAAGGAGCAGGTGGAGGAGAAGGAGCAGGAGGTGGACAAGGAGCAGGAGGTGGACAAGGAGCAGGAGGTGGACAAGGAGCAGGAGGTGGACAAGGAGCAGGAGGTGGACAAGGAGCAGGAGGTGGACAAGGAGCAGGAGGTGGACAAGGAGCAGGACGTGGACAAGGAGCAGGAGGAGGAGAAGGAGGTGGAAGAGGAGAAGGAGCTGGAGAAAGAGCAGGAGGCGGGGAAGGAGCAGGAGGGGGAGGAGGAGGACGTGCAGCAGTTGGAGCAGGAGCTGGAGATGGAGCAGGAATTGAGAAGGAGCAGGAGGAAAGGAAGGAGCAGGCGGAGATGAAGGAGCAGGAGAAGGAGAAGCAGCAGGAGAAGGAGAAGGAGACAGACGTGGATCTGGCGCAAGATGAGGAGAAGGGGCAGGAGGTGGAGAAGGAGCAGGAGGTGGAGAACGAGCAGGAGAAGGAGAAGGAGCAGGAGAAGGAGAAGGAGCAGGAGGTGGAGAAGGAGCAGCAGGTGGAGAAGGGGCAGGAGGGTGAAACCGAGCAGGAGGAAGACAAGGAGCAAGTGGTGGAGAAGGAGCAAGAGGAGGAGAAGGAGAAGAAGAAGGAGCAGGAGGTGGTAAATGAGCAGCAGTGGAGAAGCAGCAGGAGGTGGACAAGGAGCAGGAGGTGAACAAGGAGCAGGAGGTGGACAAGGAGCAGGATGTGGACAAGGAGCAGGAGGTGGACAAGGAGCAGGAGGTGGACATGGATCATGAGGTGGAGGAGGAGGACGAGCAGGAGATGGAGCAGGAGCTGGAGATGGAGCAGGAATTGAGAAGCAGCAGTAGGAAAAGAAGGAGCAGGCGGGGAAGAAGGAGCAGGAGAAGGAGAAGGAGCAGGAGAAGGAGAATGAGCAGGAGGTGGAGAAGGCTCAGGAAGTCGAGAAGGAGCAGAAGGAGGAGAAGGAGCAGGAGGAGGAGAAGGAGCCGGAGGAGGAGAAGGAGCAGGAGTGGAGAAGGAGCAGGAGAACAAGTAGGAGCAGGAGGAGGAGCAGGAGGAGGAGAAGGAGCAGGAGGTGGAGAAGGCGCAAGATGAGGAGAAGGTGCAGGAGGTGGAGAAGGAGACGGAGGTGGAGAAGGAGACGGAGGTGGAGAAGGAGACGGAGGTGGAGAAGGAGCAGGAGGTTTAGAAGGAGCAGGAGGTGGAGAAGGAGCAGGAGGTGGAGAAGGAGCAGGAGGTGGAGAAGGAGCAGGAGGTGGAGAAGGAGCAGGAGGTGGAGAAGGAGCAGGAGGGAGAAAAAAGAGCAGGAGGGAGAAAAAGAGCAGGAGGGAGAAAAAGAGCAGGAGGGAGAAAAAGAGCAGGAGGGAGACAAGGAGCAAGTGGTGGAGAAGGAGCAAGAGGAGGAGAAGGAGGAGAAGAAGGAGCGGGAGGTGTAAATGAGCAGCAGTGTAGAAGGAGCAGGAGGTGGAGAAGGAGCAGGAGGGCAGGAAGGAGCAGGAGGGCGAGAAGGAGGAGGAGGTGGAAAAGGAGCAGGAGGTGGAAAGGAGCAGGAGGTGGAAAGGAGCAGGAGGTGGAAAGGAGCAGGAGGTGGACAAGGAGCAGGAGGTTGACAAGGAGCAGGAGGTTGACAAGGAGCAGGAGGTGGACAAGGAGCAGGAGATGGACAAGGAGCAGGAGGTGGAGGAGGAGGACGAGTAGGAGATGGAGCAGGAGCTGGAGATGGAGCAGGAAGTGAGAAGGAAATAGGAGGAAAAGAAGGAGCCTGCGGAGAAGAAGGAGCAGGAGAAGGAGAAGGAGCAGGAGAAGGAGAAAGAGAAGGAGGTGGAGAAGGCGCAAGATGAGGAGAAGGAGCAGGAAGTGGAAAAGGAGCAGGAGGTGGAGAAGGAGCAGGAGGGAGACAAGGAGGAGAAGGAGGTGGAGGAGGAGATGGAGGTGGAGAAGGAGCAGGAGGAGGAGAAGGAACATGAGGTGGAGAAGCAGCAATAGATCGAGAAGGAGCAGGAGGCGGAGAAGGACCAGAAGGAGGAGTAGGAGAAGGAGTTGGTGAAGAAGCAGGAGGCGGAGCAGGAGCAGGCGGAGAAGAAGGAGAAGGAGGTGGAGAAGGAGCAGGAGTGGAGAAGGAGCAGGAGAACAAGAAGGAGCAGGAGGAGGAGTAGGAGCAGGAGGAGGAGAAGGAGCAGGAGGTGGAGAAGGCGCAAGATGAGGAGAAGCAGCAGGAGGTGGAGAAGGAGACGGCGGTGGAGAAGAAGCAGGAGGTGGAGAAGGAGCAGGAGGTGGAGAAGGAGCAGGAGGAAGACTAGGAGCAAGTGGTGGAGAAGGAGCAAGAGGAGGAGAAGGAGGAGAAGAAGGAGCAGGAGGTGGTGAATGAGCAGGAGTGGATGAGGAGCAGGAGGTGGAGAAGGAGCAGGAGGGCAGGAAGGAGCAGGAGGGCGAGAAGGGGCAGGAGGGCGAGAAGGGGCAGGAGGTGGAAAGGAGCAGGAGGTGGACAAGGAGCAGGAGGTGGACAAGGAGCAGGAGGTGGACAAGGAGCAGGAGGTGGACAAGCAGCAGCAGGTGGACAAGGAGCAGGAGGCGGACTGGGAGCATGAGGTGGACAAGGAGCAGGAGTTGGAGGAGGAGGGAGAGCAGGAGATGGAGCAGGAGCTGGAGAAGGAGCAGGAGGTGGAGAAGGAGCAGGAGGTGGAGAAGGAGCAGGAGGTGGAGAAGGAGCAGGAGTTGGAGAAGGAGCAGGAACAGGAGAAGGAGCAGGAGGAGAAGAAGGAGCAGGTGGAGGAGAAGGAGCAGGAGGTGGACAAGGAGCAGGAGGTGGACAAGGAGCAGGAGGTGGACAAGGAGCAGGAGGTGGACAAGGAGCAGGAGGTGGACAAGGAGCAGGAGGTGGACAAGGAGCAGGAGGTGGACAAGGAGCAGGAGGAGGAGAAGGAGGTGGAAGAGGAGAAGGAGCTGGAGAAAGAGCAGGAGGCGGGGAAGGAGCAGGAGGGGGAGGAGGAGGACGTGCAGCAGTTGGAGCAGGAGCTGGAGATGGAGCAGGAATTGAGAAGGAGCAGGAGGAAAGGAAGGAGCAGGCGGAGATGAAGGAGCAGGAGAAGGAGAAGCAGCAGGAGAAGGAGAAGGAGACAGACGTGGATCTGGCGCAAGATGAGGAGAAGGGGCAGGAGGTGGAGAAGGAGCAGGAGGTGGAGAACGAGCAGGAGAAGGAGAAGGAGCAGGAGAAGGAGAAGGAGCAGGAGGTGGAGAAGGAGCAGCAGGTGGAGAAGGGGCAGGAGGGTGAAACCGAGCAGGAGGAAGACAAGGAGCAAGTGGTGGAGAAGGAGCAAGAGGAGGAGAAGGAGAAGAAGAAGGAGCAGGAGGTGGTAAATGAGCAGCAGTGGAGAAGGAGCAGGAGGTGGACAAGGAGCAGGAGGTGAACAAGGAGCAGGAGGTGGACAAGGAGCAGGATGTGGACAAGGAGCAGGAGGTGGACAAGGAGCAGGAGGTGGACATGGATCATGAGGTGGAGGAGGAGGACGAGCAGGAGATGGAGCAGGAGCTGGAGATGGAGCAGGAATTGAGAAGCAGCAGTAGGAAAAGAAGGAGCAGGCGGGGAAGAAGGAGCAGGAGAAGGAGAAGGAGCAGGAGAAGGAGAATGAGCAGGAGGTGGAGAAGGCTCAGGAAGTCGAGAAGGAGCAGAAGGAGGAGAAGGAGCAGGAGGAGGAGAAGGAGCCGGAGGAGGAGAAGGAGCAGTAGGAGGAGAAGGAGCAGGAGTGGAGAAGGAGCAGGAGAACAAGAAGGAGCAGGAGGAGGAGAAGGAGCAGGAGGAGGAGAAGGAGCAGGAGGAGGAGAAGGCGCAAGACGAGGAGAAGGAGCAGGAGTGGAGAAGGAGCAGGAGAACAAGATGGAGCAGGAGGAGGAGAAGGAGCAGGAGGAGAAGAAGGAGCAGGAGGTGGAGAAGGAGCAGGCGGTGGAGAAGGAGCAGTAGGTGGACAAGGAGCAGGAGGTGGACAAGGAGCAGGAGGTGGACAAGGAGCAGGAGGTGAATAAGGAGCAGGACGTGGACGAGGAGCAGGAGGTGGACAAGGAGCAGGAGGTGGAAGAGGAGGACGAGCAGGAGATGGAGCAGGAGCTGTAGATGGAGCAGGAATTGAGAAGGATCAGGAGGAAAAGAAGGAGCCTGCGGAGAAGAAGGAGCAGGAGAAGGAGAAGGAGCAGGAGGGGGAGAAGAAGCAGGAGGTGGAGAAGGAGCAGGAGGTGGAGAAGACGCAAGATGTGGAGAAGGAGCATTAGGTGGAGAAGGAGCAGGAGGTGGAGAAGACGCAAGATGAGGAGAAGGAGCAGGAGGTGGACAAGGAGCAGGAGGTGGAGAAGGAGCAGGTGGTGGAGAAGGAGCAGGTGGTGGAGAAGGAGCAGTAGGGAGACAAGGAGCAGGAGCTGGAGAAGGAGCAGGAGGAGGAGAAGGGGCAGGGTGAGGAGAAGGAGCAGGTGGAGGAGAAGTAGCAGGAGGGGGAGTAGGAGAAAGAGTTGGAGAAGAATCAGGAGGAGGAGCAGGAGCAGGGGGAGAAGAAGGAGCAGGGGGAGGACAATGAGCAGGAGGTGGAGATGGAGAAGGTGTGGAAAGGAGCAGGAGAAGAATGATGGGCAGGAGGAGGAGAAGGAGGTGGAGAAGGCGCAAGATGAGGAGAAGTAGCAGGAGGTGGAGAAGGAGCAGGAGAAGGAGAAGGAGCAGGAGGTGGAGGAGCAGCAGGAGGTGGAGAAGGAGCAGAAGGGAGGCAAGGAGCAGGGGGGAGACAAGGAACAGGAGGTGGAGAAGGAGCAGGGGGAGGAGAAGGATGCGAAGAAGGAGAACAAGGAGCAGGAGGTGGCGAATGAGCAGGAGTGGAGAAGGAGCAGGAGGCGAAGAAGGAGCAGGAGGGAGAGAAGGAGCAGGAGTGGAGAAGGAGCAGGATGTGGAGAAGGAGCAGGAGGTGGGGAAGGCGCAAGATGAGGAGAAGGAGCAGGAAGTGGAGAAGGAGCAGGAGAAGGAGAAGGAGCAGGAGAAGGAGAAGGAGCAGGAGGTGGAGAAGGAGCAGCAGGTGGAGAAGGGGCAGGAGGGCGAAACCGAGCAGGAGGAAGACAAAGAGCAAGTGGTGGAGAAGGAGCAAGAGGAGGAGAAGGAGAAGAAGAAGGAGCAGGAGGTGGTAAATGAGCAGCAGTGGAGAAGGAGCAGGAGGTGGACAAGGAGCAGGAGGTGAACAAGGAGCAGGAGGTGGACAAGGAGCAGGATGTGGACAAGGAGCAGGAGGTGGACAAGGAGCAGGAGGTGGACATGGATCAGGAGGTGGAGGAGGAGGACGAGCAGGAGATGGAGCAGGAGCTGGAGATGGAGCAGGAATTGAGAAGCAGCAGTAGGAAAAGAAGGAGCAGGCGGAGAAGAAGGAGCAGGAGAAGGAGAAGGAGCAGGAGAAGGAGAAGGAGCAGGAGGTGGAGAAGGCTCAGGAAGTCGAGAAGGAGCAGAAGGAGGAGAAGGAGCAGGAGGAGGAGAAGGAGCCGGAGGAGGAGAAGGAGCAGGAGTGGAGAAGGAGCAGGAGAACAAGTAGGAGCAGGAGGAGGAGTAGGAGCAGGAGGAGGAGAAGGAGCAGGAGGTGGAGAAGGCGCAAGATGAGGAGAAGGAGCAGGAGGTGGAGAAGGAGACGGAGGTGGAGAAGGAGACGGAGGTGGAGAAGGAGACGGAGGTGGAGAAGGAGCAGGAGGTTTAGAAGGAGCAGGAGGTGGAGAAGGAGCAGGAGGTGGAGAAGGAGCAGGAGGTGGAGAAGGAGCAGGAGGTGGAGAAGGAGCAGGAGGGAGAAAAAAGAGCAGGAGGGAGAAAAAGAGCAGGAGGGAGAAAAAGAGCAGGAGGGAGAAAAAGAGCAGGAGGGAGACAAGGAGCAAGTGGTGGAGAAGGAGCAAGAGGAGGAGAAGGAGGAGAAGAAGGAGCGGGAGGTGGTAAATGAGCAGCAGTGTAGAAGGAGCAGGAGGTGGAGAAGGAGCAGGAGGGCAGGAAGCAGCAGGAGGGCGAGAAGGAGGAGGAGGTGGAAAGGAGCAGGAGGTGGAAAGGAGCAGGAGGTGGAAAGGATCAGGAGGTGGAGAAGGAGCAGGAGGTGGAGAAGGAGCAGGAGGTGGAGAAGGAGCAGGAGGTGGAGAAGGAGCAGGAGGTGGAGAAGGAGCAGGAGGTGGAGAAGGAGCAGGAGGTGGAGAAGGAGCAGGAGGGAGAAAAAAGACCAGGAGGGAGAAAAAGAGCAGGAGGGAGAAAAAGAGCAGGAGGGAGAAAAAGAGTAGGAGGGAGACAAGGAGCAAGTGGTGGAGAAGGAGCAAGAGGAGGAGAAGGAGGAGAAGAAGGAGCGGGAGGTGTAAATGAGCAGCAGTGTAGAAGGAGGAGGAGGTGGAGAAGGAGCAGGAGGGCAGGAAGGAGCAGGAGGGCGAGAAGGAGGAGGAGGTGGAAAGGAGCAGGAGGTGGAAAGGAGCAGGAGGTGGAAAGGATCAGGAGGTGGAAAGGAGCAGGAGGTGGACAAGGAGCAGGAGGTTGACAAGGAGCAGGAGGTTGACAAGGAGCAGGAGGTGGACAAGGAGCAGGAGATGGACAAGGAGCAGGAGGTGGAGGAGGAGGACGAGCAGGAGATGGAGCAGGAGCTGGAGATGGAGCAGGAAGTGAGAAGGAAATAGGAGGAAAAGAAGGAGCCTGCGGAGAAGAAGGAGCAGGAGAAGGAGAAGGAGCAGGAGAAGGAGAAGGAGCAGGAGGTGGAGAAGGCTCAGGAAGTCGAGAAGGAGCAGAAGGAGGAGAAGGAGGAGGAGGAGGAGAAGGAGCCGGAGGAGGAGAAGGAGCAGGAGTGGAGAAGGAGCAGGAGAACAAGTAGGAGCAGGAGGAGGAGTAGGAGCAGGAGGAGGAGAAGGAGCAGGAGGTGGAGAAGGCGCAAGATGAGGAGAAGGTGCAGGAGGTGGAGAAGGAGACGGAGGTGGAGAAGGAGACGGAGGTGGAGAAGGAGACGGAGGTGGAGAAGGAGCAGGAGGTTTAGAAGGAGCAGGAGGTGGAGAAGGAGCAGGAGGTGGAGAAGGAGCAGGAGGTGGAGAAGGAGCAGGAGGTGGAGAAGGAGCAGGAGGTGGAGAAGGAGCAGGAGGGAGAAAAAAGAGCAGGAGGGAGAAAAAGAGCAGGAGGGAGAAAAAGAGCAGGAGGGAGAAAAAGAGCAGGAGGGAGACAAGGAGCAAGTGGTGGAGAAGGAGCAAGAGGAGGAGAAGGAGGAGAAGAAGGAGCGGGAGGTGTAAATGAGCAGCAGTGTAGAAGGAGCAGGAGGTGGAGAAGGAGCAGGAGGGCAGGAAGGAGCAGGAGGGCGAGAAGGAGGAGGAGGTGGAAAGGAGCAGGAGGTGGAAAGGAGCAGGAGGTGGAAAGGATCAGGAGGTGGAAAGGAGCAGGAGGTGGACAAGGAGCAGGAGGTTGACAAGGAGCAGGAGGTTGACAAGGAGCAGGAGGTGGACAAGGAGCAGGAGATGGACAAGGAGCAGGAGGTGGAGGAGGAGGACGAGCAGGAGATGGAGCAGGAGCTGGAGATGGAGCAGGAAGTGAGAAGGAAATAGGAGGAAAAGAAGGAGCCTGCGGAGAAGAAGGAGCAGGAGAAGGAGAAGGAGCAGGAGAAGGAGAAAGAGAAGGAGGTGGAGAAGGCGCAAGATGAGGAGAAGGAGCAGGAAGTGGAAAAGGAACAGGAGGTGGAGAAGGAGCAGGAGGGAGACAAGGAGGAGAAGGAGGTGGAGGAGGAGATGGAGGTGGAGAAGGAGCAGGAGGAGGAGAAGGAACATGAGGTGGAGAAGCAGCAATAGATCGAGAAGGAGCAGGAGGCGGAGAAGGACCAGAAGGAGGAGTAGGAGAAGGAGTTGGTGAAGAAGCAGGAGGCGGAGCAGGAGCAGGCGGAGAAGAAGGAGGAGGAGGTGGAGAAGGAGCAGGAGTGGAGAAGGAGCAGGAGAACAAGAAGGAGCAGGAGGAGGAGTAGGAGCAGGAGGAGGAGAAGGAGCAGGAGGTGGAGAAGGCGCAAGATGAGGAGAAGCAGCAGGAGGTGGAGAAGGAGACGGCGGTGGAGAAGAAGCAGGAGGTGGAGAAGGAGCAGGAGGTGGAGAAGGAGCAGGAGGAAGACTAGGAGCAAGTGGTGGAGAAGGAGCAAGAGGAGGAGAAGGAGGAGAAGAAGGAGCAGGAGGTGGTGAATGAGCAGGAGTGGATGAGGAGCAGGAGGTGGAGAAGGAGCAGGAGGGCAGGAAGGAGCAGGAGGGCGAGAAGGGGCAGGAGGTGGAAAGGAGCAGGAGGTGGACAAGGAGCAGGAGGTGGACAAGGAGCAGGAGGTGGACAAGGAGCAGGAGGTTGACAAGCAGCAGCAGGTGGACAAGGAGCAGGAGGCGGACAGGGAGCATGAGGTGGACAAGGAGCAGGAGGTGGAGGAGGAGGGAGAGCAGGAGATGGAGCAGGAGCTGGAGATGGAGCAGGAATTGAGAAGGAGCAGGAGGAGAAGAAGGAGCAGGAGAGGGAGAAGGAGCAGCAGAAGGAGAAGGAGCAGGAGGTGGAGAAGGCGCAAGATGAGGAGAAGAGGCAGGATGTGGAGAAGGAGCAGGAGGTGGAGAAGGAGCAGGAGGTGGAGAAGGAGCAGGAGGTGGAGAAGGAGCAGGAGGTGGAGAAGGAGCAGGAGGTGGAGAAGGAGCAGGAGGTGGAGAAGGAGCAGGAACAGGAGAAGGAGCAGGAGGAGAAGAAGGAGCAGGTGGAGGAGAAGGAGCAGGAGGTGGACAAGGAGCAGGAGGTGGACAAGGAGCAGGAGGTGGACAAGGAGCAGGAGGTGGACAAGGAGCAGGAGGTGGACAAGGAGCAGGAGGTGGACAAGGAGCAGGAGGTGGACAAGGAGCAGGACGTGGACAAGGAGCAGGAGGAGGAGAAGGAGGTGGAAGAGGAGAAGGAGCTGGAGAAAGAGCAGGAGGCGGGGAAGGAGCAGGAGGGGGAGGAGGAGGACGTGCAGCAGTTGGAGCAGGAGCTGGAGATGGAGCAGGAATTGAGAAGGAGCAGGAGGAAAGGAAGGAGCAGGCGGAGATGAAGGAGCAGGAGAAGGAGAAGCAGCAGGAGAAGGAGAAGGAGACAGACGTGGATCTGGCGCAAGATGAGGAGAAGGGGCAGGAGGTGGAGAAGGAGCAGGAGGTGGAGAACGAGCAGGAGAAGGAGAAGGAGCAGGAGAAGGAGAAGGAGCAGGAGGTGGAGAAGGAGCAGCAGGTGGAGAAGGGGCAGGAGGGTGAAACCGAGCAGGAGGAAGACAAGGAGCAAGTGGTGGAGAAGGAGCAAGAGGAGGAGAAGGAGAAGAAGAAGGAGCAGGAGGTGGTAAATGAGCAGCAGTGGAGAAGGAGCAGGAGGTGGACAAGGAGCAGGAGGTGAACAAGGAGCAGGAGGTGGACAAGGAGCAGGATGTGGACAAGGAGCAGGAGGTGGACAAGGAGCAGGAGGTGGACATGGATCATGAGGTGGAGGAGGAGGACGAGCAGGAGATGGAGCAGGAGCTGGAGATGGAGCAGGAATTGAGAAGCAGCAGTAGGAAAAGAAGGAGCAGGCGGGGAAGAAGGAGCAGGAGAAGGAGAAGGAGCAGGAGAAGGAGAATGAGCAGGAGGTGGAGAAGGCTCAGGAAGTCGAGAAGGAGCAGAAGGAGGAGAAGGAGCAGGAGGAGGAGAAGGAGCCGGAGGAGGAGAAGGAGCAGGAGTGGAGAAGGAGCAGGAGAACAAGTAGGAGCAGGAGGAGGAGCAGGAGGAGGAGAAGGAGCAGGAGGTGGAGAAGGCGCAAGATAAGGAGAAGGTGCAGGAGGTGGAGAAGGAGACGGAGGTGGAGAAGGAGACGGAGGTGGAGAAGGAGACGGAGGTGGAGAAGGAGCAGGAGGTTTAGAAGGAGCAGGAGGTGGAGAAGGAGCAGGAGGTGGAGAAGGAGCAGGAGGTGGAGAAGGAGCAGGAGGTGGAGAAGGAGCAGGAGGTGGAGAAGGAGCAGGAGGGAGAAAAAAGAGCAGGAGGGAGAAAAAGAGCAGGAGGGAGAAAAAGAGCAGGAGGGAGAAAAAGAGCAGGAGGGAGACAAGGAGCAAGTGGTGGAGAAGGAGCAAGAGGAGGAGAAGGAGGAGAAGAAGGAGCGGGAGGTGTAAATGAGCAGCAGTGTAGAAGGAGCAGGAGGTGGAGAAGGAGCAGGAGGGCAGGAAGGAGCAGGAGGGCGAGAAGGAGGAGGAGGTGGAAAAGGAGCAGGAGGTGGAAAGGAGCAGGAGGTGGAAAGGAGCAGGAGGTGGAAAGGAGCAGGAGGTGGACAAGGAGCAGGAGGTTGACAAGGAGCAGGAGGTTGACAAGGAGCAGGAGGTGGACAAGGAGCAGGAGATGGACAAGGAGCAGGAGGTGGAGGAGGAGGACGAGTAGGAGATGGAGCAGGAGCTGGAGATGGAGCAGGAAGTGAGAAGGAAATAGGAGGAAAAGAAGGAGCCTGCGGAGAAGAAGGAGCAGGAGAAGGAGAAGGAGCAGGAGAAGGAGAAAGAGAAGGAGGTGGAGAAGGCGCAAGATGAGGAGAAGGAGCAGGAAGTGGAAAAGGAGCAGGAGGTGGAGAAGGAGCAGGAGGGAGACAAGGAGGAGAAGGAGGTGGAGGAGGAGATGGAGGTGGAGAAGGAGCAGGAGGAGGAGAAGGAACATGAGGTGGAGAAGCAGCAATAGATCGAGAAGGAGCAGGAGGCGGAGAAGGACCAGAAGGAGGAGTAGGAGAAGGAGTTGGTGAAGAAGCAGGAGGCGGAGCAGGAGCAGGCGGAGAAGAAGGAGAAGGAGGTGGAGAAGGAGCAGGAGTGGAGAAGGAGCAGGAGAACAAGAAGGAGCAGGAGGAGGAGTAGGAGCAGGAGGAGGAGAAGGAGCAGGAGGTGGAGAAGGCGCAAGATGAGGAGAAGCAGCAGGAGGTGGAGAAGGAGACGGCGGTGGAGAAGAAGCAGGAGGTGGAGAAGGAGCAGGAGGTGGAGAAGGAGCAGGAGGAAGACTAGGAGCAAGTGGTGGAGAAGGAGCAAGAGGAGGAGAAGGAGGAGAAGAAGGAGCAGGAGGTGGTGAATGAGCAGGAGTGGATGAGGAGCAGGAGGTGGAGAAGGAGCAGGAGGGCAGGAAGGAGCAGGAGGGCGAGAAGGGGCAGGAGGGCGAGAAGGGGCAGGAGGTGGAAAGGAGCAGGAGGTGGACAAGGAGCAGGAGGTGGACAAGGAGCAGGAGGTGGACAAGGAGCAGGAGGTGGACAAGCAGCAGCAGGTGGACAAGGAGCAGGAGGCGGACTGGGAGCATGAGGTGGACAAGGAGCAGGAGTTGGAGGAGGAGGGAGAGCAGGAGATGGAGCAGGAGCTGGAGAAGGAGCAGGAGGTGGAGAAGGAGCAGGAGGTGGAGAAGGAGCAGGAGGTGGAGAAGGAGCAGGAGTTGGAGAAGGAGCAGGAACAGGAGAAGGAGCAGGAGGAGAAGAAGGAGCAGGTGGAGGAGAAGGAGCAGGAGGTGGACAAGGAGCAGGAGGTGGACAAGGAGCAGGAGGTGGACAAGGAGCAGGAGGTGGACAAGGAGCAGGAGGTGGACAAGGAGCAGGAGGTGGACAAGGAGCAGGAGGTGGACAAGGAGCAGGAGGAGGAGAAGGAGGTGGAAGAGGAGAAGGAGCTGGAGAAAGAGCAGGAGGCGGGGAAGGAGCAGGAGGGGGAGGAGGAGGACGTGCAGCAGTTGGAGCAGGAGCTGGAGATGGAGCAGGAATTGAGAAGGAGCAGGAGGAAAGGAAGGAGCAGGCGGAGATGAAGGAGCAGGAGAAGGAGAAGCAGCAGGAGAAGGAGAAGGAGACAGACGTGGATCTGGCGCAAGATGAGGAGAAGGGGCAGGAGGTGGAGAAGGAGCAGGAGGTGGAGAACGAGCAGGAGAAGGAGAAGGAGCAGGAGAAGGAGAAGGAGCAGGAGGTGGAGAAGGAGCAGCAGGTGGAGAAGGGGCAGGAGGGTGAAACCGAGCAGGAGGAAGACAAGGAGCAAGTGGTGGAGAAGGAGCAAGAGGAGGAGAAGGAGAAGAAGAAGGAGCAGGAGGTGGTAAATGAGCAGCAGTGGAGAAGGAGCAGGAGGTGGACAAGGAGCAGGAGGTGAACAAGGAGCAGGAGGTGGACAAGGAGCAGGATGTGGACAAGGAGCAGGAGGTGGACAAGGAGCAGGAGGTGGACATGGATCATGAGGTGGAGGAGGAGGACGAGCAGGAGATGGAGCAGGAGCTGGAGATGGAGCAGGAATTGAGAAGCAGCAGTAGGAAAAGAAGGAGCAGGCGGGGAAGAAGGAGCAGGAGAAGGAGAAGGAGCAGGAGAAGGAGAATGAGCAGGAGGTGGAGAAGGCTCAGGAAGTCGAGAAGGAGCAGAAGGAGGAGAAGGAGCAGGAGGAGGAGAAGGAGCCGGAGGAGGAGAAGGAGCAGGAGTGGAGAAGGAGCAGGAGAACAAGTAGGAGCAGGAGGAGGAGCAGGAGGAGGAGAAGGAGCAGGAGGTGGAGAAGGCGCAAGATGAGGAGAAGGTGCAGGAGGTGGAGAAGGAGACGGAGGTGGAGAAGGAGACGGAGGTGGAGAAGGAGACGGAGGTGGAGAAGGAGCAGGAGGTTTAGAAGGAGCAGGAGGTGGAGAAGGAGCAGGAGGTGGAGAAGGAGCAGGAGGTGGAGAAGGAGCAGGAGGTGGAGAAGGAGCAGGAGGTGGAGAAGGAGCAGGAGGGAGAAAAAAGAGCAGGAGGGAGAAAAAGAGCAGGAGGGAGAAAAAGAGCAGGAGGGAGAAAAAGAGCAGGAGGGAGACAAGGAGCAAGTGGTGGAGAAGGAGCAAGAGGAGGAGAAGGAGGAGAAGAAGGAGCGGGAGGTGTAAATGAGCAGCAGTGTAGAAGGAGCAGGAGGTGGAGAAGGAGCAGGAGGGCAGGAAGGAGCAGGAGGGCGAGAAGGAGGAGGAGGTGGAAAAGGAGCAGGAGGTGGAAAGGAGCAGGAGGTGGAAAGGAGCAGGAGGTGGAAAGGAGCAGGAGGTGGACAAGGAGCAGGAGGTTGACAAGGAGCAGGAGGTTGACAAGGAGCAGGAGGTGGACAAGGAGCAGGAGATGGACAAGGAGCAGGAGGTGGAGGAGGAGGACGAGTAGGAGATGGAGCAGGAGCTGGAGATGGAGCAGGAAGTGAGAAGGAAATAGGAGGAAAAGAAGGAGCCTGCGGAGAAGAAGGAGCAGGAGAAGGAGAAGGAGCAGGAGAAGGAGAAAGAGAAGGAGGTGGAGAAGGCGCAAGATGAGGAGAAGGAGCAGGAAGTGGAAAAGGAGCAGGAGGTGGAGAAGGAGCAGGAGGGAGACAAGGAGGAGAAGGAGGTGGAGGAGGAGATGGAGGTGGAGAAGGAGCAGGAGGAGGAGAAGGAACATGAGGTGGAGAAGCAGCAATAGATCGAGAAGGAGCAGGAGGCGGAGAAGGACCAGAAGGAGGAGTAGGAGAAGGAGTTGGTGAAGAAGCAGGAGGCGGAGCAGGAGCAGGCGGAGAAGAAGGAGAAGGAGGTGGAGAAGGAGCAGGAGTGGAGAAGGAGCAGGAGAACAAGAAGGAGCAGGAGGAGGAGTAGGAGCAGGAGGAGGAGAAGGAGCAGGAGGTGGAGAAGGCGCAAGATGAGGAGAAGCAGCAGGAGGTGGAGAAGGAGACGGCGGTGGAGAAGAAGCAGGAGGTGGAGAAGGAGCAGGAGGTGGAGAAGGAGCAGGAGGAAGACTAGGAGCAAGTGGTGGAGAAGGAGCAAGAGGAGGAGAAGGAGGAGAAGAAGGAGCAGGAGGTGGTGAATGAGCAGGAGTGGATGAGGAGCAGGAGGTGGAGAAGGAGCAGGAGGGCAGGAAGGAGCAGGAGGGCGAGAAGGGGCAGGAGGGCGAGAAGGGGCAGGAGGTGGAAAGGAGCAGGAGGTGGACAAGGAGCAGGAGGTGGACAAGGAGCAGGAGGTGGACAAGGAGCAGGAGGTGGACAAGCAGCAGCAGGTGGACAAGGAGCAGGAGGCGGACTGGGAGCATGAGGTGGACAAGGAGCAGGAGTTGGAGGAGGAGGGAGAGCAGGAGATGGAGCAGGAGCTGGAGAAGGAGCAGGAGGTGGAGAAGGAGCAGGAGGTGGAGAAGGAGCAGGAGGTGGAGAAGGAGCAGGAGGTGGAGAAGGAGCAGGAACAGGAGAAGGAGCAGGAGGAGAAGAAGGAGCAGGTGGAGGAGAAGGAGCAGGAGGTGGACAAGGAGCAGGAGGTGGACAAGGAGCAGGAGGTGGAGAAGGAGCAGGAGGTGGACAAGGAGCAGGAGGTGGACAAGGAGCAGGAGGTGGACAAGGAGCAGGAGGTGGACAAGGAGCAGGAGGAGGAGAAGGAGGTGGAAGAGGAGAAGGAGCTGGAGAAAGAGCAGGAGGCGGGGAAGGAGCAGGAGGGGGAGGAGGAGGACGTGCAGCAGTTGGAGCAGGAGCTGGAGATGGAGCAGGAATTGAGAAGGAGCAGGAGGAAAGGAAGGAGCAGGCGGAGATGAAGGAGCAGGAGAAGGAGAAGCAGCAGGAGAAGGAGAAGGAGACAGACGTGGATCTGGCGCAAGATGAGGAGAAGGGGCAGGAGGTGGAGAAGGAGCAGGAGGTGGAGAACGAGCAGGAGAAGGAGAAGGAGCAGGAGAAGGAGAAGGAGCAGGAGGTGGAGAAGGAGCAGCAGGTGGAGAAGGGGCAGGAGGGTGAAACCGAGCAGGAGGAAGACAAGGAGCAAGTGGTGGAGAAGGAGCAAGAGGAGGAGAAGGAGAAGAAGAAGGAGCAGGAGGTGGTAAATGAGCAGCAGTGGAGAAGGAGCAGGAGGTGGACAAGGAGCAGGAGGTGAACAAGGAGCAGGAGGTGGACAAGGAGCAGGATGTGGACAAGGAGCAGGAGGTGGACAAGGAGCAGGAGGTGGACATGGATCATGAGGTGGAGGAGGAGGACGAGCAGGAGATGGAGCAGGAGCTGGAGATGGAGCAGGAATTGAGAAGCAGCAGTAGGAAAAGAAGGAGCAGGCGGGGAAGAAGGAGCAGGAGAAGGAGAAGGAGCAGGAGAAGGAGAATGAGCAGGAGGTGGAGAAGGCTCAGGAAGTCGAGAAGGAGCAGAAGGAGGAGAAGGAGCAGGAGGAGGAGAAGGAGCCGGAGGAGGAGAAGGAGCAGGAGTGGAGAAGGAGCAGGAGAACAAGTAGGAGCAGGAGGAGGAGCAGGAGGAGGAGAAGGAGCAGGAGGTGGAGAAGGCGCAAGATGAGGAGAAGGTGCAGGAGGTGGAGAAGGAGACGGAGGTGGAGAAGGAGACGGAGGTGGAGAAGGAGACGGAGGTGGAGAAGGAGCAGGAGGTTTAGAAGGAGCAGGAGGTGGAGAAGGAGCAGGAGGTGGAGAAGGAGCAGGAGGTGGAGAAGGAGCAGGAGGTGGAGAAGGAGCAGGAGGTGGAGAAGGAGCAGGAGGGAGAAAAAAGAGCAGGAGGGAGAAAAAGAGCAGGAGGGAGAAAAAGAGCAGGAGGGAGAAAAAGAGCAGGAGGGAGACAAGGAGCAAGTGGTGGAGAAGGAGCAAGAGGAGGAGAAGGAGGAGAAGAAGGAGCGGGAGGTGTAAATGAGCAGCAGTGTAGAAGGAGCAGGAGGTGGAGAAGGAGCAGGAGGGCAGGAAGGAGCAGGAGGGCGAGAAGGAGGAGGAGGTGGAAAAGGAGCAGGAGGTGGAAAGGAGCAGGAGGTGGAAAGGAGCAGGAGGTGGAAAGGAGCAGGAGGTGGACAAGGAGCAGGAGGTTGACAAGGAGCAGGAGGTTGACAAGGAGCAGGAGGTGGACAAGGAGCAGGAGATGGACAAGGAGCAGGAGGTGGAGGAGGAGGACGAGTAGGAGATGGAGCAGGAGCTGGAGATGGAGCAGGAAGTGAGAAGGAAATAGGAGGAAAAGAAGGAGCCTGCGGAGAAGAAGGAGCAGGAGAAGGAGAAGGAGCAGGAGAAGGAGAAAGAGAAGGAGGTGGAGAAGGCGCAAGATGAGGAGAAGGAGCAGGAAGTGGAAAAGGAGCAGGAGGTGGAGAAGGAGCAGGAGGGAGACAAGGAGGAGAAGGAGGTGGAGGAGGAGATGGAGGTGGAGAAGGAGCAGGAGGAGGAGAAGGAACATGAGGTGGAGAAGCAGCAATAGATCGAGAAGGAGCAGGAGGCGGAGAAGGACCAGAAGGAGGAGTAGGAGAAGGAGTTGGTGAAGAAGCAGGAGGCGGAGCAGGAGCAGGCGGAGAAGAAGGAGGAGGAGGTGGAGAAGGAGCAGGAGTGGAGAAGGAGCAGGAGAACAAGAAGGAGCAGGAGGAGGAGTAGGAGCAGGAGGAGGAGAAGGAGCAGGAGGTGGAGAAGGCGCAAGATGAGGAGAAGCAGCAGGAGGTGGAGAAGGAGACGGCGGTGGAGAAGAAGCAGGAGGTGGAGAAGGAGCAGGAGGTGGAGAAGGAGCAGGAGGAAGACTAGGAGCAAGTGGTGGAGAAGGAGCAAGAGGAGGAGAAGGAGGAGAAGAAGGAGCAGGAGGTGGTGAATGAGCAGGAGTGGATGAGGAGCAGGAGGTGGAGAAGGAGCAGGAGGGCAGGAAGGAGCAGGAGGGCGAGAAGGGGCAGGAGGTGGAAAGGAGCAGGAGGTGGACAAGGAGCAGGAGGTGGACAAGGAGCAGGAGGTGGACAAGGAGCAGGAGGTGGACAAGCAGCAGCAGGTGGACAAGGAGCAGGAGGCGGACTGGGAGCATGAGGTGGACAAGGAGCAGGAGTTGGAGGAGGAGGGAGAGCAGGAGATGGAGCAGGAGCTGGAGATGGAGCAGGAATTGAGAATGAGCAGGAGGAGAAGAAGGAGCAGGAGAGGGAGAAGGAGCAGCAGAAGGAGAAGGAGCAGGAGGTGGAGAAGGCGCAAGATGAGGAGAAGAGGCAGCATGTGGAGAAGGAGCAGGAGGTGGAGAAGGAGCAGGAGGTGGAGAAGGAGCAGGAGGTGGAGAAGGAGCAGGAGGTGGAGAAGGAGCAGGAGGTGGAGAAGGAGCAGGAGGAGGAGAAGGAGCAGGAGGAGAAGAAGGAGCAGGTGGAGGAGAAGGAGCAGGAGGTGGACAAGGAGCAGGAGGTGGACAAGGAGCAGGAGGTGGACAAGGAGCAGGAGGTGGACAAGGAGCAGGAGGTGGACAAGGAGCAGGAGGTGGACAAGGAGCAGGAGGTGGACAAGGAGCAGGAGGTGGACAAGGAGCAGGACGTGGACAAGGAGCAGGAGGAGGAGAAGGAGGTGGAAGAGGAGAAGGAGCTGGAGAAAGAGCAGGAGGCGGAGAAGGAGCAGGAGGAGGAGGAGGAGGACGTGCAGCAGTTGGAGCAGGAGCTGGAGATGGAGCAGGAATTGAGAAGGAGCAGGAGGAGGAGAAGGAGCAGGCGGAGATGAAGGAGCAGGAGAAGGAGAAGCAGCAGGAGAAGGAGAAGGAGCCGGAGGTGGAGCTGGCGCTACATGAGGAGAAGGGGCAGGAGGTGGAGAAGGAGCAGGAGGTGGAGAACGAGCAGGAGGTGGAAAAGGAGCAGCACGTGGACATGGAGCAGGAGGCGGACGAGGAGCATGAGGTGGACAAGGAGCAGGAGGTGGAGGAGGAGGGCGAGCAGGAGATGGAGCAGTAGCTGGAGATGGAGCAGCAATTGAGAAGGAGCAGGAGGAAAAGAAGGAGCCTGCGGAGAAGAAGGAGCAGGAGAGGGGGAAGGAGCAGCAGAAGGAGAAGCAGCAGGAGGTGGAGAAGGCGCAAGATGAGGAGAAGGAGCAGAAGGTGGAGAAGGAGCAGGAGGAGGAGAAGGAGCAGGAGGTGGACAAGGAGCAGGAGGTGGAAAAGGAGCAGGAGGTGGACAAGGAGCAGGAGGTGGACAAGGAGCAGGAGGTGGACAAGGAGCAGGAGGAGGAGACGGAGATGGATGAGGAGAAGGAGGTAGAGAAAGTGCAGGAGGGGCAGAAGGAGCAGGAGGTGGACAAGGAGCAGGAGGTGGAGGAGGAGGACGAGCAGCAGATGAAGCAGGAGCTGGAGATGGAGCAGGAGGTGGAGAAGGAGCAGGAGGTGGAGAAGGCGCAAGATGAGGAGAAGGAGCAGGAGGTGGAGAAGGAGCCGGAGGTGGAGAAGGAGCAGGAAGTGAAGAAGGAGCATGAGGTGGAGAAGGAGGAGGAGGTGGAG
Organism: Heptranchias perlo; assembly: GCF_035084215.1. Lineage (NCBI taxonomy): Eukaryota > Metazoa > Chordata > Chondrichthyes > Hexanchiformes > Hexanchidae > Heptranchias > Heptranchias perlo. Next base: position 1,679,270 of record NW_027138300.1, read on the forward strand.
AAGGAGCAGGAGGTGGAGCAGGCGCAAGATGAGGAGAAGAGGCAGGAGGTGGAGAAGGAGCAGGAGGAGGAGAAGGAGCAGGAGGTGGAGAAGGAGCAGGAGGTGGAGAACGAGCAGGAGGTGGAGAAGGAGCAGGAGGTGGACAAGGAGCAGGAGGTGGACAAGGAGCAGGAGGTGGACAAGGAGCAGGAGGTGGACAAGGAGCAGGAGGTGGACAAGGAGCAGGAGGTGGACAAGGAGCAGGAGGTGGACAAGGAGCAGGAGGTGGACAAGGAGCAGGAGGTGGACAAGGAGCAGGAGGAGGAGAAGGAGGTGGAAGAGGAGAAGGAGCTGGAGAAAGAGCAGGAGGCGGAGAAGGAGCAGGAGGGGGAGGAGGAGGACGTGCAGCAGTTGGAGCAGGAGCTGGAGATGGAGCAGGAATTGAGAAGGAGCAGGAGGAGGAGAAGGAGCAGGCGGAGATGAAGGAGCAGGAGAAGGAGAAGCAGCAGGAGAAGGAGAAGGAGCCGGAGGTGGAGCTGGCGCTAGATGAGGAGAAGGGGCAGGAGGTGGAGAAGGAGCAGGAGGTGGAGAACGAGCAGGAGGTGGAAAAGGAGCAGCACGTGGACATGGAGCAGGAGGCGGACGAGGAGCATGAGGTGGACAAGGAGCAGGAGGTGGAGGAGGAGGGCGAGCAGGAGATGGAGCAGTAGCTGGAGATGGAGCAGCAATTGAGAAGGAGCAGGAGGAAAAGAAGGAGCCTGCGGAGAAGAAGGAGCAGGAGAGGGGGAAGGAGCAGCAGAAGGAGAAGCAGCAGGAGGTGGAGAAGGCGCAAGATGAGGAGAAGGAGCAGAAGGTGGAGAAGGAGCAGGAGGAGGAGAAGGAGCAGGAGGTGGACAAGGAGCAGGAGGTGGACAAGGAGCAGGAGGTGGAAAAGGAGCAGGAGGTGGACAAGGAGCAGGAGGTGGACAAGGAGCAGGAGGTGGACAAGGAGCAGGAGGAGGAGACGGAGATGGATGAGGAGAAGGAGGTAGAGAAAGTGCAGGAGGGGCAGAAGGAGCAGGAGGTGGACAAGGAGCAGGAGGTGGAGGAGGAGGACGAGCAGCAGATGAAGCAGGAGCTGGAGATGGAGCAGGAGGTGGAGAAGGAGCAGGAGGTGGAGAAGGCGCAAGATGAGGAGAAGGAGCAGGAGGTGGAGAAGGAGCCGGAGGTGGAGAAGGAGCAGGAAGTGAAGAAGGAGCATGAGGTGGAGAAGGAGGAGGAGGTGGAGAAGGAGCAGGAGGTGGAGCAGGCGCAAGATGAGGAGAAGAGGCAGGAGGTGGAGAAGGAGCAGGAGGAGGAGAAGGAGCAGGAGGTGGAGAAGGAGCAGGAGGTGGAGAACGAGCAGGAGGTGGAGAAGGAGCAGGAGGTGGAGAAGGAGCAGGAGGTGGAGAAGGAGCAGGATGTGGAGAAGGAGCAGGAGGTGGAGAAGGAGCAGGAGGTGGAGAAGGAGCAGTCGGAGGAGAATGAGCAGGGTGAGGAAAAGGAGCAGGGTGAGGAAAAGTAGCAGGAGGTGGAGAAGGAGCAGGAGGTTGACAAGGTGCTGGAGGAGGAGAATTAGGTGGAGGAGGAGAATTAGGTGGAGAAGGAGCAGGAGGAGGAGTCGGAGCAGGAGGTGGAGAAGGCGCAAGATGAGTAGAAGGAGGTGTCGGAGAAGAAGGAGGTGGAGAAGGAACAGGAACAGGAGGTGGAGAAAAATCATTCGGTGGAGAAGGAGCAGGAGACGGAGAAGGACCAGGAGGGGAAGTAGGAGAATGAGTTGGAGAAGAATCAGGAGGAGGAGCAGGAGCAGGAGGAGAAGAAGGAGTAGGAGGTTGAGAAGGAGCAGGAGGTGGAGAACGAGCAGGAGGAGGAGAAGGAGCAGGAGGTGGACAAGGAGCAGGAGGAGGAGAAGGAGGTGGAAGAGGAGAAGGAGCTGGAGAAAGAGCAGGAGGGGGAGAAGGAGCAGAAGGGGAGGAGGAGGACGTGCAGCAGATGGAGCAGGAGCTGGAGATGGAGCAGGAATTGAGAAGGAGCAGGAGGAAAGGAAGGAGCAGGCGGAGATGAAGGAGCAGGAGAAGGAGAAGGAGCCGGAGGTGGAGCTGGCGCAAGATGAGGAGAAGGGGCAGGAGGTGGAGAAGGGGCAGGAGGTGGAGAAGGAGCAGGAGGTGGAGAAGGAGCAGGAGGTGGAGAAGGAGCAGGAGGTGGAGAAGGAGCAGGAGGTGGAGAAGGAGCAGGAGGTGGAGAAGGAGCAGGAGGTGGAGAAGGGGCAGGTGGAGAAGGAGCAGGAGGTGGAGAAGGAGCAGGAGTTGGGCAAGGTGCAGGAGGAGGAGAAGGAGGTGGAGGAGGAGATCGAGGTGGAGAAGGAGCAGGATGAGGAGAAGGAACATGAGGTGGAGAAAAAGCAATAGGTCGAGAAGGAGCAGGAGGCGGAGAAGGACCAGAAGGAGGAGTAGGAGAAGGAGTTGGAGAGACGGAGCAGGAATTGAGAAGGAGCAGGAGGAAAAGAAGGAGCAGGCGGAGAAGAAGGAGCAGGAGAAGGAGAGGAGCAGGAGAAGGAGATGGAGCAGGAGGTGGAGAAGGCGCAAGATGAGGAGAAGGAGCAGGAGATGGAGAAGGAGCAGGAGGGAGACCTGGAGCAGAAGGTGGAGAAGGAGCAGGAGGAGGAGAAGGAGTCGGATGAGGAGAAGGGGCAGGTGGAGGAGAAGGAGCAGGTGGTGGAGAAGGAGCAGGAGTTGGACAAGGTGCAGGAGGAGGAGAAGGAGGTGGAGGATGAGATCGAGGTGGAGAAGGAGCAGGAGGAGGAGAAGGAACATGAGGTGGAGAAGAAGCAATAGGTCGAGAAGGAGCAGGAGGCGGAGAAGGAGCAGGTTGAGAAGAAGGAGGAGTAGGTGGAGATGGAGCATGAGGAGGAGAATGAGCCGGAGGTGGGGAAGTAGGAGGAGGAGGAGCAGGGACAGGAGGAGAAGAAGGAGCAGGAGGTGGAGAAGGAGCAGGTGGTCGAGAAGGAGCAGGAGGAGGAGAAGGAGCAGGAGGAGGAGAAGGAGCAGGAGAAGGAGAAGGAGCTGGAGTGGAGAAGGAGCAGGTGAACAAGAAGGAGCAGGAGGAGGAGAAGGAGCAGGAGGAGGAGAAGGAGCAGGAGGAGGAGAAGGCGCAAGACGAGGAGAAGGAGCAGGAGTGGAGAAGGAGCAGGAGAACAAGAAGGAGCAGGAGGAGGAGAAGGAGCAGGAGGAGAAGAAGGAGCAGGAGGTGGAGAAGCAGCAGGAGGAGGAGAAGGAGCAGGAGGAGGAAAAGGAGCAGGAGGTGGACAAGGAGCAGGAGGTGGACAAGGAGCAGGAGGTGGACAAGGAGCAGGAGGTGGACAAGGAGCAGGAGGTGGACAAGGAGCAGGAGGTGGACAAGGAGCAGGATGTGGACAAGGAGCAGGATGTGGACAAGGAGCAGGAGTTGGACAAGGAGCAGGAGGTGGACAAGGAGCAGGAGGTGGACAAGGAGCAGGAGGTGGACAAGGAGCAGGAGGTGGACAAGGAGCAGGAGGTGGACAAGGAGCAGGATGTGGACAAGGAGCAGGAGTTGGACAAGGAGCAGGAGGTGGACAAGGAGCAGGAGGTGGACAAGGAGCAGGAGGTGGACAAGGAGCAGGAGGTGGACAAGGAGCAGGAGGAGGAGACGAAGATGGATGAGGAGAAGGAGGTAGAGAAAGAGCAGGAGGGGCAGAAGGAGCAGGAGGTGGACAAGGAGCAGGAGGTGGAGGAGGAGGACGAGCAGCAGATGAAGCAGGAGCTGGAGATGGAGCAGGAATTGAGAAGAAGCAGGAGGAAAGGATGGAGCAGGCGGAGATGAAGGAGCAGGAGGTGGAGAAGGAGCAGGAGGTGGAGAAGGAGCAGGAGGTGGAGAAGGAGCAGGAGGTGGAGAAGGAGCAGGAGGTGGAAAGGAGCAGGAGGTGGAGAAGGCGCAAGATGAGGAGAAGGAGCAGGAGGTGGAGAAGGAGCCGGAGGTGGAGAAGGAGCAGGAAGTGAAGAAGGAGCATGAGGTGGAGAAGGAGGAGGAGGTGGAGTAGGAGAAGGAGTTGGTGAAGAAGCAGGAGGTGGAGAAGGAGCAGGCGGAGAAGAAGGAGGAGGAGGTGGAGAAGGAGCAGGAGTGGAGAAGGAGCAGGAGAACAAGAAGGAGCAGGAGGAGGAGTAGGAGCAGGAGGAGGAGAAGGAGCAGGAGGTGGAGAAGGCGCAAGATGAGGAGAATCGGCAGGAGGTGGAGAAGGAGACGGCGGTGGAGAAGAAGCAGGAGGTGGAGAAGGAGCAGGAGGTGGAGAAGGAGCAGGAGGAAGACTAGGAGCAAGTGGTGGAGAAGGAGCAAGAGGAGGAGAAGGAGGAGAAGAAGGAGCAGGAGGTGGTGAATGAGCAGGAGTGGATAAGGAGCAGGAGGTGGAGAAGGAGCAGGAGGGCAGGAAGGAGCAGGAGGTGGACAAGGAGCAGGAGGTGGACAAGGAGCAGCAGGTGGACAAGGAGCAGCAGGTGGACAAGGAGCAGGAGGTGGACAAGGAGCAGGAGGTGGACAAGGAGCAGGAGGTGGAAAAGGAGGAGGAGAAGGAGGGAGAGCAGGAGATGGAGCAGGAGCTGGAGATGGAGCAGGAATTGAGAAGGAGCAGGAGGAAAAGAAGGAGCCTGCGGAGAAGAAGGAGCAGGAGAGGGAGAAGGAGCAGCAGAAGGAGAAGGAGCAGGAGGTGGAGAAGGAGCAGGAGGTGGAGAAGGAGCAGGAGGTGGAGAAGGAGCAGGAGATGGAGAAGGAGCAGGAGGTGGAGAAGGAGCAGGAGGTGGAGAAGGAGCAGGAGGTGGAGAAGGAGCAGGAGGAGGAGAAGGAGCAGGAGGAGGAGAAGGAGCAGGAGGTGGACAAGGAGCAGGAGGTGGACAAGGAGCAGGAGGTGGACAAGGAGCAGGAGGTGGACAAGGAGCAGGAGGTGGACAAGGAGCAGGAGGTGGACAAGGAGCAGGAGGAGGAGAAGGAGGTGGAAGAGGAGAAGGAGCTGGAGAAAGAGCAGGAGGGGGAGAAGGAGCAGGAGGGGGAGGAGGAGGACGTGCAGCAGATGGAGCAGGAGCTGGAGATGGAGCCGAAATTGAGAAGGAGCAGCAGGAAAGGAAGGAGCAGGCGGAGATGAAGGAGCAGGAGAAGGAGAAGCAGCAGGAGAAGGAGAAGGAGCCGGAGGTGGAGCTGGCGCAAGATGAGGAGAAGGGGCAGGAGGTGGAGAAGGAGCAGGAGGTGGAGAAGGAGCAGGAGGTGGAGAAGGAGCAGGAGGTGGAGAAGGAGCAGGAGGTGGAGAAGGAGCAGGAGGTGGAGAAGGAGGTGGAGGAGGAGATCGAGGTGGAGAAGGAGCAGAATGAGGAGAAGGAACATGAGGTGGAGAAAAAGCAATAGGTCGAGAAGGAGCAGGAGGCGGAGAAGGACCAGAAGGAGGAGTAGGAGAAGGAGTTGGAGAGACGGAGCAGGAATTGAGAAGGAGCAGGAGGAAAAGAAGGAGCAGGCGGAGAAGAAGGAGCAGGAGAAGTAGAGGAGCAGGAGAAGGAGATGGAGCAGGAGGTGGAGAAGGCGCAAGATGAGGAGAAGGAGCAGGAGATGGAGAAGGAGAAGGAGGGAGACCTGGAGCAGGAGGTGGAGAAGGAGCAGGAGGAGGAGAAGGAGTAGGATGAGGAGAAGGAGCAGGTGGAGGAGAAGGAGCAGGTGGAGGAGAAGGAGCAGGTGGTGGAGAAGGAGCAGGAGTTGGACAAGGTGCAGGAGGAGGAGAAGGAGGTGGAGGAGGAGATCGAGGTGGAGAAGGAGCAGGAGGAGGAGAAGGAGAAGGAGTTGGAGAAGAAGCAGGAGACGGAGGAGGAGCAGGATGAGAAGAAGGAGGAGGAGGTGGAGATGGAGCATGAGGAGGAGAATGAGCCGGAGGTGGGGAAGTAGTAGGAGGAGGAGCAGGGACAGGAGGAGAAGAAGGAGCAAGAGGTGGAGAAGGAGCAGGTGGTCGAGAAGGAGCAGGAGGAGGAGAAGGAGCAGGAGGAGGAGAAGGAGCAGTAGGAGGAGAAGGAGCAGGAGTGGAGAAGGAGCAGGAGAACAAGAAGGAGCAGGAGGAGGAGAAGGAGCAGGAGGAGGAGAAGGAGCAGGAGGAGGAGAAGGCGCAAGACGAGGAGAAGGAGCAGGAGTGGAGAAGGAGCAGGAGAACAAGATGGAGCAGGAGGAGGAGAAGGAGCAGGAGGAGAAGAAGGAGCAGGAGGTGGAGAAGGAGCAGGCGGTGGAGAAGGAGCAGTAGGTGGACAAGGAGCAGGAGGTGGACAAGGAGCAGGAGGTGGACAAGGAGCAGGAGGTGAATAAGGAGCAGGACGTGGACGAGGAGCAGGAGGTGGACAAGGAGCAGGAGGTGGAAGAGGAGGACGAGCAGGAGATGGAGCAGGAGCTGTAGATGGAGCAGGAATTGAGAAGGATCAGGAGGAAAAGAAGGAGCCTGCGGAGAAGAAGGAGCAGGAGAAGGAGAAGGAGCAGGAGGGGGAGAAGAAGCAGGAGGTGGAGAAGGAGCAGGAGGTGGAGAAGACGCAAGATGAGGAGAAGGAGCATTAGGTGGAGAAGGAGCAGGAGGTGGAGAAGACGCAAGATGAGGAGAAGGAGCAGGAGGTGGACAAGGAGCAGGAGGTGGAGAAGGAGCAGGTGGTGGAGAAGGAGCAGGTGGTGGAGAAGGAGCAGTAGGGAGACAAGGAGCAGGAGCTGGAGAAGGAGCAGGAGGAGGAGAAGGGGCAGGGTGAGGAGAAGGAGCAGGTGGAGGAGAAGTAGCAGGAGGGGGAGTAGGAGAAAGAGTTGGAGAAGAATCAGGAGGAGGAGCAGGAGCAGGGGGAGAAGAAGGAGCAGGGGGAGGACAATGAGCAGGAGGTGGAGATGGAGAAGGTGTGGAAAGGAGCAGGAGAAGAATGATGGGCAGGAGGAGGAGAAGGAGGTGGAGAAGGCGCAAGATGAGGAGAAGTAGCAGGAGGTGGAGAAGGAGCAGGAGAAGGAGAAGGAGCAGGAGGTGGAGGAGCAGCAGGAGGTGGAGAAGGAGCAGAAGGGAGGCAAGGAGCAGGGGGGAGACAAGGAACAGGAGGTGGAGAAGGAGCAGGGGGAGGAGAAGGATGCGAAGAAGGAGAACAAGGAGCAGGAGGTGGCGAATGAGCAGGAGTGGAGAAGGAGCAGGAGGCGAAGAAGGAGCAGGAGGGAGAGAAGGAGCAGGAGTGGAGAAGGAGCAGGATGTGGAGAAGGAGCAGGAGGTGGAGAAGGCGCAAGATGAGGAGAAGGAGCAGGAAGTGGAGAAGGAGCAGGAGAAGGAGAAGGAGCAGGAGAAGGAGAAGGAGCAGGAGGTGGAGAAGGAGCAGCAGGTGGAGAAGGGGCAGGAGGGCGAAACCGAGCAGGAGGAAGACAAAGAGCAAGTGGTGGAGAAGGAGCAAGAGGAGGAGAAGGAGAAGAAGAAGGAGCAGGAGGTGGTAAATGAGCAGCAGTGGAGAAGGAGCAGGAGGTGGACAAGGAGCAGGAGGTGAACAAGGAGCAGGAGGTGGACAAGGAGCAGGATGTGGACAAGGAGCAGGAGGTGGACAAGGAGCAGGAGGTGGACATGGATCAGGAGGTGGAGGAGGAGGACGAGCAGGAGATGGAGCAGGAGCTGGAGATGGAGCAGGAATTGAGAAGCAGCAGTAGGAAAAGAAGGAGCAGGCGGAGAAGAAGGAGCAGGAGAAGGAGAAGGAGCAGGAGAAGGAGAAGGAGCAGGAGGTGGAGAAGGCTCAGGAAGTCGAGAAGGAGCAGAAGGAGGAGAAGGAGCAGGAGGAGGAGAAGGAGCCGGAGGAGGAGAAGGAGCAGGAGTGGAGAAGGAGCAGGAGAACAAGTAGGAGCAGGAGGAGGAGTAGGAGCAGGAGGAGGAGAAGGAGCAGGAGGTGGAGAAGGCGCAAGATGAGGAGAAGGAGCAGGAGGTGGAGAAGGAGACGGAGGTGGAGAAGGAGACGGAGGTGGAGAAGGAGACGGAGGTGGAGAAGGAGCAGGAGGTTTAGAAGGAGCAGGAGGTGGAGAAGGAGCAGGAGGTGGAGAAGGAGCAGGAGGTGGAGAAGGAGCAGGAGGTGGAGAAGGAGCAGGAGGGAGAAAAAAGAGCAGGAGGGAGAAAAAGAGCAGGAGGGAGAAAAAGAGCAGGAGGGAGAAAAAGAGCAGGAGGGAGACAAGGAGCAAGTGGTGGAGAAGGAGCAAGAGGAGGAGAAGGAGGAGAAGAAGGAGCGGGAGGTGGTAAATGAGCAGCAGTGTAGAAGGAGCAGGAGGTGGAGAAGGAGCAGGAGGGCAGGAAGCAGCAGGAGGGCGAGAAGGAGGAGGAGGTGGAAAGGAGCAGGAGGTGGAAAGGAGCAGGAGGTGGAAAGGAGCAGGAGGTGGAAAGGAGCAGGAGGTGGACAAGGAGCAGGAGGTGGACAAGGAGCAGGAGGTTGACAAGGAGCAGGAGGTGGACAAGGGGCAGGAGATGGACAAGGAGCAGGAGGTGGAGGAGGAGGACGAGCAGGAGATGGAGCAGGAGCTGGAGATGGAGAAGGAAGTGAGAAGGAAATAGGAGGAAAAGAAGGAGCCTGCGGAGAAGAAGGAGCAGGAGAAGGAGAAGGAGCAGGAGAAGGAGAAAGAGAAGGAGGTGGAGAAGGCGCAAGATGAGGAGAAGGAGCAGGAAGTGGAAAAGGAGCAGGAGGTGGAGAAGGAGCAGGAGGGAGACAAGGAGGAGAAGGAGGTGGAGGAGGAGATGGAGGTGGAGAAGGAGCAGGAGGAGGAGAAGGAACATGAGGTGGAGAAGCAGCAATAGATCGAGAAGGAGCAGGAGGCGGAGAAGGACCAGAAGGAGGAGTAGGAGAAGGAGTTGGTGAAGAAGCAGGAGGCGGAGCAGGAGCAGGCGGAGAAGAAGGAGGAGGAGGTGGAGAAGGAGCAGGAGTGGAGAAGGAGCAGGAGAACAAGAAGGAGCAGGAGGAGGAGTAGGAGCAGGAGGAGGAGAAGGAGCAGGAGGTGGAGAAGGCGCAAGATGAGGAGAAGCAGCAGGAGGTGGAGAAGGAGACGGCGGTGGAGAAGAAGCAGGAGGTGGAGAAGGAGCAGGAGGTGGAGAAGGAGCAGGAGGAAGACTAGGAGCAAGTGGTGGAGAAGGAGCAAGAGGAGGAGAAGGAGGAGAAGAAGGAGCAGGAGGTGGTGAATGAGCAGGAGTGGATGAGGAGCAGGAGGTGGAGAAGGAGCAGGAGGGCAGGAAGGAGCAGGAGGGCGAGAAGGGGCAGGAGGTGGAAAGGAGCAGGAGGTGGACAAGGAGCAGGAGGTGGACAAGGAGCAGGAGGTGGACAAGGAGCAGGAGGTGGACAAGGAGCAGCAGGTGGACAAGGAGCAGCAGGTGGACAAGGAGCAGGAGGCGGACTGGGAGCATGAGGTGGACAAGGAGCAGGAGGTGGAGGAGGAGGGAGAGCAGGAGATGGAGCAGGAGCTGGAGATGGAGCAGGAATTGAGAAGGAGCAGGAGGAGAAGAAGGAGCAGGAGGTGGAGAAGGAGCAGGAGGTGGAGAAGGAGCAGGAGGTGGAGAAGGAGCAGGAGGTGGAGAAGGAGCAGGAGGTGGAGAAGGAGCAGGAGGTGGAGAAGGAGCAGGGGGTGGAGAAGGAGCAGGAGGAGGAGAAGGAGCAGGAGGAGAAGAAGGAGCAGGTGGAGGAGAAGGAGCAGGAGGTGGACAAGGAGCAGGAGGTGGACAAGGAGCAGGAGGTGGACAAGGAGCAGGAGGTGGACAAGGAGCAGGAGGTGGACAAGGAGCAGGAGGTGGACAAGGAGCAGGAGGTGGACAAGGAGCAGGAGGTGGACAAGGAGCAGGAGGTGGACAAGGAGCAGGAGGTGGACAAGGAGCAGCAGGTGGACAAGGAGCAGGAGGCGGACTGGGAGCATGAGGTGGACAAGGAGCAGGAGGTGGAGGAGGAGGGAGAGCAGGAGATGGAGCAGGAGCTGGAGATGGAGCAGGAATTGAGAAGGAGCAGGAGGAGAAGAAGGATCAGGAGAGGGAGAAGGAGCAGCAGAAGGAGAAGGAGCAGGAGGTGGAGAAGGCGCAAGATGAGGAGAAGAGGCAGGATGTGGAGAAGGAGCAGGAGGTGGAGAAGGAGCAGGAGGTGGAGAAGGAGCAGGAGGTGGAGAAGGAGCAGGAGGTGGAGAAGGAGCAGGAGGTGGAGAAGGAGCAGGGGGTGGAGAAGGAGCAGGAGGAGGAGAAGGAGCAGGAGGAGGAGAAGGAGCAGGAGGAGAAGAAGGAGCAGGTGGAGGAGAAGGAGCAGGAGGTGGACAAGGAGCAGGAGGTGGACAAGGAGCAGGAGGTGGACAAGGAGCAGGAGGTGGACAAGGAGCAGGAGGTGGACAAGGAGCAGGAGGTGGACAAGGAGCAGGAGGTGGACAAGGAGCAGGAGGTGGACAAGGAGCAGGAGGAGGAGAAGGAGGTGGAAGAGGAGAAGGAGCTGGAGAAAGAGCAGGAGGCGGAGAAGGAGCAGGAGGGGGAGGAGGAGGACGTGCAGCAGTTGGAGCAGGAGCTGGCGATGGAGCAGGAATTGAGAAGGAGCAGGAGGAAAGGAAGGAGCAGGCGGAGATGAAGGAGCAGGAGAAGGAGAAGCAGCAGGAGAAGGAGAAGGAGCCGGAGGTGGAGCTGGCGCTAGATGAGGAGAAGGGGCAGGAGGTCGAGAAGGAGCAGGAGGTGGAGAAGGAGCAGGAGGTGGAAAAGGAGCAGCACGTGGACATGGAGCAGAAGGCGGACGAGGAGCATGAGGTGGACAAGGAGCAGGAGGTGGAGGAGGAGGGCGAGCAGGAGATGGAGCAGTAGCTGGAGATGGAGCAGCAATTGAGAAGGAGCAGGAGGAAAAGAAGGAGCAGCAGAAGGAGAAGCAGCAGGAGGTGGAGAAGGCGCAAGATGAGGAGAAGTAGCAGAAGGTGGAGAAGGAGCAGGAGGAGGAGAAGGAGCAGGAGGAGGAAAGGGAGCAGGAGGAGGAAAAGGAGCAGGAGGTGGACAAGGAGCAGGAGGTGGACAAGGAGCAGGAGGTGGACAAGGAGCAGGAGGTGGACAAGGAGCAGGAGGTGGACAAGGAGCAGGAGGTGGACAAGGAGCAGGAGGTGGACAAGGAGCAGGAGGAGGAGACGGAGATGGATGAGGAGAAGGAGGTAGAGAAAGAGCAGGAGGGGCAGAAGGAGCAGGAGGTGGACAAGGAGCAGGAGGTGGAGGAGGAGGACGAGCAGCAGATGAAGCAGGAGCTGGAGATGGAGCAGGAGGTGGATAAGGAGCAGGAGGTGGAGAAGGCGCAAGATGAGGAGAAGGAGCAGGAGGTGGAGAAGGAGCCGGAGGTGGAGAAGGAGCAGGAAGTGAAGAAGGAGCATGAGGTGGAGAAGGAGGAGGAGGTGGAGAAGGAGCAGGAGGTGGAGCAGGCGCAAGATGAGGAGAAGAGGCAGGAGGTGGAGAAGGAGCAGGAGGAGGAGAAGGAGCAGGAGGTGGAGAAGGAGCAGGAGGTGGAGAACGAGCAGGAGGTGGAGAAGGAGCAGGAGGTGGAGAAGGAGCAGGAGGTGGAGAAGGAGCAGGATGTGGAGAAGGAGCAGGAGGTGGAGAAGGAGCAGGAGGTGGAGAAGGAGCAGTCGGAGGAGAAGGAGCAGGGTGAGGAAAAGGAGCAGGGTGAGGAAAAGTAGCAGGAGGTGGAGAAGGAGCAGGAGGTTGACAAGGTGCTGGAGGAGGAGAATTAGTTGGAGGAGGAGAATTAGGTGGAGAAGGAGCAGGAGGAGGAGTCGGAGCAGGAGGTGGAGAAGGCGCAAGATGAGGAGAAGGAGGTGTCGGAGAAGAAGGAGGTGGAGAAGGAACAGGAACAGGAGGTGGAGAAAAATCATTCGGTGGAGAAGGAGCAGGAGACGGAGAAGGACCAGGAGGGGAAGTAGGAGAATGAGTTGGAGAAGAATCAGGAGGAGGAGCAGGAGCAGGAGGAGAAGAAGGAGTAGGAGGTTGAGAAGGAGCAGGAGGTGGAGAACGAGCAGGAGGAGGAGAAGGAGCAGGAGGTGGACAAGGAGCAGGAGGAGGAGAAGGAGGTGGAAGAGGAGAAGGAGCTGGAGAAAGAGCAGGAGGGGGAGAAGGAGCAGAAGGGGAGGAGGAGGACGTGCAGCAGATGGAGCAGGAGCTGGAGATGGAGCAGGAATTGAGAAGGAGCAGGAGGAAAGGAAGGAGCAGGCGGAGATGAAGGAGCAGGAGAAGGAGAAGCAGCAGGAGAAGGAGAAGGAGCCGGAGGTGGAGCTGGCGCAAGATGAGGAGAAGGGGCAGGAGGTGGAGAAGGGGCAGGAGGTGGAGAAGGAGCAGGAGGTGGAGAAGGAGCAGGAGGTGGAGAAGGAGCAGGAGGTGGAGAAGGAGCAGGAGGTGGAGAAGGAGCAGGAGGTGGAGAAGGAGCAGGAGGTGGAGAAGGAGCAGGAGGTGGAGAAGGGGCAGGTGGAGAAGGAGCAGGAGGTGGAGAAGGAGCAGGAGTTGGGCAAGGTGCAGGAGGAGGAGAAGGAGGTGGAGGAGGAGATCGAGGTGGAGAAGGAGCAGGATGAGGAGAAGGAACATGAGGTGGAGAAAAAGCAATAGGTCGAGAAGGAGCAGGAGGCGGAGAAGGACCAAAAGGAGGAGTACGAGAAGGAGTTGGAGAAGAAGCAGGAGGCGGAGGAGGAGCAGGATGAGAAGAATGAGGAGGAGGTGGAGATGGAGCATGAGGAGGAGAATGAGCCGGAGGTGGGGAAGTAGGAGGAGGAGGAGCAGGGACAGGAGGAGAAGAAGGAGCAGGTGGTCGAGAAGGAGCAGGAGGAGGAGAAGGAGCAGGAGGAGGAGAAGGAGCAGGAGAAGGAGAAGGAGCTGGAGTGGAGAAGGAGCAGGAGAACAAGAAGGAGCAGGAGGAGGAGAAGGAGCAGGAGGAGGAGAAGGAGCAGGAGGAGGAGAAGGCGCAAGACGAGGAGAAGGAGCAGGAGTGGAGAAGGAGCAGGAGAACAAGAAGGAGCAGGAGGAGGAGAAGGAGCAGGAGGAGAAGAAGGAGCAGGAGGTGGAGAAGCAGCAGGAGGTGGAGAAGGAGCAGGAGGAGGAGAAGGAGCAGGAGTGGAGAAGGAGCAGGAGATCAAGAAGGAGCAGGAGGAGGAGAAGGAGCAGGAGGAGGAGAAGGAGCAGGAGGTGGAGAAGGAGCAGGAGGTGGAGAAGGAGCAGGAGGTGGAGAAGGAGCAGGAGGTGGAGAAGGGGCAGGTGGAGAAGGAGCAGGAGGTGGAGAAGGAGCAGGAGTTGGGCAAGGTGCAGGAGGAGGAGAAGGAGGTGGAGGAGGAGATCGAGGTGGAGAAGGAGCAGGATGAGGAGAAGGAACATGAGGTGGAGAAAAAGCAATAGGTCGAGAAGGAGCAGGAGGCGGAGAAGGACCAAAAGGAGGAGTACGAGAAGGAGTTGGAGAAGAAGCAGGAGGCGGAGGAGGAGCAGGATGAGAAGAATGAGGAGGAGGTGGAGATGGAGCATGAGGAGGAGAATGAGCCGGAGGTGGGGAAGTAGGAGGAGGAGGAGCAGGGACAGGTGGAGAAGAAGGAGCAGGTGGTCGAGAAGGAGCAGGAGGAGGAGAAGGAGCAGGAGGAGGAGAAGGAGCAGGAGAAGGAGAAGGAGCTGGAGTGGAGAAGGAGCAGGAGAACAAGAAGGAGCAGGAGGAGGAGAAGGAGCAGGAGGAGGAGAAGGAGCAGGAGGAGGAGAAGGCGCAAGACGAGGAGAAGGAGCAGGAGTGGAGAAGGAGCAGGAGAACAAGAAGGAGCAGGAGGAGGAGAAGGAGCAGGAGGAGAAGAAGGAGCAGGAGGTGGAGAAGCAGCAGGAGGTGGAGAAGGAGCAGGAGGAGGAGAAGGAGCAGGAGTGGAGAAGGAGCAGGAGATCAAGAAGGAGCAGGAGGAGGAGAAGGAGCAGGAGGAGGAGAAGGAGAAGGAGTGGAGAAGGAGCAGGAGAACAAGAAGGAGCAGGAGAACAAGAAGGAGCAGGAGAAGGAGAAGGAGCAGGAGGTGGAGAAGGAGCAGGAGGGAGAAAAAGAGCAGGAGGAAGACAAGGAGCAAGTGGTGGAGAAGGACCAAGAGGAGGAGAAGGAGGAGAAGAAGGAGCCGGAGGTGGTGAATGAGCAGGAGTGGAGAAGGAGCAGAAGATGGAGAAGGAGCAGGAGGAGGAGAAGGTGCAGGAGGAGGAGAAGGGGCACGAGGTGGAAAGGAGCAGGAGGTGGACAAGGAGCAGGAGGTGGAAAAGGAGCAGCACGTGGACATGGAGCAGGAGGCGGACGAGGAGCATGAGGTGGACAAGGAGCAGGAGGTGGAGGAGGAGGGCGAGCAGGAGATGGAGCAGGAGCTGGAGATGGAGCAGGAATTGAGAAGGAGCAGGAGGAAAAGAAGGAGCCTGCGGAGAAGAAGGAGTAGGAGAGGGAGAAGGAGCAGCAGAAGGAGAAGCAGCAGGAGGTGGAGAAGGCGCAAGATGAGGAGAAGGAGCAGAAGGTGGAGAAGGAGCAGGAGGAGGAGAAGGAGCAGGAGGAGGAAAAGGAGCAGGAGGTGGACAAGGAGCAGGAGGTGGACAAGGAGCAGGAGGTGGACAAGGAGCAGGAGGTGGACAAGGAGCAGGAGGTGGACAAGGAGCAGGAGGTGGACAAGGAGCAGGAGGTGGAAAAAGAGCAGGATGTGGACAAGGAGCAGGAGTTGGACAAGGAGCAGGAGGTGGACAAGGAGCAGGAGGTGGACAAGGAGCAGGAGGTGGACAAGGAGCAGGAGGTGGACAAGGAGCAGGAGGTGGACAAGGAGCAGCAGGTGGACAAGGAGCAGGAGGCGGACTGGGAGCATGAGGTGGACAAGGAGCAGGAGGTGGAGGAGGAGGGAGAGCAGGAGATGGAGCAGGAGCTGGAGATGGAGCAGGAATTGAGAAGGAGCAGGAGCAGAAGAAGGATCAGGAGAGGGAGAAGGAGCAGCAGAAGGAGAAGGAGCAGGAGGTGGAGAAGGCGCAAGATGAGGAGAAGAGGCAGGATGTGGAGAAGGAGCAGGAGGTGGAGAAGGAGCAGGAGGTGGAGAAGGAGCAGGAGGTGGAGAAGGAGCAGGAGGTGGAGAAGGAGCAGGAGGTGGAGAAGGAGCAGGAGGTGGAGAAGGAGCAGGGGGTGGAGAAGGAGCAGGAGGAGGAGAAGGAGCAGGAGGAGAAGAAGGAGCAGGTGGAGGAGAAGGAGCAGGAGGTGGACAAGGAGCAGGAGGTGGACAAGGAGCAGGAGGTGGACAAGGAGCAGGAGGTGGACAAGGAGCAGGAGGTGGACAAGGAGCAGGAGGTGGACAAGGAGCAGGAGGTGGACAAGGAGCAGGAGGTGGACAAGGAGCAGGAGGAGGAGAAGGAGGTGGAAGAGGAGAAGGAGCTGGAGAAAGAGCAGGAGGCGGAGAAGGAGCAGGAGGGGGAGGAGGAGGACGTGCAGCAGTTGGAGCAGGAGCTGGAGATGGAGCAGGAATTGAGAAGGAGCAGGAGGAAAGGAAGGAGCAGGCGGAGATGAAGGAGCAGGAGAAGGAGAAGCAGCAGGAGAAGGAGAAGGAGCCGGAGGTGGAGCTGGCGCTAGATGAGGAGAAGGGGCAGGAGGTCGAGAAGGAGCAGGAGGTGGAGAAGGAGCAGGAGGTGGAAAAGGAGCAGCACGTGGACATGGAGCAGGAGGCGGACGAGGAGCATGAGGTGGACAAGGAGCAGGAGGTGGAGGAGGAGGGCGAGCAGGAGATGGAGCAGTAGCTGGAGATGGAGCAGCAATTGAGAAGGAGCAGGAGGAAAAGAAGGAGCCTGCGGAGAAGAAGGAGCAGGAGAGGGGGAAGGAGCAGCAGAAGGAGAAGCAGCAGGAGGTGGAGAAGGCGCAAGATGAGGAGAAGTAGCAGAAGGTGGAGAAGGAGCAGGAGGAGGAGAAGGAGCAGGAGGAGGAAAAGGAGCAGGAGGTGGACAAGGAGCAGGAGGTGGACAAGGAGCAGGAGGTGGACAAGGAGCAGGAGGTGGACAAGGAGCAGGAGGTGGACAAGGAGCAGGAGGTGGACAAGGAGCAGGAGGTGGACAAGGAGCAGGAGGAGGAGACGGAGATGGATGAGGAGAAGGAGGTAGAGAAAGAGCAGGAGGGGCAGAAGGAGCAGGAGGTGGACAAGGAGCAGGAGGTGGAGGAGGAGGACGAGCAGCAGATGAAGCAGGAGCTGGAGATGGAGCAGGAGGTGGAGAAGGAGCAGGAGGTGGCGAAGGCGCAAGATGAGGAGAAGGAGCAGGAGGTGGAGAAGGAGCCGGAGGTGGAGAAGGAGCAGGAAGTGAAGAAGGAGCATGAGGTGGAGAAGGAGGAGGAGGTGGAGAAGGAGCAGGAGGTGGAGCAGGCGCAAGATGAGGAGAAGAGGCAGGAGGTGGAGAAGGAGCAGGAGGAGGAGAAGGAGCAGGAGGTGGAGAAGGAGCAGGAGGTGGAGAACGAGCAGGAGGTGGAGAAGGAGCAGGAGGTGGAGAAGGAGCAGGAGGTGGAGAAGGAGCAGGAGGTGGAGAAGGAGCAGGATGTGGAGAAGGAGCAGGAGGTGGAGAAGGAGCAGGAGGTGGAGAAGGAGCAGTCGGAGGAGAAGGAGCAGGGTGAGGAAAAGGAGCAGGGTGAGGAAAAGTAGCAGGAGGTGGAGAAGGAGCAGGAGGTTGACAAGGTGCTGGAGGAGGAGAATTAGGTGGAGGAGGAGAATTAGGTGGAGAAGGAGCAGGAGGAGGAGTCGGAGCAGGAGGTGGAGAAGGCGCAAGATGAGGAGAAGGAGGTGTCGGAGAAGAAGGAGGTGGAGAAGGAACAGGAACAGGAGGTGGAGAAAAATCATTCGGTGGAGAAGGAGCAGGAGACGGAGAAGGACCAGGAGGGGAAGTAGGAGAATGAGTTGGAGAAGAATCAGGAGGAGGAGCAGGAGCAGGAGGAGAAGAAGGAGTAGGAGGTTGAGAAGGAGCAGGAGGTGGAGAACGAGCAGGAGGAGGAGAAGGAGCAGGAGGTGGACAAGGAGCAGGAGGAGGAGAAGGAGGTGGAAGAGGAGAAGGAGCTGGAGAAAGAGCAGGAGGGGGAGAAGGAGCAGAAGGGGAGGAGGAGGACGTGCAGCAGATGGAGCAGGAGCTGGAGATGGAGCAGGAATTGAGAAGGAGCAGGAGGAAAGGAAGGAGCAGGCGGAGATGAAGGAGCAGGAGAAGGAGAAGCAGCAGGAGAAGGAGAAGGAGCCGGAGGTGGAGCTGGCGCAAGATGAGGAGAAGGGGCAGGAGGTGGAGAAGGGGCAGGAGGTGGAGAAGGAGCAGGAGGTGGAGAAGGAGCAGGAGGTGGAGAAGGAGCAGGAGGTGGAGAAGGAGCAGGAGGTGGAGAAGGAGCAGGAGGTGGAGAAGGAGCAGGAGGTGGAGAAGGAGCAGGAGGTGGAGAAGGAGCAGGAGGTGGAGAAGGGGCAGGAGGTGGAGAAGGGGCAGTTGGAGAAGGAGCAGGAGGTGGAGAAGGAGCAGGAGTTGGGCAAGGTGCAGGAGGAGGAGAAGGAGGTGGAGGAGGAGATCGAGGTGGAGAAGGAGCAGGATGAGGAGAAGGAACATGAGGTGGAGAAAAAGCAATAGGTCGAGAAGGAGCAGGAGGCGGAGAAGGACCAAAAGGAGGAGTACGAGAAGGAGTTGGAGAAGAAGCAGGAGGCGGAGGAGGAGCAGGATGAGAAGAATGAGGAGGAGGTGGAGATGGAGCATGAGGAGGAGAATGAGCCGGAGGTGGGGAAGTAGGAGGAGGAGGAGCAGGGACAGGAGGAGAAGAAGGAGCAGGTGGTCGAGAAGGAGCAGGAGGAGGAGAAGGAGCAGGAGGAGGAGAAGGAGCAGGAGAAGGAGAAGGAGCTGGAGTGGAGAAGGAGCAGGAGAACAAGAAGGAGCAGGAGGAGGAGAAGGAGCAGGAGGAGGAGAAGGAGCAGGAGGAGGAGAAGGCGCAAGACGAGGAGAAGGAGCAGGAGTGGAGAAGGAGCAGGAGAACAAGAAGGAGCAGGAGGAGGAGAAGGAGCAGGAGGAGAAGAAGGAGCAGGAGGTGGAGAAGCAGCAGGAGGTGGAGAAGGAGCAGGAGGAGGAGAAGGAGCAGGAGTGGAGAAGGAGCAGGAGATCAAGAAGGAGCAGGAGGAGGAGAAGGAGCAGGAGGAGGAGAAGGAGAAGGAGTGGAGAAGGAGCAGGAGAACAAGAAGGAGCAGGAGAACAAGAAGGAGCAGGAGAAGGAGAAGGAGCAGGAGGTGGAGAAGGAGCAGGAGGGAGAAAAAGAGCAGGAGGAAGACAAGGAGCAAGTGGTGGAGAAGGACCAAGAGGAGGAGAAGGAGGAGAAGAAGGAGCCGGAGGTGGTGAATGAGCAGGAGTGGAGAAGGAGCAGAAGATGGAGAAGGAGCAGGAGGAGGAGAAGGTGCAGGAGGAGGAGAAGGGGCACGAGGTGGAAAGGAGCAGGAGGTGGACAAGGAGCAGGAGGTGGAAAAGGAGCAGCACGTGGACATGGAGCAGGAGGCGGACGAGGAGCATGAGGTGGACAAGGAGCAGGAGGTGGAGGAGGAGGGCGAGCAGGAGATGGAGCAGGAGCTGGAGATGGAGCAGGAATTGAGAAGGAGCAGGAGGAAAAGAAGGAGCCTGCGGAGAAGAAGGAGTAGGAGAGGGAGAAGGAGCAGCAGAAGGAGAAGCAGGTTGGCAGGCAGGCAAAGGGACGTCTGGTAAGTGGGAGGCTTTCAAAAGTGTGTTAACCAGGGTTCAGTGTAAGCACATTCCTTATAAAGTGAAGGGCAAGGCTGGTAGAAGTAGGGAACCTTGGATGACTCGGGAGATTGAGGCACTAGTCAAAAATAAGAAGGAGGCATATGACATGCATAGGCAGCTGGGATCAAGTGGATCCCTTGAAGAGTATAGAGATTGCCGGAGTAGAGTTAATAGAGAAATCAGGAGGGCAAAAAGGGGATATGAGATTGCTTTGGCAGATCAGGCAAAGGTGAATCCAAAGAGCTTCTACAAATACATAAAGGGCAAAAGGGTAACTAGGGAGAGAGTAGGGCCTCTTAAGGATCAACAAGGTCATCTATGTGCGGAACCACAAGAGATGGGTGAGATCCTGAATGAATATTTCACATCGGTATTTACGGTTGAGAAAGGCATGGATGTTAAGGAACTTGGGGAAATAAATAGTGATGTCTTGAGGAGTGTACATATTACAGAGAGGGAGGTGCTGGAAGTCTTAACGCGCATCAAGGTAGATAAATCTCCGGGACCTGATGAAATGTATCCCAGGACGTTATGGGAGGTAAGGGAGGAAATTGCGGGTCCCCTAGCAGAGATATTTGAATCATCCACCGCTACAGGTGAGGTGCCTGAAGATTGGAGGGTAGCAAATGTTGTGCCTTTGTTTAAGAAGGGCGGTAGGGAAAAGCCTGGGAACTACAGACCAGTGAGCCTGACATCTGTAGTGGGTAAGTTGTTAGAGGGTATTCTGAGGGACAGAATCTACAGGCATTTGGA
This sequence comes from Heptranchias perlo, assembly GCF_035084215.1. Lineage (NCBI taxonomy): Eukaryota > Metazoa > Chordata > Chondrichthyes > Hexanchiformes > Hexanchidae > Heptranchias > Heptranchias perlo. The sequence goes on from NW_027138300.1 coordinate 1,698,762, forward strand.
GAGGCAGGGACTAATTAGGAACAGTCAGCATGGTTTTGTGAGAGGAAAATCATGTCTCACGAATTTGATTGAGTTTTTTGAAGGGGTAACCAAGAAGATAGATGAGGGCTGTGCAGTAGACGTGGTCTACATGGACTTCAGCAAAGCATTTGACAAGGTACCGCATGGTAGGTTGTTACATAAGGTTAAATCTCATGGGATCCAAGGTGAGGTAGCCAATTGGATACAAAATTGGCTTGACGACAGAAGACAGAGGGTGGTTGTCGAGGGTTGTTTTTCAAACTGGATGCCTGTGTCCAGCGGTGTGCCTCAGGGATCGGTGCTGGGTCCGCTGTTATTTGTTATTTATATTAATGATTTGGATGAGAATTTAGGAGGCATGGTTAGTAAGTTTGCAGATGACACCAAGATTGGTGGCATTGTGGACAGTGAAGAAGGTTATCTAGGATTGCAACGGGATCTTGATAAATTGGGCCAGTGGGCCGATGAATGGCAGATGGAGTTTAATTTAGATAAATGTGAGGTGATGCATTTTGGTAGATCGAATCGGGCCAGGACCTACTCCGTTAATGGTAGGGCGTTGGGGAGAGTTATAGAACAAAGAGATCTAGGAGTACAGGTTCATAGCTCCTTGAAAGTGGAGTCACAGGTGGATAGGGTGGTGAAGAAGGCATTCAGCATGCTTGGTTTCATTGGTCAGAACATTGAATGCAGGAGTTGGGATGTCTTGTTGAAGTTGTACAGGGCATTGGTGAGGCCACACTTGGAGTACTGTGTACAGTTCTGGTCACCCTATTATAGAAAGGATATTATTAAACTAGAAAGAGTGCAGAAAAGGTTTACTAGGATGCTACCGGGACTTGATGGTTTGACTTACAGGGAGAGGTTAGACAGACTGGGACTTTATTCCCTGGAGAGTAGGAGGTTAAGGGGTGATCTTATAGAAGTCTATAAAATAATGAGGGGCATAGATAAGGTCGATAGTCAAAATCTTTTCCCAAAGGTAGGGGAGTCTATAACGAGGGGGCACAGATTTAAGGTGAGAGGGGAGAGATACAAAAGGATCCAGAGGGGCAATTTTTTCACTCAAAGGGTGGTGAGTGTCTGGAACGAGCTGCCAGAGGCAGTAGTAGAGGCGGGTACAATTTTGTCTTTTAAAAAGCATTTGGACAGTTACATGGGGAAGATGGGTATCGAGGGATATGGGCCAAGTGCAGGCAATTGGGACTAGCTTAGTGGTATAAACTGGGCGACATGGACATGTTGGGCCGAAGGGCCTGTTTCCATGTTGTAACTTCTATGATTCTATGATTCTATGATTCTATAAGCAGCAGGAGGTGGAGAAGGCGCAAGATGAGGAGAAGGAGCAGAAGGTGGAGAAGGAGCAGGAGGAGGAGAAGGAGCAGGAGGAGGAAAAGGAGCAGGAGGTGGACAAGGAGCAGGAGGTGGACAAGGAGCAGGAGGTGGACAAGGAGCAGGAGGTGGACAAGGAGCAGGAGGTGGACAAGGAGCAGGAGGTGGACAAGGAGCAGGAGGTGGACAAGGAGCAGGATGTGGACAAGGAGCAGGAGTTGGACAAGGAGCAGGAGGTGGACAAGGAGCAGGAGGTGGACAAGGAGCAGGAGGTGGACAAGGAGCAGGAGGTGGACAAGGAGCAGGAGGAGGAGACGGAGATGGATGAGGAGAAGGAGGTAGCGAAAGAGCAGGAGGGGCAGAAGGAGCAGGAGGTGGACAAGGAGCAGGAGGTGGAGGAGGAGGACGAGCAGCAGATGAAGCAGGAGCTGGAGATGGAGCAGGAATTGAGAAGAAGCAGGAGGAAAGGATGGAGCAGGCGGAGATGAAGGAGCAGGAGGTGGAGAAGGAGCAGGAGGTGGAGAAGGAGCAGGAGGTGGAGAAGGAGCAGGAGGTGGAGAAGGAGCAGGAGGTGGAACGGAGCAGGAGGTGGAGAAGGCGCAAGATGAGGAGAAGGAGCAGGAGGTGGAGAAGGAGCCGGAGGTGGAGAAGGAGCAGGAAGTGAAGAAGGAGCATGAGGTGGAGAAGGAGGAGGAGGTGGAGAAGGAGCAGGAGGTGGAGCAGGCGCAAGATGAGGAGAAGAGGCAGGAGGTGGAGAAGGAGCAGGAGGAGGAGAAGGAGCAGGAGGTGGAGAAGGAGCAGGAGGTGGAGAAGGAGCAGGAGGTGGAGAAAGAGCAGGAGGTGGAGAAGGAGCAGGAGGTGGAGAAGGAGCAGGATGTGGAGAAGGAGCAGGAGGAGGAGAAGGAGCAGGGTGAGGAAAATGAGCAGGTGGAGGAGAAGTAGCAGGAGGTGGAGAAGGAGCAGGAGGTGGAGAAGGAGCACGGGGTTGACAAGGTGCAGGAGGAGGAGAAGGAGGTGGAGGAGGAGAAGGAGGTGGAGGAGGAGAAGGAGGTGGAGGAGGAGCAGGAGGAGGAGGAGGAGCAGGAGGTGGAGAAGGCGCAAGATGAGGAGAAGGAGGTGCAGGAGAAGAAGGAGCTGGAGAAGTAGCAGGAGAAGGAAAAGGAACAGGAGGTGGAGAAAAATCATTCGGTGGAGAAGGAGCAGGAGACTTAGAAGGACCAGGAGGGGGCGTAGGAGAATGAGTTGGAGAAGAATCAGGAGGAGGAGCAGGATCAGGAGGAGAAGAAGGAGTAGGAGGTTGAGAAGGATCAGGAGGTGGAGAAGGAGCAGAAGGAGCAGAAGGAGCAGGAGGAGGAGAAAGAGCAGGAGGTGGAGATGGAGCAGGAGTGGAAAGGAGCAGGAGAAGAATGAGGGGCAGGAGGAGGAGAAGGAGGTGGAGAAGGCGCAAGATGAGGAGAAGGAGCAGGAGGTGGAGAAGGAGCAGGAGAAGGAGAAGGAGCAGGAGGTGGAGGAGCAGCAGGAGGTGGAGAAGGAGCAGGAGGGAGGCAAGGAGCAGGAGGTGGAGAAGGAACAGGGGGAGGAGAAGGATGTTTGTGGTCTGCATTAACGACTTGGATATGAATGTAAAAGGTATGATCAGTAAGTTCGCTGATGATACACAAATTGGTAGGGTGGCAAATAGCGAGGAGGATAGCCTCAGTCTGCAGGACGATATGGATGGGTTGGTCAGATGGGCGGAACAGTGGCAAATGGAATTTAACCCGGAAAAGTGCGAGGTGATGCACTTTGGAGGGAATAACAAGGCAAGGGAATGCACAATGAATGGGAAGACCCTAGGCAAGACAGAGGGTCATAGGGATCTTGGTGTGCAAGTTCACAGATCCCTGAAGGCAGCGGAACAGGTAGATAAGGTGGTAAAGAAGGCATAAGGGATACGTGCCTTTGTTAGGCGAGGCATAGAATATAAGAGCAAGGAGGTTATGATGGAGCTGTATAAAACACTGGTTAGGCCACAGCTGGAGTACTGTGTGCAGTTCTGGTCGCCGCACTCCAGGAAGGATGTGATCGCTTTGGAGAGGGTGCAGAGGAGATTCACCAGGATGTTACCAGGGCTGGAGCGCTTCAGCTATGAAGAGAGACTGGGAAGATTGGGTTTGTTTTCCTGGGAGCAGAGGAGGCTGAGGGGGGACATGATTGAGGTGTACAAAATTATGAGGGGCATCGATAGGATGGATACTAAGGAGCTTTTTCCCTTCGTTGAGGGTTCTATAACAAGGGGGCATAGATTCAAGGTAAAAGGCGGGAGGTTTAGAGGGGATTTGAGAAAGAACTTTTTCACCCAGAGGGTGGTTGGAGTCTGGAACTCACTGCCTGAGAGGGTTGTGGAGGCAGGAACCCTCACAACATTCAAGAAGCATTTGGATGAGCACTTGAAATGCCATAGCATACAAGGCTGCGGAACAAATGCTGGAATATGGGATTAAATTATACTGGGCTTGATGGCCGGCGCGGACAATATGGGCCGAAGGGCCTCGATTCGTGCTGTATAACTCTATGACTCTATGACTCTATGATGCGAAGAAGGAGAAGAAGGAGTAGGAGGTGGCGAATGAGCAGTAGTGGAGAAGGAGCAGGAGGAGGAGAAGGAGCAGGAGTGGAGAAGGAGCAGGAGTGGAGAAGGAGCAGGAGGTGGACAAGGAGCAGGAGGTGGACAAGGAGCAGGAGGTGGACAAGAAGCAGGAGGTGGACAAGGAGCAGGAGGTGGACAAGGAGCAGGAGGTGGACAAGGAGCAGGAGGGGGAGAAGGAGCAGGAGGTGGACAAGGAGCAGGAGGTGGAGAAGGCGCACGATGAGGAGAAGGAGCAGGAGGTGGAGAAGGAGCAGGAGATGGAGAAGGAGCAGGAGAAGGAGAAGGAGCAGGAGGTGGAGAAGGAGCAGGAGGTGGAGAAGGAGCAGGAGGTGGAGAAGGGGCAGGAAGTGGAGAAGGGGCAGGAGGTGGAGAAGGAGCAGGAGGAAGAAAGGAGCAGGAGCAAGAAAGGAGCAGGAGGTGGAGAAGCAGCAGGAGGAGGAGAAGGAGGAGAAGAAGGAGCAGGAGGTGGCGAATGAGCAGGAGGGAGGAAGGAGCAGTCGGGCGAGAAGGAGCAGGAAGTGGACAAGTAGCAGGAAGTGGACAAGTAGCAGGATGTGGACAAGGAGCAGGAGGTGGACAAGGAGCAGGAGGTGGACAAGGAGAAGGAGGTGGACAAGGAGCAGGAGGTGGACAAGGAGCAGGAGGTGGACAAGGAGCAGGAGGTGGACAAGGAGCAGGAGGTGGACAAGGAGCAGGAGGTGGACAAGGAGCAGGAGGTGGACAAGGAGCAGGAGGTGGACAAGGAGCAGGAGGTGGACAAGGACGTGGTGAAGAAGAAGGAGGTGGAGAAGGAGCAGGAGGTGGAGAAGGGGCAGGAGGTGGAGAAGGAGCATGAGGGAGAAACTGAGCAGTAGGAAGACAAGGAGCAGGAGGTGGAGAAGGAGCAGGAGGAGGAGAAGGAGTAGAAGAAGGAGCAGGAGGTGGTGAATGAGCAGGAGTGGAGAAGTAGCAGGAGGTGGAGAAGGAGCAGGAGGAAGCAAGGAGCAGTCGGGCGAGAAGGAGCAGGAAGTGGACAAGGAGCAGGAAGTGGACAAGGAGCAGGATGTGGACAAGGAGCAGGATGTGGACAAGGAGCTGGATGTGGACAAGGAGCAGGATGTGGACAAGGAGCAGGAGGTGGACAAGAAGCAGGAGGTGGACAAGGAGCAGGAGGTGGACAAGAAGCAGGAGGAGGAGAAGGAGGTGGAGAAGAATCAATAGGTGGAGAAGGAGCAGGAGACGGAGATGGACCAGGAGGGGGAGTAGGAGAATGAGTTGGAGAAGAAGCAGGAGGAGGAGCTGGAGCAGGAGGAGAATCAGGAGCAGGAGGTGGAGAAGGAGCAGGAGGTGGAGAAGGAGCAGGAGGTGGAGAAGGAGCAGGAGGAGGAGAAGGAGCAGGATGAGGAGAAGGAGCAGGTGGAGGAGAAGGAGCAGGAGGTGGAGATGGAGCAGGAGTGACGGAGCAGCAGAAGAAGAAGGAGCAGGAGGAGGATTACGAGCAGGAGGAGGAGAAGGAGCAGGAAGTGGAGAAGGCGTAAGATGAGGAGAAGGAGCAGGAGGTGGAGAAGGAGCAGGTGGTGGCGATGGAGCAGGAGTGGGGAAGGAGCAGGAGAAGAAGAAGGAGCAGGAGGAGGAGTTCGAGCAGGAGGAGAAGGAGCAGGAAGTGAAGAAGGAGCAGGAGAACATTAAGGAGCAGGAGGAGGAGTAGGAGCAGTTGGAGGAGAAGGAGCAGTTGGAGGAGAAGGAGCAGGAGTGGAGAAAGAGCAGGAGATCAAGAAGGAGCAGGAGGAGGAGTAGGAGCAGGAGGAGGAGAAGGAGCAGGAGGAGGAAGACAAGGAGCAAGTGGTGGAGAAGGAGCAAGAGGAGGAGAAGGAGGAGAGGAAGGAGCGGGAGGTGGTAAATGAGCAGCAGTGGAGAAGGAGCAGGAGGTGGAGAAGGAGCAGGAGGGCAAGAAGGAGCAGGAGGTGGACAAGGAGCAGGAGGCGGACAAGGAGCAGGAGGCGGACAAGGAGCAGGAGGCGGACAAGGAGCTGAGGCGGACAAGGAGCAGGAGGCGGACAAGGAGCAGGAGGCGGACAAGGAGCAGGAGGCTGCAAGAAAAATAGGGTGGTAATAGTAGGGGACTTTAACTTTCCCAACATTGACTGGGACAGCCATAGCATTAGGGGCTTGGATGGAGAGAAATTTGTTGAGTGTATTCAGGAGGAATTTCTCAGTCAGTATGTGGATGGCCCGACTAGAGAGGGGGCAAAACTTGACCTCTTGAGAAATAAGGAAGGGCAGGTGACAGAAGTGTTGGTGAGGGATCACTTTGGGACAGGTGATCATAATTCCATTAGTTTTAAGATAGCTATGGAGAAGGATAGGTCTGACCCAAAAGTTAAAATTCTAAATTGGGGAAAGGCCAATTTTGATGGTATTAGACAGGAACTTTCAGAAGTTGATTGGGAGAGTCTGTTGGCAGGCAAAGGGACGTCTGGTAAGTGGGAGGCTTTCAAAAGTGTGTTAACCAGGGTTCAGGGTAAGCACATTCCTTATAAAGTGAAGGGCAAGGCTGGTAGAAGTAGGGAACCTTGGATGACTCGGGAGATTGAGGCACTAGTCAAAAAGAAGAAGGAGGCATATGACATGCATAGGCAGCTGGGATCAAGTGGATCCCTTGAAGAGTATAGAGATTGCCGGAGTCGAGTTAAGAGAGAAATCAGGAGGGCAAAAAGGGGATATGAGATTGCTATGGCAGATCAGGCAAATGTGAATCCAAAGAGCTTCTACAAATACATCAAGGGCAAAAGGGTAACTAGGGAGAGAGTAGGGCCTCTTAAGGATCAACAAGGTCATCTATGTGCGGAACCACAAGAAATGGGTGAGATCCTGAATGAATATTTCACATCGGTATTTACGGTTGAGAAAGGCATGGGTGTTAGGGAACTTGGGGAAATAAATAGTGATGTCTTGAGGAGTGTACATATTACAGAGAGGGAGGTGCTGGAAGTCTTAACGCGCATCAAGGTAGATAAATCTCCGGGACCTGATGAAATGTATCCCAGGACGTTATGGGAGGTTAGGGAGGAAATTTCGGGTCCCCTAGCAGAGATATTTGAATCATCCACCGCTACAGGTGAGGTGCCTGAAGATTTGGAGGGTAGCAAATGTTGTGCCTTTGTTTAAGAAGGGCGGCAGGGAAAAGCCTGGGAACTACAGACCAGTGAGCCTGACATCTGTAGTGGGTAAGTTGTTAGAGGGTATTCTGAGGGACAGGATCTACAGGCATTTGGAGAGGCAGGGACTAATTAGGAACAGTCAGCATGGTTTTGTGAGAGGAAAATCATGTCTCACGAATTTGATTGAGTTTTTTGAAGGGGTAACCAAGAAGATAGATGAGGGCTGTGCAGTAGACGTGGTCTACATGGACTTCAGCAAAGCATTTGACAAGGTACCGCATGGTAGGTTGTTGCATAAGGTTAAATCTCATGGGATCCAAGGTGAGGTAGCCAATTGGATACAAAATTGGCTTGACGACAGAAGACAGAGGGTGGTTGTAGAGGGTTGTTTTTCAAACTGGATGCCTGTGTCCAGCGGTGTGCCTCAGGGATCGGTGCTGGGTCCGCTGTTATTTGTTATTTATATTAATGATTTGGATGAGAATTTAGGAGGCATGGTTAGTAAGTTTGCAGATGACACCAAGATTGGTGGCATTGTGGACAGTGAAGAAGGTTATCTGGGATTGCAACGGGATCTTGATCAATTGGGCCAGTGGGCCGATGAATGGCAGATGGAGTTTAATTTAGATAAATGTGAGGTGATGCATTTTGGTAGATCGAATCGGGCCAGGACCTACTCCGTTAATGGTAGGGCCTTGGGGAGAGTTATAGAACAAAGAGATCTAGGAGTACAGATTCATAGCTCCTTGAAAGTGGAGTCACAGGTGGATAGGGTGGTGAAGAAGGCATTCAGCATGCTTGGTTTCATTGGTCAGAACATTGAATGCAGGAGTTGGGATGTCTTGTTGAAGTTGTACAGGGCATTGGTGAGGCCACACTTGGAGTACTGTGTACAGTTCTGGTCACCCTATTATAGAAAGGATATTATTAAACTAGAAAGAGTGCAGAAAAGATTTACTAGGATGCTACCGGGACTTGATGGTTTGACTTACAGGGAGAGGTTAGACAGACTGGGACTTTTTTCCCTGGAGAGTAGGAGGTTAAGGGGTGATCTTATAGAAGTCTATAAAATAATGAGGGGCATAGATAAGGTCGATAGTCAAAATCTTTTCCCAAAGGTAGGGGAGTCTATAACGAGGGGGCACAGATTTAAGGTGAGAGGGGAGAGATACAAAAGGGTCCAGAGGGGCAATTTTTTCACTCAAAGGGTGGTGAGTGTCTGGAACGAGCTGCCAGAGGCAGTAGTAGAGGCGGGTACAATTTTGTCTTTTAAAAAGCATTTGGACAGTTACATGGGTAAGATGGGTATAGAGGGATATGGGCCAAGTGCAGGCAATTGGGACTAGCTTAGTGGTATAAACTGGGCGACATGGACATGTTGGGCCGAAGGGCCTGTTTCCATGTTGTACCTTCTATGATTCTATGAGGCGGACAAGGAGCAGGAGGCGGACAAGGAGCAGGAGGCGGACAAGGAGCAGGAGGCGGAGGAGGAGGACGAGCAGGAGATGGAGCAGGAGCTGGAGATGGAGCACGAGAAGGAGAAGGAGCAGGAGGTGGAGAAGGCGCAAGATGAGAAGGAGCAGGAAGGAGGAGAAGGAGCAGGAAGGAGGAGAAGGAGCAGGAGGGGGAGAAGGAGCAGGAGGGGGAGAAGGAGCAGGAGGAGGAGAAGGAGCAGGAGGAGGAGGTTGAGCAGGAGGATGAGTAACAGCAGGAGGAAGTTGAGAAGGAGGTGGAGATGGAGCTGGAGGTGGAGAAGGAGCAGGAGGAGGAGATGGAGCAGGATGTGGAGAATGAGCAGGAGGTGGAGAATGAGCAAAAGGTGGAGAAGGGGCAGGAGGAGGAGTTTGAGCAGGACTTGGAGAAGCAGCAGGAGGAGGAGGTTGAGCAGGAGGATGAGAAGGAGAAGGAGGAGACTGAGTAGGAAGTGGAGAAAGTGCATGAGGTGGAGAATGAGCATGAGGAGGAGAATGAGCAGGAGGTGGTGAAGGAGCAGGAGAGTGAGAAGGAGCAGGAGGTGGAGAAGGAGATGGAGGAGGAGATGGAATAGGAGGAGCAGGTTCAGCAGGAGGAGGTGAAGCAGCAGGACTAGTTTGAGCAGGAGGAAGAGAAGGAGCAGGAGGAGGAGGTTAAGCAGGAGGTGCAGAAGGAGCAGGAGGAGGAGAGGGAGCAGGAGGAGGAAGAGGAGAAGGAGTAGGAAGCGGGGAAGGAGCAGGACGAAGAGAAGATGCAGGAGGTGGAGAAGGAGCAGGAGGATGAGAAGGAGCAGGAGGATGAGAAGGAGCAGGAGGATGAGAAGGAGCAGGAGGGGAGAAGGAGCAGGAGAGGGAGAATGAGCAGGAGAGGGAGAAGGAGCAGGAGAGGGAGAAGGAGCAGGAGAGGGAGCAGGAGAGGGAGAAGGAGCAGGAGAGGGAGCAGGATGAGGAGGAGAAGGAGCAGGATGAGGAGGAGAAGGAGCAGGAGGAGGAGTAGCAGCAGGAGGAGGTAGAGAAGGATGTGGAGATGGAGCAGGGGGTGGAGAAGGAGGGTGAGAAGGAGCAGGAGGGTGAGAAGGAGCAGGAGGGCGAGAAGGAGCAGGAGGGCGAGAAGGAGCAGAAGGGCGAGAAGGAGCAGGAGGGCGAGAAGGAGCAGGAGGGCGAGAAGGAGCAGGAGGGCGAGAAGGAGCAGGAGGGCGAGAAGGAGCAGGAGGGCGAGAAGGAGCAGGAGGGCGAGAAGGAGCAGGAGGGCGAGAAGGAGCAGGAGGGCGAGAAGGAGCAGGAGGGCGAGAAGGAGCAGAGGGGGAGAAGGAGCAGAGGGGGAGAAGGAGCAGAGGGGGAGAAGGAGCAGGTCGTGGAGAAGGGGCAGGAGGGGAAGAAGGAGCAAGAGGGGTCGAAGTATCAGGAGGCGAGAAGGAGCAGGATGAGGAGGTTGAGCAGGAAGAGAAGAAGGAGCAGGAGGTGGAGAAGGAGCAGGAGGAGGAGGTTGAGTAGGAGGAGGAGGTTGAGCAGATGGAGGAGAAGGAGCAGGAGGAGGCTGAGCAGGAGATGGAGACGGTGCATGAGGAGGAGAAGGAGGTGGAGGAGGAGAAGGAGCAGGAGGTGGAGAAGGAGCAGGAGTTGGAGAGGGAGCAGGACGTGGAGAGGGAGCAGGACGTGGAGAGGAAGCTGGAGGTGGAGAAGGAATAGGAGGAGCAGGTTGAGCAGGAGGAGGAGAAGGAGCAGGAGGAGGAGGTTAAGCAGGAGTTGGAGAAGGAGCAGGAGGTGCAGAAGGAGCAGGAGGAGGAGAAGGAGCAGGAGGTGGAGCAGGCGCAAGATGAGGAGAAGAGGCAGGAGGAGGAGAACGAGCAGGACGTGGAGAAGGAGCAGGAGGGGGAGAAGGAGCAGGAGGGAGACAAGGAGCAGGAGGGAGACAAGGAGCAGGAGGGAGACAAGGAGCAGGAGGGAGACAAGGAGCAGGAGGGAGACAAGGAGCATGAGGGAGACAAGGAGCAGGAGGGAGACAAGGAGCACGAGGGAGACAAGGAGCAGGAGGGAGACAAGGAGCAGGAGGGAGACAAGGAGCAGGAGGGAGACAAGGAGCAGGAGGGAGACAAGGAGCAAAAGGTGGAGAAGCAGCAGGAGGAGGAGGTTGAGCAGGAGGAAGAGAAGGAGCAGGAGGAGGAGGTTAAGCAGGAGGTGCAGAAGGAGCAGGAGGAGGAGAGGGAGCAGGAGGAGGAAGAGGAGAAGGAGTAGGAAGCGGGGAAGGAGCAGGAGGATGAGAAGGAGCAGGAGGATGAGAAGGAGCAGGAGGATGAGAAGGAGCAGGAGGATGAGAAGGAGCAGGAGGGGAGAAGGAGCAGGAGGATGTGAAGGAGCAGGGGGGGAGAAGGAGCAGGAGAGGGAGAAGGAGCAGGAGAGGGAGAAGGAGCAGGAGAGGGAGAAGGAGCAGGAGAGGGAGCAGGAGTGGGAGAAGGAGCAGGAGAGGGAGCAGGATGAGGAGGAGAAGGAGCAGGAGGAGGAGGAGAAGGAGCAGGAGGAGGAGTAGCAGCAGGAGGAGGTAGAGAAGGTTGTGGAGATGGAGCAAGGGGTGGAGAAGGAGAAGGAGCAGGAGGGCGAGAAGCAGCAGGAGGGCGAGAAGGAGCAGGAGGGCGAGAAGGAGCAGGAGGGCGAGAAGGAGCAGGAGGGCGAGAAGGAGCAGGAGGGCGAGAAGGAGCAGGAGGGCGAGAAGGAGCAGAGGGGGAGAAGGAGCAGAGGGGGAGAAGGAGCAGAGGGGGAGAAGGAGCAGGACGTGGAGAAGGGGCAGGAGGGGAAGAAGGAGCAAGAGGGGTCGAAGTATCAGGAGGCGAGAAGGAGCAGGATGAGGAGGTTGAGCAGGAAGAGAAGAAGGAGCAGGAGGTGGAGAAGGAGCAGGAGGAGGAGGTTGAGTAGGAGGAGGAGGTTGAGCAGATGGAGGAGAAGGAGCAGGAGGGGGCTGAGCAGGAGATGGAGACGGTGCATGAGGAGGAGCAGGAGGTGGAGGAGGAGAAGGAGCAGGAGGTGGAGAAGGAGCAGGAGGTGGAGAGGGAGCAGGACGTGGAGAGGGAGCAGGACGTGGAGAGGAAGCTGGAGGTGGAGAAGGAATAGGAGGAGCAGGTTGAGCAGGAGGAGGAGAAGGAGCAGGAGGAGGAGGTTAAGCAGGAGTTGGAGAAGGAGCAGGAGGTGCAGAAGGAGCAGGAGGAGGAGAAGGAGCAGGAGGTGGAGCAGGCGCAAGATGAGGAGAAGAGGCAGGAGGTGGAGAACGAGCAGGACGTGGAGAAGGAGCAGGAGGGGGAGAAGGAGCAGGAGGGAGACAAGGAGCAGGAGGGAGACAAGGAGCAGGAGGGAGACAAGGAGCATGAGGGAGACAAGGAGCAGGAGGGAGACAAGGAGCAGGAGGGAGACAAGGAGCAGGAGGGAGACAAGGAGCAGGAGGGAGACAAGGAGCAGGAGGGAGACAAGGAGCAGGAGGGAGACAAGGAGCAGGTGGAAGACAAGGAGCAGGAGGGAGACAAGGAGCAGGAGGGAGACAAGGAGCAGGAGGTGGAGAAGGAGCAGAACGAGCAGAAGGAGGAGAAGGAGCAGGATGAGGCGAAGGAGCAGGTGGAGGAGAAGTAGAAGGAGGTGGAGAAGGAGCAGGAGGTGGACAAGGTGCGGGAGGAGGAGAAGGAGGTGGAGGAGGAGAATGAGCAGGAGGTGGAGAAGGCGCAAGATGAGGCGAAGGAGCAGGAGGTGGAGAATGAGACTGAGGTGGAGAAGGAGCAGGAGAAGGAGAAGGAGCAGGAGGTGAAGAAGGAGCAGCAGGTGGAGAAGGAGCAGCAGGTGGAGAAGGAGCAGGAGGGAGAAAAAGAGCAGGTGGAAGACAAGGAGCAAGTGGTGGAGAAGGAGCCAGACGAGGAGAAGGAGGAGAAGGAGCAGGAGGTGGTGAATGAGCACGAGTGGAGAAGGAGCAGGAGGTGGAGATGGAGCAGGAGGGCAGGAAGGAGCAGGAGGGCGAGAAGGAGCAGGAGGGCGAGAAGGAGCAGGAGGTGGAAAGGAGCAGGAGGCGGACAAGATGCAGGAGGTGGACAAGGAGCAGGAGGTGGACAAGGAGCAGGAGGTGGACAAGGAGCAGGATGTGGACAAGGAGCAGGAGGTGGACAAGGAGCAGGAGGTGGAAAAGGAGCAGGAAGAGGAGAAGGAGATGGATGAGGAGAAGGAGGGGGAGAAAGAGCAGGAGGGGGAGAAGGAGCAGGAGGTGGAAAAAGAGCAGGAGGAGGAGAAGGAGCAGGATGAGGAGAAGGAGCAGGTGGAGGAGAAGGAGCAGGAGGTGGAGATGGAGCAGGAGGTGGAGATGCAGCAGGAGTGAAGGAGCAGGGGAAGAAGAAGGAGCAGGATGAGGAGTTCGAGCAGGAGGAGAAGGAGCAGGAAGTGAAGAAGGAGCAGGAGAACATTAAGGAGCAGGAGGAGGAGTAGGAGCAGTTGGAGGAGAAGGAGCAGTTGGAGGAGAAGGAGCAGGAGTGGAGAAGGAGCAGGAGAACAAGAAGGAGCAGGAGGAGGAGTAGGAGCAGGAGGAGGAGAAGGAGCAGGAGGAGGAGAAGGAGCAGGAGGAGGAGAAGGAGCAGGAGGGAGAAAAAGAACACGAGGAAGACAAGGAGCAAGTGGTGGAGAAGGAGCAAGAGGAGGAGAAGGAGGAGAGGAAGGAGCGGGAGGTGGTAAATGAGCAGCAGTGGAGAAGGAGCAGGAGGTAGAGAAGGAGAAGGAGGGCGAGAAGGAGCAGGAGGCGGACAAGGAGCAGGAGGCGGACAAGGAGCAGGAGGCGGACAAGGAGCAGGAGGCGGACAAGGAGCAGGAGGCGGACAAGGAGCAGGAGGCGGACAAGGAGTAGGAGGCGGTCAAGGAGCAGGAGGCGGAGGAGGAGGACGAGCAGGAGATGGAGCAGGAGCTGGAGATGGAGCACGAGAAGGAGAAGGAGCAGGAGGTGGAGAAGGCGCAAGATGAGAAGGAGCAGGAAGGAGGAGAAGGAGCAGGAGGGGGAGAAGGAGCAGGAGGGGGAGAAGGAGCAGGAGGGGGAGAAGGAGCAGGAGGAGGAGAAGGAGCAGGAAGAGGAGGTTGAGCAGGAGGATGAGTAACAGCAGGAGGAAGTTGAGAAGGAGGTGGAGATGGAGCTGGAGGTGGAGAAGGAGCAGGAGGAGGAGATGGAGCAGGATGTGGAGAATGAGCAGGAGGTGGAGAATGAGCAAAAGGTGGAGAAGGGGCAGGAGGAGGAGTTTGAGCAGGACGTGGAGAAGCAGCAGGAGGAGGAGGTTGAGCAGGAGGAAGAGAAGGAGAAGGAGGAGACTGAGTAGGAAGTGGAGAAAGTGCATGAGGTGGAGAATGAGCATGAGGAGGAGAAGGAGCAGGAGGTGGTGAAGGAGCAGGAGGGTGAGAAGGAGCAGGAGGTGGAGAAGGAGATGGAGGTGGAGATGGAATAGGAGGAGCAGGTTCAGCAGGAGGAGGTGAAGCAGCAGGACTAGTTTGAGCAGGAGGAAGAGGAGGAGCAGGAGGAGGAGGTTAAGCAGGAGGTGCAGAAGGAGCAGGAGGAGGAGAGGGAGCAGGAGGAGGAAGAGGAGAAGGAGTAGGAAGCGGGGAAGGAGCAGGAGGATGAGAAGGAGCAGGAGGATGAGAAGGAGCAGGAGGATGAGAAGGAGCAGGCGGATGAGAAGGAGCAGGAGGGGAGAAGGAGCAGGAGGGGAGAAGGAGCAGGAGGATGAGAAGGAGCAGGAGGGGTGAAGGAGCAGGAGAGGGAGAAGGAGCAGGAGAGGGAGAAGGAGCAGGAGAGGGAGAAGGAGCAGGAGAGGGAGAAGGAGCAGGAGAGGGAGCAGGAGTGGGAGAAGGAGCAGGAGAGGGAGCAGGATGAGGAGGAGAAGGAGCAGGAGGAGGAGGAGAAGGAGCAGGAGGAGGAGTAGCAGCAGGAGGAGGTAGAGAAGGATGTGGAGATGGAGCAGGGGGTGGAGAAGGAGAAGGAGCAGGAGGGCGAGAAGGATCAGGAGGGCGAGAAGGAGCAGGAGGGCGAGAAGGAGCAGGAGGGCGAGAAGGAGCAGGAGGGCGAGAAGGAGCAGGAGGGCGAGAAGGAGCAGGAGGTCGAGAAGGAGCAGGAGGGCGAGAAGGAGCAGGAGGGCGAGAAGCAGCAGGAGGGCGAGAAGCAGCAGGAGGGCGAGAAGCAGCAGGAGGGCGAGAAGGAGCAGGAGGGCGAGAAGGAGCAGGAGGGCGAGAAGGAGCAGGAGGGCGAGAAGGAGCAGGAGGGCGAGAAGGAGCAGGAGGGCGAGAAGGAGCAGAGGGGGAGAAGGAGCAGAGGGGGAGAAGGAGCAGAGGGGGAGAAGGAGCTGGACGTGGAGAAGGGGCAGGAGGTGGAGAAGGAGCAGGAGGATGAGAAGGAGCAGGAGGATGAGAAGGAGCAGGAGGATGAGAAGGAGCAGGAGGGGAGAAGGAGCAGGAGAGGGAGAATGAGCAGGAGAGGGAGAAGGAGCAGGAGAGGGAGAAGGAGCAGGAGAGGGAGCAGGAGAGGGAGAAGGAGCAGGAGAGGGAGCAGGATGAGGAGGAGAAGGAGCAGGATGAGGAGGAGAAGGAGCAGGAGGAGGAGTAGCAGCAGGAGGAGGTAGAGAAGGATGTGGAGATGTAGCAGGGGGTGGAGAAGGAGGGCGAGAAGGAGCAGGAGGGTGAGAAGGAGCAGGATGGCGAGAAGGAGCAGGAGGGCGAGAAGGAGCAGGTGGGCGAGAAGGAGCAGGAGGGCGAGAAGGAGCAGGAGGGCGAGAAGGAGCAGGAGGGCGAGAAGGAGCAGGAGGGCGAGAAGGAGCAGGAGGGCGAGAAGGAGCAGAGGGGGAGAAGGAGCAGAGGGGGAGAAGGAGTAGGACGTGGAGAAGGGGCAGGAGGGGAAGAAGGAGCAAGAGGGGTCGACGTATCAGGAGGCGAGAAGGAGCAGGATGAGGAGGTTGAGCAGGAAGAGAAGAAGGAGCAGGAGGTGGAGAAGGAGCAGGAGGAGGAGGTTGAGTAGGAGGAGGAGGTTGAGCAGATGGAGGAGAAGGAGCAGGAGGAGGCTGAGCAGGAGATGGAGACGGTGCATGAAGAGGAGAAGGAGGTGGAGGAGGAGAAGGAGCAGGAGGTGGAGAAGGAGCAGGAGGTGGAGAGGGAGCAGGACGTGGAGAGGGAGCAGGACGTGGAGAGGGAGCAGGACGTGGAGAGGGAGCTGGAGGTGGAGAAGGAATAGGAGGAGCAGGTTGAGCAGGAGGAGGAGAAGGAGCAGGAGGAGGAGGTTAAGCAGGAGTTGGAGAAGGAGCAGGAGGTGCAGAAGGAGCAGGAGGAGGAGAAGGAGCAGTAGGTGGAGCAGGCGCAAGATGAGGAGAAGAGGCAGGAGGTGGAGAACGAGCAGGACGTGGAGAAGGAGCAGGAGGGGGAGAAGGAGCAGGAGGGAGACAAGGAGCAGGAGGGAGACAAGGAGCAGGAGGGAGACAAGGAGCAGGATGGAGACAAGGAGCAGGAGGGAGACAAGGAGCAGTAGGGAGACAAGGAGCAGGAGGGAGACAAGGAGCAGGAGGGAGACAAGGAGCAGGAGGGAGACAAGGAGCAGAAGGGAGACAAGGAGCAGGAGGGAGACAAGGAGCAGGAGGGAGACAAGGAGCAGGAGGGAGACAAGGAGCAGGAGGGAGACAAGGAGCAGGAGTGAGACAAGGAGCAGGAGGTGGAGAAGGAGCAGAAGGAGCAGAAGGAGGAGAAGGAGCAGGAGGAGGCGAAGGAGCAGGTGGAGGAGAAGTAAAAGGAGGTGGAGAAGGAGCAGGAGGTGGACAAGGTGCGGGAGGAGGAGAAGGAGGTGGAGGAGGAGAATGAGCAGGAGGTGGAGAAGGCGCAAGATGAGGCGAAGGAGCAGGAGGTGGAGAATGAGACTGAGGTGGAGAAGGAGCAGGAGAAGGAGAAGGAGCAGGAGGTGAAGAATGAGCAGCAGTTGGAGAAGGAGCAGCAGGTGGAGAAGGAGCAGCAGGTGGAGAAGGAGCAGGAGGGAGAAAAGGAGCAGGAGGAAGACAAGGAGCAAGTGGTGGAGAAGGAGCCAGACGAGGAGAAGGAGGAGAAGGAGCAGGAGGTGGTGAATGAGCACGAGTGGAGAAGGAGCAGGATGTGTAGATGGAGCAAGAGGGCAGGAAGGAGCAGGAGGGCGAGAAGGAGCAGGAGGGCGAGAAGGAGCAGGAGGTGGAAAGGAGCAGGAGGCGGACAAGATGCAGGAGGTGGACAAGGTGCAGGAGGTGGACAAGGAGCAGGAGGTGGACAAGGAGCAGGAGGTGGACAAGATGCAGGAGGTGGACAAGATGCAGGAGGTGGACAAGGAGCAGGAGGTGTCCAAGGAGCATGAGGTGGACAAGGAGCATGAGGTGGACAAGGAGCAGGAAGATTAGAAGGAGGTGAGTGAGGAGAAGGATGGGGAGACAAGGAGCAGGAGGGAGACAAGGAGCAGGAGGGAGACAAGGAGCAGGAGGGAGACAAGGAGCAGGAGGGAGACAAGGAGCAGGAGGGAGACAAGGAGCAGGAGGGAGACAAGGAGCAGGAGGGAGACAAGGAGCAGGAGGGAGACAAGGAGCAGGAGGGAGACAAGGAGCAGGAGGGAGACAAGGAGCAGGAGGGAGACAAGGAGCAGGAGGGAGACAAGGAGCAGGAGGGAGACAAGGAGCAGGAGGAGGAGAAGGAGCAGGATGAGGAGAAGGAGCAGGTGGAGGAGAGGAGCAGGAGGTGGAGATGGAGCAGGAGTGGAGAAGGAGCAGCAGGAGAAGAAGGAGCAGGAGGAGGAGTACGAGCAGGAGGAGGAGAAGGAGCAGGAAGTGGAGAAGGCGTAAGATGACGAGAAGGAGCAGGAGGTGGAGAAGGAGCAGGAGGAGGAGTTCGAGCAGGAGGAGAAGGAGCAAGAAGTGGAGAAGGAGCAGGAGAAAAAGAAGGAGCAGGAGGAGGAGTAGGAGCAGCAGTGGAGAAGGAGCAGGAGAACAAGAAGGAGCAGGAGGAGGAGTAGGAGCAGGAGGAGGAGTAGGAGCAGGAGGTGGAGAAGGCGCAAGATGAGGAGAGGGAGCAGGAGGTGTAGAAGGAGACGGAGGTGGTGAAGGAGACGGAGGTGGAGAAGCAGCAGGAGATGGAGAAGGAGCAGGAGGTGGAGAAGGAGCAGGAGGTGGAGAAGGAGCAGGAGGTGGAGAAGGAGCAGGAGGTGGAGAAGGAGCAGGAGGGAGAAAAAGAACAGGAGGAAGACAAAGAACAGGAGGAAGACAAGGAGCAAGTGGTGGAGAAGGAGGAGAGGAAGGAGCGGGAGGTGGAGAAGGAGCAGGAGGTGAAGAAGGAGCAGGAGGTGGAGAAGGAGCAGGAGGGCAGGAAGGAGCAGGAGGGCGAGAAGGAGCAGGAGGCGGGAAAGGAGCAGGAGGCGGGAAAGGAGCAGGAGGCGGGAAAGTAGCAGGAGACGGACAAGGAGCAGGAGGCGAACAAGGAGCAGGAGGCGGACAAGGAGCTGGAGGCGGGAAAGGAGCAGTAGGCGGGAAAGGAGCAGGAGGCGGACAAGGAGCAGGAGGCGGACAAGTAGCAGGAGGAGGACAAGGAGCAGGAGGAGGACAAGGAGCAGGAGGCGGACAAGGAGCAGGAGGCGGACAAGGAGCTGGAGGCGGACAAGGAGCAGGAGGCGGACAAGGAGCAGGAGGCGGACAAGGAGCAGGAGGCGGACAAGGAGCAGGAGGCGGACAAGGAGCAGGAGGCGGACAAGGAGCAGGAGGCGTAGGAGGAGGACGAGCAGGAGATGGAGCAGGAGCTGGAGATGGAGCACGAGAAGGAGAAGGAGCAGGAGGTGGAGAAGGCGCAAGATGAGAAGGAGCAGGAAGGAGGAGAAGGAGCAGGAGGGGGAGAAGGAGCATGAGGGGGAGAAGGAGCAGAAGGAGGAGGTTGAGCAGGAGGATGAGTAACAGCAGGAGGAGGTTGAGAAGGAGGTGGAGATGGAGCAGGAGGTGGAAGAGGAGAAGGAGTAGGAAGCGGGGAAGGAGCAGGACGAAGAGAAGATGGAGGGCGAGGAGAAGGAGCAGGAGGGGGAGAAGGAGCAGGAGGATGAGAAGGAGCAGGAGGATGAGAAGGAGCAGGAGGGGAGAAGGGGCAGGAGGGGAGAAGGAGCAGTAGAGGGAGAAGGAGCAGGATGAGGGGGTTGAGCAGGAGGAGGAGAAGGAGCAGGAGGAGGAGTAGCAGCAGGAGGAGGTAGAGAAGGATGTGGAGATGGAGCAGGAGGTGGAGAAGGAGCAGGAGGGCGAGAAGGAGCAGGAGGGCGAGAAGGAGCAGGAGGGCGAGAAGGAGCAGGAGGGGGAGAAGGAGCAGGAGGGCGAGAAGGAGCAGGAGGGCGAGAAGGAGCAGGAGGGCGAGAAGGAGCAGGAGGGCGAGAAGCAGCAGGAGGGCGAGAAGGAGCAGGAGGGCGAGAAGGAGCAGGAGGGCGAGAAGGAGCAGGAGGGCGAGAAGGAGCAGGAGGATGAGAAGGAGCAGGAGGGGAGAAGGAGCAGGAGGGGGACAAGGAGCAGGAGGTGGACAAGGAGCAGGAGGGGGAGGTTGAGCAGGAGGATGAGTAACAGCAGGAGGATGTTGAGAAGGAGGTGGAGATGGAGCAGGAGGTGGAGAAGGAGCAGGAGGAGGAAGAGTAGAAGGAGTAGGAAGCGGGGAAGGAGCAGGACGAAGAGAAGATGGAGGACGAGGAGAAGGAGCAGGAGGGGGAGAAGGAGCAGGAGGTGGAGAAGGAGCAGGAGGTGGAGAAGGAGCAGCAGGTGGAGAAGGAGCAGGAGGTGGAGAAGGAGCAGGAGGTGGAGAAGGAGCAGCAGGTGGAGAAGGAGCAGGAGGGAGAAAAAGAACAGGAGGAAGACAAAGAACAGGAGGAAGACAAGGAGCAAGTGGTGGAGAAGGAGGAGAGGAAGGAGCGGGAGGTGGAGAAGGAGCAGGAGGTGGAGAAGGAGCAGGAGGTGGAGAAGGAGCAGGAGGGCAGGAAGGAGCAGGAGGGCGAGAAGGAGCAGGAGGGCAAGAAGGAGCAGGAGGGCGAGAAGGAGCAGGAGGCGGGAAAGGAGCAGGAGGCGGGAAAGGAGCAGGAGGCGGGAAAGGAGCAGGAGACGGACAAGGAGCAGGAGGCGGACAAGGAGAAGGAGGCGGACAAGGAGCAGGAGGCGGACAAGGAGCAGGAGGCGGGAAAGGAGCAGGAGGCAGACAAGGAGCAGGAGGCTGACAAGGAGCAGGAGGCGGACAAGGAGCAGGAGAAGGACAAGGAGCAGGAGGCGGACAAGGAGCTGGAGGCGGACAAGGAGCAGGAGGCGGACAAGGAGCAGGAGGCGGACAAGGAGCAGGAGGCGGACAAGGAGCAGGAGGCGGGAAAGGAGCAGGAGGCAGACAAGGAGCAGGAGGCGGACAAGGAGCAGGAGGCGGACAAGGAGCAGGAGAAGGACAAGGAGCAGGAGGCGGACAAGGAGCTGGAGGCGGACAAGGAGCAGGAGGCGGACAAGGAGCAGGAGGCGGACAAGGAGCAGGAGGCGGACAAGGAGCAGGAGGCGGACAAGGAGCAGGAGGCGGACAAGGAGCAGGAGGCGGACAAGGAGCTGGAGGCGTAGGAGGAGGACGAGCAGGAGATGGAGCAGGAGCTGGAGATGGAGCACGAGAAGGAGAAGGAGCAGGAGGTGGAGAAGGCGCAAGATGAGAAGGAGCAGGAAGGAGGAGAAGGAGCAGGAGTGGGAGAAGGAGCATGAGGGGGAGAAGGAGCAGGAGGAGGAGGTTGAGCAGGAGGATGAGTAACAGCAGGAGGAGGTTGAGAAGGAGGTGGAGATGGAGCAGGAGGTGGAGAAGGAGCAGGAGGGTGAGAAGGAGATGGAGGTGGAGAAGGAGATGGAGGTGGAGAAGGAGATGGAGGTGGAGAAGGAGATGGAGGTGGAGATGGAATAGGAGGAGCAGGTTCAGCAGGAGGAGGTGAAGCAGCAGGACTAGTTTGAGCAGGAGGAAGAGAAGGAGCAGGAGGAGGAGGTTAAGCAGGAGGTGCAGAAGGAGCAGGAGAAGGAGAGGGAGCAGGAGGAGGAAGAGGAGAAGGAGTAGGAAGCGGGGAAGGAGCAGGACGAAGAGAAGATGGAGGACGAGGAGAAGGAGCAGGAGGGGGAGAAGGAGCAGGAGGATGAGAAGGAGCAGGAGGATGAGAAGGAGCAGGAGGGGAGAAGGAGCAGGAGAGGGAGAAGGAGCAGGATGAGGGGGTTGAGCAGGAGGAGGAGAAGGAGCAGGAGGAGGAGAAGCAGCAGGAGGAGGTAGAGAAGGATGTGGAGATGGAGCACGAGGTGGAGAAGGAGCAGGAGGGCGAGAAGGAGCAGGAGGGCGAGAAGGAGCAGAAGGTGGAGAAGGAGCAGGAGGGCGAGAAGGAGCAGCAGGGCGAGAAGGAGCAGGAGGGCGAGAAGGAGCAGGAGGGCGAGAAGGAGCAGGACGGCGAGAAGGAGCAGGACGGCGAGAAGGAGCAGGAGGGCGAGAAGGAGCAGGAGGGCGAGAAGGAGCAGGAGGGCGAGAAGGAGCAGGAGGGCGAGAAGGAGCAGGAGGGCGAGAAGGAGCAGGAGGGCGAGAAGGAGCAGAGGGGGAGAAGGAGCAGAGGGTATGAAGGAGCAGGACGTGGAGAATGGTCAGGAGGGGAAGAAGGAGCAACAGGGGTCGAAGTATCAGGAAGCGAGAAGGAGCAGGATGAGGAGGTTGAGCAGGAAGAGAAGAAGGAGCAGGGGGTGGAGATGGAGCAGGAGGAGGAGGTTGAGTCGGAGGAGGAGGTTGAGCAGATGGAGGAGAAGGAGCAGGAGAACGTTGAGGAGGAGGTGGAGAAGGAGCAGGTGGTGTAGAATGAGCAGGAGGTCGAGAATAAGCAAGAGTTGGAGAAGGAGCTGGAGGTGGAGGTTCAGCAGTAGGTGGAGACGGAGCAGGAGAAGGAGGTTGAGCATAAGGAGGAGAAGGAGCAGGAGGAGGCTGAGCAGGAGATGGAGACGGTGCATGAGAAGGAGAAGGAGGTGGAGGAGGAGAAGGAGCAGGAGGGGGAGAAGGAGCAGGAGGTGGAGAATGAGCAAGAGGTGGAGAAGGGGCAGGAGGAGGAGTTTGAGCAGGAGGTGTTGAAGGAGCAGGAGGGTGAGGTTAAGCAGGAGGTGCAGAAGGAGCAGGAGGAGGAGAGGGAGAAGGAGCAGGACGAAGAGAAGGAGCAGGAGGAGGAGTAGCAGCAGGAGGAGGAGGAGCAGCAGGAGGAGGAGTAGCAGCAGGAGGAGGAGTAGCAGCAGGAGGAGGAGTAGCAGCAGGAGGAGGTAGAGAAGGACGTGGAGAAGGAGCAGGAGGGCGAGAAGGAGCAGGAGGGCGAGAAGGAGCAGGAGGGCGAGAAGGAGCAGGAGGGCGAGAAGGAGTTGGGAGTTGGGAGTTGGGATGTCTTGTTGAAGTTGTACAGGGCATTGGTGAGGCCACACTTGGAGTACTGTGTACAGTTCTGGTCACCCTATTATAGAAAGGATATTATTAAACGAGAAAGAGTGCAGAAAAGATTTACTAGGATGCTACCGGGACTTGATGGTTTGACTTACAGGGAGAGGTTAGACAGACTGGGACTTTTTTCCCTGGAGAGTAGGAGGTTAAGGGGTGATCTTATAGAAGTCTATAAAATAATGAGAGGCATAGATAAGGTCGATAGTCAAAATCTTTTCCCAAAGGTAGGGGAGTCTATAACGAGGGGGCACAGATTTAAGGTGAGAGGGGAGAGATACAAAAGGATCCAGAGGGGCAATTTTTTCACTCAAAGGGTGGTGAGTGTCTGGAACGAGCTGCCAGAGGCAATAGTAGAGGCGGGTACAATTTTGTCTTTTAAAAAGCATTTGGACAGTTACATGGGGAAGATGGGTATCGAGGGATATGGGCCAAGTGCAGGCAATTGGGACTAGCTTAGTGGTATAAACTGGGCGACATGGACATGTTGGGCCGAAGGGCCTGTTTCCATGTTGTAACTTCTATGATTCTATGATTCTATAAGGAGCAGGAGGGCGA
This sequence comes from Heptranchias perlo, assembly GCF_035084215.1. NCBI lineage: Eukaryota > Metazoa > Chordata > Chondrichthyes > Hexanchiformes > Hexanchidae > Heptranchias > Heptranchias perlo. Next base: position 1,721,378 of record NW_027138300.1, read on the forward strand.
GAAGGAGCAGGAGGGCGAGAAGGAGCAGGACGGCGAGAAGGAGCAGGAGGGCTAGAAGGAGCAGGAGGGCGAGAAGGAGCAGGAGGGCGAGAAGGAGCAGGAGGGCGAGAAGGAGCAGGAGGGCGAGAAGGAGCAGGAGGGCGAGAAGGAGCAGGAGCGCGAGAAGGAGCAGGAGGGCGAGAAGGAGCAGGAGGGCGAGAAGGAGCAGGAGGGCGAGAAGGAGCAGGAGGGCGAGGATGAGCAGGAGGGCGAGAAGGAGCAGGAGGGCGAGAAGGAGCAGGAGGGCGAGAAGGAGCAGAGGGGGAGAAGGAGCAAGAGGGGTCGAAGTATCAGGAAGCGAGAAGGAGCAGGATGAGGAGGTTGAGCAAGAGGTGGAGATGGAGCAGGAGGATGAGGTTTGAGCAGGAGGAGGAGAAGGAGCAGGAGGAGGCTGAGCAGGAGGAGGAGGCTGAGCAGGAGGAGGAGGCTGAGCAGGAGGTGGAGAGGGAGCAGGAGGTGGAGAGGGAGCAGGAGGTGGAGAGGGAGCAGGAGGTGGAGAGGGAGCAGGAGGTGGAGAGTGAGCAGGAGGTGGAGAGGGAGCAGGAGGTGGAGAGGGAGCAGGAGGTGGAGAGGGAGCAGGAGGTGGAGAGGGAGCAGGAGGTGGAGAGGGAGCAGGAGGTGGAGAGGGAGCAGGAGGTGGAGAGGGAGCAGGAGGTGGAGAGGGAGCAGGAGGTGGAGAGGGAGCAGGAGGTGGAGAGGGAGCAGCAGGTGGAGAGGGAGCAGGAGGTGGAGAGGGAGCAGGAGGTGGAGAGGGAGCAGGAGGTGGAGAGGGAGCAGGAGGTGGAGAGGGAGCAGGAGGTGGAGAGGGAGCAGGAGGTGGAGAGGGAGCAGGAGGTGGAGAGGGAGCAGGAGGTGGAGAGGGAGCAGGACTTGGAGAGGGAGCAGGAGGTGGAGAGGGAGCAGGAGGTGGAGAGGGAGCAGGAGGTGGAGAGGGAGCAGGAGGTGGAGAGGGAGCAGGAGGTGGAGAGGGAGCAGGAGGTGGAGAGGGAGCAGGAGGTGGAGAGGGAGCAGGAGGTGGAGAGGGAGCAGGAGGTGGAGAGGGAGCAGCAGGTGGAGAGGGAGCAGGAGGTGGAGAGGGAGCAGGAGGTGGAGAGGGAGCAGGAGGTGGAGAGGGAGCAGGAGTGGAGAGGGAGCAGGAGGTGGAGAGGGAGCAGGAGGTGGAGAGGGAGCAGGAGGTGGAGAGGGAGCAGGAGGTGGAGAGGGAGCAGGAGGTGGAGAGGGAGCAGGAGGTGGAGAGGGAGCAGGAGGTGGAGAGGGAGCAGGACTTGGAGAGGGAGCAGGAGGTGGAGAGGGAGCAGGAGGTGGAGAGGGAGCAGGAGGTGGAGAGGGAGCAGGAGGTGGAGAGGGAGCAGGAGGTGGAGAGGGAGCAGGAGGTGGAGAGGGAGCAGGAGGTGGAGAGGTAGCAGGAGGTGGAGAGGGAGCAGGAGGTGGAGAGGGAGCAGGAGGTGGAGAGGGAGCAGGAGGTGGAGAGGGAGCAGGAGGTGGAGAGGGAGCAGGAGGTGGAGAGGAGCAGGAGGTGGAGAGGGAGCAGGAGGTGGAGAGGGAGCAGGAGGTGGAGAGGGAGCAGGAGGTGAGAGAGGGAGCAAGGAGGTGGAGAGGGAGCAGGAGGTGGAGAGGGAGCAGGAGGTGGAGAGGAGCAGGAGGTGGAGAGGGAGCAGGAGGTGGAGTGGGTAGCAGGAGGTGGAGAGGGAGCAGGAGGTGGAGAGGGAGCAGGAGGTGGAGAGGGAGCAGGAGGTGGAGAGGGAGCAGGAGGTGGAGAGGGAGCAGGAGGTGGAGAGGGAGCAGGAGGTGGAGAGGGAGCAGGAGGTGGAGAGGGAGAAGGAGGTGGAGAGGGAGCAGGAGGTGGAGAGGGAGCAGGAGGTGGAGAGGGAGCAGGAGGTGGAGAGGGAGCAGGAGGTGGAGAGGGAGCAGGAGGTGGAGAGGGAGCAGGAGGAGGAGTAGGAGCAGGAGGAGGAGAAGGCGCAAGATGAGGAGAGGGAGCAGGAGGTGGAGAAGGAGACGGAGGTGGAGAGGGAGCAGGAGGTGGAGAGGGAGCAGGAGTTGGAGAAGGAGCAGGAGGTGGAGAAGGAGCAGGAGGGCAGGAAGGAGCAGGAGGGCGAGAAGGAGCAGGAGGGCGAGAAGGAGCAGGAGGGCGAGAAGGAGCAGGAGGGCGAGATGGAGCAGGAGGCGGGAAAGGAGCAGGAGGCGGGAAAGGAGCAGGAGGCGGGAAAGGAGCAGGAGACGGACAAGGAGCAGGAGGCGGACAAGGAGCAGGAGGCGGACAAGGAGCAGGAGGCGGGAAAGGAGCAGGAGGCGGACAAGGAGCTGGAGGCGGACAAGGAGCAGGAGGCGGACAAGGAGCAGGAGCCGGACAAGGAGCAGCAGGCGGTCAAGGAGCAGGAGGCGGACAAGGAGCAGGAGGCGGACAAGGAGCAGGAGGCGGACAAGGAGCAGGAGGCGGACAAGGAGCAGGAGGCGGACAAGGAGCAGGAGGCGGACAAGGAGCAGGAGGCGTAGGAGGAGGACGAGCAGGAGATGGAGCAGGAGCTGGAGATGGAGCACGAGAAGGAGAAGGAGCAGGAGGTGAAGAAGGCGCAAGATGAGAAGGAGCAGGAAGGAGGAGAAGGAGCAGGAGGGGGAGAAGGAGCAGGAGGGGGAGAAGGAGCAGGAGGAGGAGGTTGAGCAGGAGGATGAGTAACAGCAGGAGGAGGTTGAGAAGGAGGTGGAGATGGAGCAGGAGGTGGAGAAGGAGCAGGAGGGTGAGAAGGAGATGGAGGTGGAGAAGGAGATGGAGGTGGAGAAGGAGATGGAGGTGGAGAAGGAGATGGAGGTGGAGAAGGAGATGGAGGTGGAGAAGGAGATGGAGGTGGAGATGGAATAGGAGGAGCAGGTTCAGCAGGAGGAGGTGAAGCAGCAGGACTAGTTTGAGCAGGAGGAAGAGAAGGAGCAGGAGGAGGAGGTTAAGCAGGAGGTGCAGAAGGAGCAGGAGAAGGAGAGGGAGCAGGAAGAGGAAGAGGAGAAGGAGTAGGAAGCGGGGAAGGAGCAGGACGAAGAGAAGATGGAGGACGAGGAGAAGGAGCAGGAGGGGGAGAAGGAGCAGGAGGATGAGAAGGAGCAGGAGGATGAGAAGGAGCAGGAGGGGAGAAGGAGCAGGAGAGGGAGAAGGAGCAGGATGAGGGGGTTGAGCAGGAGGAGGAGAAGGAGCAGGAGGAGGGGGTTGAGCAGGAGGAGGTAGAGAAGGATGTGGAGATGGAGCAGGAGGTGGAGAAGGAGCAGGAGGTGGAGAAGGAGCAGGAGGGCGAGAAGGAGCAGGAGGGCGAGAAGGAGCAGGAGGGAGAGAAGGAGCAGGAGGGCGAGAAGGAGCAGGAGGGCGCGAAGGAGCAGGAGGGCGAGAAGGAGGAGGAGGGCGAGAAGGAGCAGGAGGGCGAGAAGGAGCAGGAGGGCGAGAAGGAGCAGGAGGGCGAGAAGGAGCAGGAGGATGAGAAGGAGCAGGAGGGGAGAAGGAGCAGGATGGGGACAAGGAGCAGGAGGTGGACAAGGAGCAGGAGGGGGAGGTTGAGCAGGAGGATGAGGTTGAGCAGGAGGATGAGTAACAGCAGGAGGATGTTGAGAAGGAGGTGGAGATGGAGCAGGAGGTGGAGAAGGAGACGGAGGTGGAGAAGGAGACGGAGGTGGTGAAGGAGACGGAGGTGGAGAAGGAGCAGGAGGTGGAGAAGGAGCAGGAGGTGGAGAAGGAGCAGGAGGTGGAGAAGGAGCAGGAGGTGGAGAAGGAGCAGGAGGGAGAAAAAGAATAGGAGGAAGACAAAGAACAGGAGGAAGACAAGGAGCAAGTGGTGGAGAAGGAGGAGAGGAAGGAGCGGGAGGTGGAGAAGGAGCAGGAGGTGGAGAAGGAGCAGGAGGTGGAGAAGGAGCAGGAGGGCAGGAAGGAGCAGGAGGGCGAGAAGGAGCAGGAGGGCGAGAAGGAGCAGGAGGGCGAGAAGGAGCAGGAGGCGGGAAAGGAGCAGGAGGCTGGAAAGGAGCAGGAGGCGGGAAAGGAGCAGGAGACGGATAAGGAGCAGGAGGCGGACAAGGAGCAGGAGGCGGGAAAGGAGCAGGAGGCGGACAAGGCGCAGGAGGCGGACAAGGAGCAGGAGGCGGACAAGGAGCAGGAGGAGGACAAGGAGCAGGAGGCGGACAAGGAGCAGGAGGCGGACAAGGAGCAGGAGGCGGACAAGGAGCAGGAGGCGTAGGAGGAGGACGAGCAGGAGATGGAGCCGGAGCTGGAGATGGGGCACGAGAAGGAGAAGGAGCAGGAGGTGGAGAAGGCGCAAGATGAGAAGGAGCAGGAAGGAGGAGAAGGAGCAGGAGGGGGAGAAGGAGCATGAGGGGGAGAAGGAGCAGGAGGAGGAGGTTGAGCAGGAGGATGAGTAACAGCAGGAGGAGGTTGAGAAGGAGGTGGAGATGGATCAGGAGGTGGAGAAGGAGCAGGAGGGTGAGAAGGAGATGGAGGTGGAGAAGGAGATGGAGGTGGAGAAGGAGATGGAGGTGGAGAAGGAGATGGAGGGAGGTGGAGAAGGAGATGGAGGTGGAGATGGCATAGGAGGAGCAGGTTCAGCAGGAGGAGGTGAAGCAGCAGGACTAGTTTGAGCAGGAGGAAGAGAAGGAGCAGGAGGAGGAGGTTAAGCAGGAGGTGCAGAAGGAGCAGGAGAAGGAGAGGGAGCAGGAGGAGGAAGAGGAGAAGGAGTAGGAAGCGGGGAAGGAGCAGGACGAAGAGAAGATGGAGGACGAGGAGAAGGAGCAGGAGGGGGAGAAGGAGCAGGAGGATGAGAAGGAGCAGCAGGGGAGAAGGAGCAGGAGAGGGAGAAGGAGCAGGATGAGGGGGTTGAGCAGGAGGAGGAGAAGGAGCAGGATGAGGGGGTTGAGCAGGAGGAGGAGAAGGAGCAGGAGGAGGAGTAGCAGCAGGAGGAGGTAGAGAAGGATGTGGAGATGGAGCACGAGGTGGAGAAGGAGCAGGAGGGCGAGAAGGAGCAGGAGGGCGAGAAGGAGCAGGAGGGCGAGAAGGAGCAGGAGGGCGAGAAGGAGCAGGAGGGCGAGAAGGAGCAGGAGGGCGAGAAGGAGCAGGAGGGCGAGAAGGAGCAGGAGGGCGAGAAGGAGCAGGAGGGCGAGAAGGAGCAGGAGGGCGAGAAGGAGCAGGAGGGCGAGAAGGAGCAGGAGGGCGAGAAGGAGAAGAGGGGGAGAAGGAGCAGGACTTGGAGAATGGTCAGGAGGTGAAGAAGGAGCAACAGTGGTCGAAATATCAGGAAGCGAGAAGGAGCAGGATCAGGAGTTTGAGCAGGAAGAGAAGAAGGAGCAGGGGGTGGAGAAGGAGCAGGAGGAGGAGGTTGAGTAGGAGGAGGAGGTTGAGCAGATGGAGGAGAAGGAGCATGAGGTGGAGAATGAGCAGCAGGTGGAGAATGAGCAAGATGTGGAGAAGGAGCAAGAGGAGGACGTTCAGCAGGAGGTGGAGAAGGAGCAGTTGGAGGAGTTTGGGCAGGAGGTGGAGATGGAGCAGGAGGATCAGGTTGAAAAGGAGGAGGAGGTTGAGCAGGAGGAGGAGAAGGAGCACGAGAACGTTGAGGAGGAGGTGGAGAAGGAGCAGGTGGTGTAGAATGAGCAGGAGGTCGAGAATAAGCAAGAGTTGGAGAAGGAGCTGGAGGTGGAGGTTCAGCAGTAGGCGGAGAAGGAGCAGGAGAAGGAGGTTGAGCAGGAGGAGGAGAAGGAGCAGGAGGAGGCTGAGCAGGAGATGGAGACGGTGCATGAGAAGGAGAAGGAGGTGGAGGAGGAGAAGGAGCAGGAGGGGGAGAAGGAGCAGGAGGTGGAGAAGGGGCAGGAGGAGGAGTTTGAGCAGGAGGTGTTGAAGGAGCAGGAGGGTGAGGTTAAGCAGGAGGTGCAGAAGGAGCAGGAGGAGGAGAGGGAGAAGGAGCAGGACGAAGAGAAGGAGCAGGAGGAGGAGTAGCAGCAGGAGGAGGAGGAGCAGCAGGAGGAGGAGTAGCAGCAGGAGGAGGAGTAGCAGCAGGAGGAGGAGTAGCAGCAGGAGGAGGTAGAGAAGGATGTGGAGAAGGAGCAGGAGGGCGAGAAGGAGCAGGAGGGCGAGAAGGAGCAGGAGGGCGAGAAGGAGCAGGAGGGCGAGAAGGAGCAGGAGGGCGAGAAGGAGCAGGAGGGCGCGAAGGAGCAGGAGGGCGAGAAGGAGCAGGAAGGCGAGAAGGAGCAGGAGGGCGAGAAGGAGCAGAGGGGGAGAAGGAGCAAGAGGGGTCGAAGTATCAGGAAGCGAGAAGGAGCAGGATGAGGAGGTTGAGCAAGAGGTGGAGATGGAGCAAGAGGATGAGGTTTGAGCAGGAGGAGGAGAAGGAGCAGGAGGAGGCTGAGCAGGAGGAGGAGGCTGAGCAGGAGGTGGAGAGGGAACAGGAGGGCGAGAAGGAGCAGGAGGGCGAGAAGGAGCAGGAGGGCGAGAAGGAGCAGGAGGGCGAGAAGGAGCAGGAGGGCGAGAAGGAGCAGGAGGGCGAGAAGGAGCAGAGGGGGAGAAGGAGCAAGAGGGGTCGAAGTATCAGGAAGCGAGAAGGAGCAGGATGAGGAGGTTGAGCAAGAGGTGGAGATGGAGCAGGAGGATGAGGTTTGAGCAGGAGGAGGAGAAGGAGCAGGAGGAGGCTGAGCAGGAGGAGGAGGCTGAGCAGGAGGTGGAGAGGGAGCAGGAGGTGGAGAGGGAGCAGGAGGTGGAGAGGGAGCAGGAGGTGGAGAGGGAGCAGGAGGTAGAGAGGGAGCAGGAGGTGGAGAGGGAGCAAGAGGTGGAGAGGGAGCAGGAGGTGGAGAGGACGCAGGAGGTGGAGAGGGAGCAGGAGGTGGAGAGGGAGCAGGAGGTGGAGAGGGAGCAGGAGGTGGAGAGGGAGCAGGAGGTGGAGAGGGAGCAGGAGGTGGAGAGGGAGCAGGAGGTGGAGAGGGAGCAGGAGGTGGAGAAGGAGGAGGAGGTGGAGCAGGAGGTGAAAAAGGGGCAGGAAGGGGAGGAGGAGGGGACGGAGCAGGTGTTGGAGATGGAGCAGGATTGGAGATGGAGCAGGAGAAAAAGGAACAGGAGGAGTAGAAGGAGCAGGAGGAGGTGGAGCAGGAGGAGGAAGTGGAGCAGGAGATGGAAAAGGAGCAGGAGATGGAAAAGGAGCAGGAGGAGGAGGTGGAGCAGGAGGAGGAGGTTGAGCTGGAGGAGGTGAAGGAGCAGCAGGAGGTTGAGCAGGAGGTAGAGTAGGAGGAGGAGAAGGAGCAGGGGGCGGATGAGCAGGAGGTGGAGAAGGAGTAGGAGGTGTAGAATTAGCAGGATTAGGAGACGGAGCAGGATGGGGAGAAGGAGCAGGAGGGGGAGAAGGAGCAGGAGGGGGAGAAGGAGCAGGAGGGGGAGATGGAGCAGGAGGGGGAGAAGGAGCAGGAGGGGGAGAAGGAGCAGGAGGGGGAGAAGGAGCAGGAGGGGGAGAAGGAGCAGGAGGGGGAGAAGGAGCAGGAGGGGGAGAAGGAGCAGGAGGGGGAGAAGGAGCAGGAGGTGGAGAGGGAGCAGGAGTTGGAGAGGGAGCAGGAGGTGGAGAGGGAGCAGGAGGTGGAGAGGGAGCAGGAGGTGGAGAGGGAGCAGGAGGTGGAGAGGGAGCAGGAGGTGGAGAGGGAGCAGGAGGTGGAGAGGGAGCAGGAGTTGGAGAGGGAGCAGGAGGTGGAGAGGGAGCAGGAGGTGGAGAGGGAGCAGGAGGTGGAGAGGGAGCAGGAGGTGGAGAGGGAGCAGGAGGTGGAGAGGGAGCAGGAGGTGGAGAGGGAGCAGGAGGTGGAGAGGGAGCAGGAGTTGGAGAGGGAGCAGGAGGTGGAGAGGGAGCAGGAGGTGGAGAGGGAGCAGGAGGTGGAGAGGGAGCAGGAGGTGGAGAGGGAGCAGGAGGTGGAGAGGGAGCAGGAGGTGGAGAGGGAGCAGGAGGTGGAGAGGGAGCAGGACGTGGAGGGGGAGCAGGACGTGGAGGGGGAGCAGGAGGTGGAGAGGGAGCAGGAGGTGGAGAGGGAGCAGGAGGTGGAGAGGGAGCAGGAGGTGGAGAGGGAGCAGTACGTGGAGAGGGTGCAGGACGTTGAGAGGGAGCAGGACGTGGAGAAGGAATAGGAGGAGCAGGTTGAGCAGGAGGAGGCGAAGGAGGAGGAGGAGGAGGTTAAGCAGGAGTTGGAGAAGGAGCAGGAGGTGCAGAAGGTGCAGGAGGAGGAGAAGGAGCAGGAGGTGGAGAAGGAGCAGGAGGAGGAGAAGGATCAGGAGGTGCAGAAGGAGCAGAAGGCGGGGAAGGAGCAGGAGGGGGAGCAGGTGCACGAGGCGGAGCAAGTGCAGCAGGAGGCGAAGGAGCAGGAGGTGGAGAAGGAGCAGGAGGTGGGGAAGGAGAAGGAGTTGGAGAAGAAGCAGAAGGAGGAGCTTGAGCAGGATATGGAGTAGGAGATGGAGCAGGAGTAGGTTGAGCAGGAGATGGAAACGGAGCGGGATGTGGTGATGGAAAAGGAATTGGAGAAGGAGCCAGAAGTAGAGAAGGAGCCGAGGGTGGAGAAGGAGCCGGAGATGGAGAAGGAGCCGGAGGTGGAGAAGGAGCCGGAGGTGGAGAAGGAGCCGGAGGTGGAGAAGGAGCCGGAGGTGGAGACGGAGCCGGAGGTGGAGAAGGAGCCGGGGGTGGAGAAGGAGCCAGAGTAGGATCAGGAGGTGGAAATGGAGCAGTAATGGCGAAGGAGCAGGAGGAGAAGAAGGAGCTGAAGGAGGAGAAGGAACAGGAGGAGAAGGAACAGGAGGAGGAGAAGGAGCAGGAGGTGGAGAAGGAGCAGGAGGAGGAGGTGGAGCAGGAAGTGGAGAATGAGCAGGAGGAGGAGGTGGAGCAGGAGGTGGAGAAGGAGGAGGAGGTGGAGCAGGAGGTGAAAAGGGGGCAGGAAGGGGAGGAGGAGGGGACGGAGCAGGAGTTGGAGATGGAGCAGGATTGGAGATGGAGCAGGAGAAAAAGGAACAGGAGGAGTAGAAGGAGCAGGAGGAGGTGGAGCAGGAGGAGGAAGTGGAGCAGGAGATGGAAAAGGAGCAGGAGATGGAAAAGGAGCAGGAGGAGGAGGTGGAGCAGGAGGAGGAGGTTGAGCTGGAGGAGGTGAAGGAGCAGCAGGAGGTTGAGCAGGAGGTAGAGTAGGAGGAGGAGAAGGAGCAGGGGGCGGATGAGCAGGAGGTGGAGAAGGAGTAGGAGGTGTAGAATTAGCAGGATTAGGAGACGGAGCAGGATGGGGAGAAGGAGCAGGAGGGGGAGAAGGAGCAGGAGGGGGAGAAGGAACAGGAGGGGGAGATGGAGCAGGAGGGGGAGAAGGAGCAGGAGGGGGAGAAGGAGCAGGAGGGGGAGAAGGAGCAGGAGGGGGAGAAGGAGCAGGAGGGGGAGAAGGAGCAGGAGGGGGAGAAGGAGCAGGAGGGGGAGAAGGAGCAGGAGGGGGAGAAGGAGCAGGAGGGGGAGAAGGAGCAGGAGGGGGAGGTTGAGCATGAGGAGGAGAATGATCAGGAGGAAGTTGAGCAGGAATCGGAGAAGGAGCAGGATTTGGAAAAGGAGCAGGTGGAGGAGGTGGAGCTGGAGCAGGAGGTGAAGCAGGACGAGGAGGTGTAGCTTAAGGTGGAGAAGGAGCAGGAGGAGCAGGTGGATCAGGAGGAGGATGTTGATCAGGAGGAGGAGAAGGAGCATCAGGAGGAGGTGGAGCAGGAGGAGGATGTTGATCAGGAGGAGGAGGAGAAGGTGCAGGAGGAGGTTGAGCAGGAGGTGGAAATGGAGCAGGAGGTGGAGGAGTAGGAGAAGGAGCAGGAAGTGAAGAAGGAGCAGGAGGGGGAGAAGGTGCTGGAGGAGGAGAAGAGCAGGAGGAGGAGAAGAGCAGGAGGAGGAGGTGGAGCAGGAGGAGGAGGTGGAGCAGGAGGAGGAGTTGGAGCAGGAGGTGGAGAAGGGGCACGTGGAGGAGGTGGAGCTGGAGGTGGTGAAGGAGCAGGAGGAGGAGGTGGAGCAGGAGGAGGATGTTGATCAGGAGGAGGAGCAGGAGGAGGAGGAGGAGATGGAGCAGGAGGAGGATGTATATCAGGAGTGGGAGAAGGAGCAGGAGGAGGTTGAGCAGGAGGTGGAAATGGAGCAGGAGGTGGAGGAGGAGAAGAAGCAGAAGGTGAAGAAGGAGCAGGAGGAGGAGAAGGAGCAGGAGGGGGAGAAGGAGCAGGAGGGGGAGAAGGAGCAGTAGGGGGAGAAGGAGCAGGAGGTGGAGAAGGAGCAGGAGGAGGAGAAGGAGCAGGTGGAGGAGAAGGAGCAGGTGGAGGAGAAGGTGCAGGAGGGGGAGCAGGAGCAGGAGGGGGAGAAGGAGCAGGAGGGGGAGAAGGAGCAGGAGGGGGAGAAGGAGCAGGAGGGGGAGAAGGAGCTGGAGGAGTTGAAGGAGCAGGACGAGGAGAATGAGCAGGAGGGGGAGAAGGAGCAGGAGGGGCGATGGAGCACGAGGGGTAGAATGAGCAGGAGGACGAGAAGGAGCAGGAGGAGGATGTGGAGGAGCAGAAGGTGGACAAGGTGGCGGAGGTGGACTAGGAGCAGGAGGTGGACAAGTAGCAAGAGGTTGAAAAGGAGCAGGAGGTTGAAAAGGAGCAGGAGGAGGAGAAGGAGGTGGAGAAGGTGTAGGAGGAGGAGAAGGAGCGGGAATGGGAGAATAAGCAATAGGTGGAGAAGGAGCAGGAGGCGGAGAAGGACCAGGAGGGGGAGCAGGAGCACGAGGCGGACAAAGCGCAGGAGGATGAGAAGGAGCAGGAGGTGGAGAAGGACCAGGAGGTTGAGAAGGAGAAGGAGTTGGAGAAGAAGCAGGAGTAGGAGGTTGAGCAGGAGTAGGAGAAGGAGCAGGAGAAAGTTGAGGAGGTGATGGAGAAGGAGCATGAGGTGGAGAAGGAGCTGGAGGTTGAGAAGGAGCAGGTGGTGGAGAAGTTTTGGTGTCCATACTTAAGAAAAGACATACTTGCTCTCGAGGCAGTACAAAGAAGGTTCACTCGGTTAATCCTCGGGATGAGGGGGCGGACATATGAGGAGAGGTTGAGTAGATTGGGACTCTACTCATTGGAGTTCAGAAGAATGAGATGGGTGAGATCCTGAATGAATATTTCACATCGGTATTTACGGTTGAGAAAGGCATGGATGTTAGGGAACTTGGGGAAATAAATAGTGATGTCTTGAGGAGTGTCCATATTACAGAGAGGGAGGTGCTGGAAGTCTTAACGCGCATCAAGGTAGATAAATCTCCGGGACCTGATGAAATGTATCCCAGGACGTTATGGGAGGTTAGGGAGGAAATTGCGGGTCCCCGAGCAGAGATATTTGATTCATCCACCGCTACAGGTGAGGTGCCTGAAGATTGGAGGGTAGCAAATGTTGTGCCTTTGTTTAAGAAGGGCGGCAGGGTAAAGCCTGGGAACTACAGACCAGTGTGCCTGACATCTGTGGTGGGTAAGTTGTTAGAGGGTATTCTGAGGGAGAGGATCTACAGGCATTTGGAGAGACAGGGACTAATTAGGAACAGTCAGCATGGTTTTGTGAGAGGAAAATAATGTCTCACGAATTTGATTGAGTTTTTTGAAGGGGTAACCAAGAAGATAGATGAGGGCTGTGCAGTAGACGTGGTCTACATGGACTTCAGCAAAGCATTTGACAAGGTACCGCATGGTAGGTTGTTGCATAAGGTTAAATCTCATGGGATCCAAGGTGAGGTAGCCAATTGGATACAAAATTGGCTTGACGACAGAAGACAGAGGGTGGTTGTAGAGGGTTGTTTTTCAAACTGGATGCCTGTGTCCAACGGTGTGCCTCAGGGATCGGTGCTGGGTCCGCTGTTATTTGTTATTTATATTAATGATTTGGATGAGAATTTAGGAGGCATGGTTAGTAAGTTTGCAGATGACACCAAGATTGGTGGCATTGTGGACAGTGAAGAAGGTTATCTCGGATTGCAACGGGATCTTGATAGATTGGGCCAGTGGGCCGATGAATGGCAGATGGAGTTTAATTTAGATAAATGTGAGGTGATGCATTTTGGTAGATCGAATCGGGCCAGGACCTACTCCGTTAATGGTAGGGCCTTGGGGAGAGTTATAGAACAAAGAGATCTGGGAGTACAGATTCATAGCTCCTTGAAAGTGGAGTCACAGGTGGATAGGGTGGTGAAGAAGGCATTCAGCATGCTTGGTTTCATTGGTCAGAACATTGAATGCAGGAGTTGGGATGTCTTGTTGAAGTTGTACAGGGCATTGGTGAGGCCACACTTGGAGTACTGTGTACAGTTCTGGTCACCCTATTATAGAAAGGATATTAGTAAACTAGAAAGAGTGCAGAAAAGATTTACTAGGATGCTACCGGGACTTGATGGTTTGACTTACAGGGAGAGGTTGGACAGACTGGGACTTTTTTCCCTGGAGAGTAGGAGGTTAAGGGGTGATCTTATAGAAGTCTATAAAATAATGAGGGGCATAGAAAAGGTCGATAGTCAAAATCTTTTCCCAAAGGTAGGGGAGTCTATAACGAGGGGGCACAGATTTAAGGTGAGAGGAGAGAGATACAAAAGGGTCCAGAGGGGCAATTTTTTCACTCAAAGGGTGGTGAGTGTCTGGAACGAGCTGCCAGAGGCAGTAGTAGAGGCGGGTACAATTTTGTATTTTATAAAGCATTTGGACAGTTACATGGGTAAGATGGGTATAGAGGGATATGGGCCAAGTGCAGGCAATTGGGACTAGCTTAGTGGTATAAACTGGGCGACATGGACATGTTGGGCCGAAGGGCCTGTTTCCATGTTGTAACTTCTATGATTCTATGATTCTATGATCTTATTGAAACATATAAGATTGTGAAGGGGCTTGATCGGGTGGATGCGGTAAGGATGTTCCCAAGGATGGGTGAAACTAGAACGAGGGGGCATAATCTTAGAATAAGGGGCTGCTCTTTCAAAACTGAGATGAGGAGAAACTTCTTCACTCAGAGGGTGGTAGGTCTATGGAATTTGCTGCCCCAGGAAGCTGTGGAAGCTACATCAATAAATAAATTTAAAACAGAAATAGACAGTTTCCTAGAAGTAAAGGGAATTAGGGGTTACGGGGAGCGGGCAGGAAATTGGACATGATTTTAGATTTGAGGTTTGGACCAGATCAGCCATGATCTTATTGAATGTCGGAGCAGGCTCGAGGGGCCGATTGGCCTACTCCTGCTCCTATTTCTTATGTTCTTATGTTCTTCAGGAGCAGGAGGTGGAGATGGAGCCGCAGGTGCAGAAGGAGCCGGAGGTGGAGAAGGAGCCGGAAGTGGAGAAGGGGCAGAAGGGGGAGGAGGAGAAGGAGGATGAGGTGGAAATGGAGCAGGAATTGAGATGGAGCAGGAGGAGAAGAAGGAGCAGGAGGCAAAGGAGCAGGAGGTGGAGAAGGAGCAGAAGGAGGAGGTGGAGCAGGAAGTGGAGAATGAGCAGAAGGAGGAGGTGGAGCAGGAAGTGGAGAAGGAGCAGGAGGGGAGGTGGAACAGGAGGTGAGGAAGGGGCAGGAGGGGGAGGAGGAGGAGAAGGAGCAGGATGTGGAGATGGAGCAGGAGGGGGAGAAGGAGTAGGAGGGGGAGAAGGAGCAGGAGGGGGAGGTGGAGCAGGAGGAGGAGGTTGAGTTGGAGGCGGAGGTTGAGCAGGAGGAGGTGAAGGAGCAGGAGGAGGTTGAGCAGGAGGTGCAGAAGGAGGAGTAGGAGGAAATTGAGTCGGGGGAGGAGAAGGAACAGGGGGAGGATGAGCCGGAAGTGGACATGGAGTAGGAGGTGAAGAAGCACGATGGGGAGAAGGAACAGGAGGAGAAGAAGGAGCAGGAGATGGCGAAGGAGCAGCAGATGGAGGGGGAGGTTGAACAGGAGGTGGAAAAGGAGCAGGAGGGGGAGAAGGAGCAGGAGGAGGAGGTTGAGAATGAGGAGGAGAAGGATCAGGAGGAAATTGAGCAGGAATTGGAGAAGGAGCAGGAGTTGGAGAAGGAGCAGAAGGAGGAGAAACAGCAGGAGTTGGCGAAGGAGCTGGAGGAGGAGGTGGAGCAGGAGGTGGAGGAGGAGCAGGAGGAGGAGTTTGATCCGGAGGAGGAGAAGGAGCAAGAGGAGGTTGAGCAGGTAGTGGAGAAGGAGCAGGAGGAGGAGTTTGAGCACAAGGTGGAGAAGGACCTGGAGGTGGAGAAGGAGCAGGAGGTGGAGAAGGAGAAGGTGGTGTAGAAGGAGCAGGTGGTGGAAAAGGAGCAGGAGGTGGAGGAGGAGAAGGAGGGGGAGAAGGAGCAGGAGGGGGAGAAAGAGCAGGAGGGGGAGAAAGAGCAGGAGGGGGAGAAAGAGCAGGAGGGGGAGAAGGAGCAGGACGGGGGAAGCAGCAGGACGGGGGGAAGCAGCAGGTGGCAAGAAGGAGCTGGATGAGGAGGTGGAGCTGGAAGAGGAGAAGGAGCAGGAGGTGGAGAAAGAGCAAGAGGAGGAGTAGCAACAGGAGGAAGTTGAGATGGAGTTGGAGATGGAGCAGGAGGTGGAGAAGAAGCAGGAGTTGGAGTATGAGCAGGATGTGGAGAAAGAGCAAGAGTTGGAGAATGAGCAAGAGGAGGAGAAGGAGCAGGAGGAGGAGTTTGAGCAGGACTTGGACAAGCAGAAGGAGGAGGAGGTGGAGCAGGAGGAGGAGGTGGAGCAGGAGGAGAAGGAGGAGGTGGAGGAGGAGAAGGGGAGAAGGAGCAGGAGGTGGAGTTGGAGCAGGTGGTGGAAAAGCAGCAGGGGTGGAGAAATTGGGGAAAGTACAATTTTGATGGTATTAGACAGGACCTTTCAGAAGTTGATTGGGAGAGTCTGTTGGCAGGCAAAGAGACGTCTGGTAAGTGGGAGGCTTTCAAAAGTGTGTTAACCAGGGTTCAGGGTAAGCACATTCCTTATAAAGTGAAGGGCAAGGCTGGTAGAAGTAGGGAACCTTGGATGACTCGGGAGATTGAGGCCCTAGTCAAAAAGAAGAAGGAGGCATATGACATGCATAGGTAGCTGGGATCAAGAGTATAGAGATTGCCGGAGTAGAGTTAAGAGAGAAATCAGGAGGGCAAAAAGGGGACATGAGATTGCTTTGGCAGATAAGGCAAAGGTGAATCCAAAGAGCTTCTACAAATACATAAAGGGCAAAAGAATAACTAGGGAGAGAGTAGGGCCTCGTAAGAATCAACAATGTCATCTATGTGCCGAACCACAAGAGATGGGTGAGATCCTGAATGAATATTTCAGATCGGTATTTACGGTTGAGAAAGGCATGGATGTTAGGGAACTTGGGGAAATAAATAGTGATGTCTTGAGGAGTGTACATATTACAGAGAGGGAGGTGCTGGAAGTCTTAACGCGCATCAAGGTAGATAAATCTCCGGGACCTGATGAAATGTATCCC
Organism: Heptranchias perlo; assembly: GCF_035084215.1. Taxonomy (NCBI): domain Eukaryota; kingdom Metazoa; phylum Chordata; class Chondrichthyes; order Hexanchiformes; family Hexanchidae; genus Heptranchias; species Heptranchias perlo. The sequence goes on from NW_027138300.1 coordinate 1,736,825, forward strand.
AGGACGTTATGGGAGGTTCGGGAGTAAATTGCGGGTCCCCTCGCAGAGATATTTGAATCATCGACAGCTGCAGGTGAGGTGCCTGAAGATTGGAGGGTGGCAAATGTTGTGCCTTTGTTTAAGAAGGGCGGCAGGGAAAAGCGTGGGAACTACAGACCGGTGAGCCTGACATTGTTAGAGGGTATTCTGAGGGACAGGATCGACAGGCATTTGGAGAGGCAGGGACTGATTAGGAACAGTCAGCATGGTTTTGTGAGAGGAAAATCATGTCTCACGAATTTAATTGAGTTTTTTGAAGGGGCAACCAAGAAGATAGATGAGGGCTGTGCAATTGACGTGGTCTACATGGACTTCAGCAAAGCCTTTGACAAGGTACTGCATGGTAGGTTGTTACATAAGGTGAAATCTCATGGGACCCAAGGTGAGGTAGTCAATTGGATACAAAATTGGCTTGACGACAGAAGACAGAGGGTTGTCGAGGGTTACTTTTCAAACTGGAGGCCTGTGTCCAGCGGTGTGCCTCAGGGATCGGTGCTGGGTCCACTGTTATTTATTCCCTGGAGAGTCGGAGGTTAAGGGGTGATCTTATTGAAGTCTATAAAATAATGAGGGGCATAGATAAGGTCGATCGTCAAAATCTTTTCCCAAAGGTAGGGGAGTCTATAACGAGGGGACATAGATTTAAGTTGAGAGGGGAGAGATACAAAAGGGTCCAGAGGGGCAATTTTTTCACTCAAAGGGTGGTGAGTGTCTGGAACGAGCTGCCAGAGGCAGTAGTAGAGGCGGGTACAATTTTGTCTTTTAAAAAGCATTTGGACAGTTACATGGGTAAGATGGGTATAGAGGGATATGGGCCAAGTGCAGGGAATTGGGACTAGCTTAGTGGTACAAATTGGGCGATATGGACATGTTGGGCCGAAGGGCCTGTTTCCATGTTGTAACTTCTATGATTCTATAATTCTATGAACGGGAGGTGGAGAAGGAGCAGGAGTTGGAGAAGGAGATGCAGGTGGAAAAGGAGCAGGAGGACGATGTGGAGCAGGAGGTGGAGAAGGAGCAGGTGGAGGAGGTGGAGCCGGAGGAGGAGTTTGAGCAGGAGGAGGTGAAGGAGCAGGACGAGGTGGAGGAGGAGGAGGAGGAGGAGGAGGAGGAGGAGGAGGAGGGGAGGATGGGCAGGAGGTGGAGAAGGAGTAGGCGGTGTAGAAGATGCAGGATGAGGAGAAGGAGCAGGAGGAGAAGAAGGAGCAGGAGGTGCCGAAGGAGCAGGAGATGGAGGGGGAGGTTGAACAGGAGGTGGAAAAGGAGGAGGAGGTGGAGGAGGGGGAGAAGGAGCAGGAGGGGGAGACGGAGCAGGAGTTGGAGAAGGAGCAGGAGGTGGAGATGGAGTAGGAGGAGGAGGTTGAGCATGAGGAGGAGAAGGATCAGGAGGAAGTTGAGCAGGAATTGGAGAAGACGCAGGAGTTGGAGAAGGAGCAGAAGGAGGAGAAACAGCAGGAGGTGGCGAAGCAGCTGGAGGAGGAGGTGGAGTAGGAAGAGGAGGTGGAGGAGGAGGAGGTGGTGCAGGAGGTGGGGAAGAAGCAGGAGGAGGAGTTGGAGCAGGAGGAGGATGGTGATCAGGAGGAGGAGAAGGATCAGGAGGAGGTTTAGCAGGAGGTGGAGAAGGAGCAGGTGGAGGAGAAGGAGCAGGAGAAGGAGTTTGAGCAGGAGGTGGAGGAGGAGCACGAGGAGGAGAAGGAGCAGTAGGTGGAGATGGAGCAGGAGGAGGAGAAGGAGCAGTAGGTGGAGATGGAGCAGGAGGAGGAGAAGGAGCAGGAGGTGGAGACCGAGCTGGAGGAGGAGAAGGAGCAAGTGGAGGAGAAGGAGCAGGAGGAGGAGGTGGAGCAGGAGGAGGAGGTGGAGCAGGAGGAGGAGGTGGATCAGGAGGAGGAGGTGGAGCAGGAGGAGGAGGTGGAGCAGGAGGAGGAGGTGGAGCAGGAGGAGGAGGTGGAGCAGGAGGAGGAGGTGGAGCAGGAGGAGGAGGTGGAGCAGGAGGTGGACGAGCAGCTGGAGGAGGAGATGGAGCAGGATTGGAGAAGGAGCAGGAGGAGAAGAAGGAGCAGGAGGAGGAGAAGGAACAGGAAGAGGAGAAGGAGCAGGAGGTGGAGAAGGAGATGGAGGTGGAGGTGGAGCAGGAGGTGGAGAAGGAGCAGGAGGAGGAAGTGGTGCAGGAGGAGGAGGTTGAGCAGGAGTAGGTGAAGGAGCAGGTGGAGGTTGAGCAGGCGGTGGAGAAGGAGGAGGAAGAGAATGTAGAGTCGGAGGAGGAGAAGGAGCAGGGGGGATAAGCAGCAGGTGGAGAAGGAGTAGGAGGTGTAGAAGTAGCAGGATGAGAAGGAGCAGGAGGAGAAGAAGGAGCAGGAGGTGGCCATGTAGCAGGAGATGGTGGGGGAAGTTGAACGGGAGGTGCAAAAGGAGCAGGAGGGGTAGGAGGAGGAGAAGGAGCAGGAGGGGGAGAAGGAGCAGGTGGGGGACAAGGAGCAGGAGGGGAAGAAGGAGCAGGAGGAGAAGGCTGAGCATGAGGAGGAGAAGGATCAGGAGGAAGTTGAGCAGAAATTGGAGAAGGAGCAGGAGGAGGAGGTGGAGGAGGAGCAGGGGGAGGAGTTTGATTTGGAGGAAGAGAAGGAGCAAGAGGAGGTTGAGCAGCAGGTGGAGAAGGAGCAGGAGGAGGAAGTTGAGCATGAGGAGGAGAGGGAGCAGGAGGAGTATGAGCACGAGGTGGAGAAGGAGCAGGAGGTGGAGAAGGAGCAGGAGGTGGAGAAGGAGCAGGAGGTGGAGAAGGAGCAGGAGGTGGAGAAGGAGCCGGAGGTGGAGAAGGAGCATGAGGTGGAGAAGGAGCAGGAGGTGGAGATGGAGCAGGTGGTGGAAGCGGAGCAGATGGTGGAAACGGAGCAGGAGGTGGAGGAGGAGGAGAAGGAGCAGGAGGAACAGAAGGAGAAGGAGGGGGAGAAGGAGCAGGAGGTGGAGAAGGAGCAGGAGGAGTTGGTTGAGCAGGAGGAGGAGTAGCAGCAGGAGGAAGTTGAGAAGGAGGTGGAGATGAAGCAGGAGGTGGAGAAGGAGAAGGAGGAGGAGCAGGGGGAGGAGCAGGAGCAGGAGGTGGAGAATGAGCAGGAGGTGGAGAATGAGCAAGATGTGGAGAAGGGTCAGGAGGAGGAGTTTGAGCAGGAGTTGGAGAAGCAGCAAGAGAAGGAGGTGGAGCAGGAGGAGGAGGTTGAGCAGGAGGAGGAGAAGGAGCAGCAGATGGCTGAGCAGGAAGTGGAGAAGGTGCATGAGGAGGAGAATGAGCATGTGGAGGAGAAGGAGCAGGAGGTGGTGAAGGAGCAGGAGGGTGACATGGAGCAGGAGGTGGAGAAGGAGATGGACGTGGAGAAGGAATTGGAGGAGCAGGTTGAGCAGGAGGATGTGATGCAGCACGAGTAGTTTGAGCAGGAGGAAGAGAAGGAGCAGGAGGAGTAGATTAAGCAGAGTTGGGGAAGGAGCAGGAGGTGCAGAAGGAGCAGGAGGAGGTGAAGGAGCAGGAGGAGGAGAAGGAGTAGGAAGCGGGGAAGGAGCAGGACGAAGAGAAGATGGAGGACGAGGAGAAGGAGCAGGAGGGTGCAAAGGAGCAGGAGGGTGAGAAGGAGTAGGAGAGGGTGAAGGAGGAGGAGAGGGTGAAGGAGGAGGATGAGGGGGTTGAGCAGGAGGAGGAGAAGAAGCAGGAGGAGGAGTAGCAGCAGGAGAAGGTTGAGAAAGATGTGGAGATGGAAAAGGAGGTGGAGAAGGAGCAGGAGGTGTAGGAGGAGGAGGTGGAGAAGGAGCAGGAGGTGGAGAAGCAGCAGGAGGTGGAGAAGCAGCAGGAGGTGGAGAAGGAGCAGGAGGTGGAGAAGGAGCAGGAGGTGGAGAAGGAGCAGGAGGTGGAGAAGGAGCAGGAGGTGGAGAAGGAGCAGGAGGTGGAGAAGGAGCAGGAGGTGGAGAAGGAGAAGGAGCAGGAGGTGGAGAAGGAGCAGGAGGAGGAGGTTGAGAAGGAGGAGGAGTAGCAGCAGAAGGAAGTTGAGAATGAGGTGGAGATGTAGCAGGAGGTGGAGAAGGAGCAGGAGGAGGAGCAGGAGCAGGAGGTGGAGAAGCAGCAGGAGGAGGAGGTGGAACAGGTGGAGGAGGTTGAGCAGGAGGAGGAGAAGGAGCAGGAGTTGGCTGAGCAGGAAGTGGAGAAGGTGCATGAGGAGGAGAATGAGCATGAGGAGGAGAAGGAGTAGGAGGTGGTGAAGGAGCAGGAGGGTGAGAAGGAGCAGGAGGTGGACAAGGAGATGGAGGTGGAGAACAATAGGAGGAGCAGGTTGAGCAGGAGGAGGTGAAGCAGCAGGACTAGTTTGAGCAGGAGGAAGAGAAGGAGCAGGAGGAGGAGGTTAAGCAGGAGCTGCAGAAGGAGCAGGAGGAGGAGAAAGAGCAGGAGGAGGAGAAGCAGTAGGAAGCGGGGAAGGAGCAGGACGAAGAGAAGTTGGAGGACGAGGAGAAGGAGCAGGAGGGTGCGAAGGAGCAGGAGGGTGAGATTGAGCAGGAGAGCGAGAAGGAGGAGGATGAGGGGGTTGAGCAGGAGGAGGAGAAGGAGCAGGAGGAGGAGTAGCAGCAGGAGGAGGTTGAGAAGGATGTGGAGATGGAGCAGGAGATGGAGAAGGTGCAGGAGGTATAGGAAGAGGAGGAGAAGAAGCAGGAGGGGGAGAAGGAGCAGGAGGGGGAGAAGGAGCAGGAGGGGGAGAAGGAGCAGGAGGGGGAGAAGGAGCAGGAGGAGGAGGAGGAGCAGGAGGAGGAGAAGGAGCAGGAGGGGAGCAGGAGCACAAGGCGGAGAAAGAGCAGGAGGAGGAGAAGGAGCAGGAGGTGGAGAAGGAGCAGGCGGTGCAGAAGGAGCAGGCGGTGCAGAAGGAGCAGCAGGAGTAGAAGGAGCAGGAGGAGGAGAAGGAGCAGCAGGTGGAGAAGGAGCAGGAGGTGGAGAAGGAGCAGGAGGTGGAGAAGGCGCAGGAGGTGGAGAAGGAGCAGGAGGTGGAGAAGGAGCAGGAGGTGGAGAAGGAGCAGGAGGTGGAGGAGCAGGAGGTGGCGAAGGAGCAGGAGGTCGAGAAGGAGCAGGAGGAGGAGGTTGAGAAGGAGGAGGAGTCGCAGCAGAAGGAAGTTGAGAAGGAGGTAGAGATGGAGCAGGAGGTGGAGAAGGAGCAGGAGGAGGAGCAGGAGCAGGAGGTGGAGAAGCAGCAGGAGGAGGAGGTGGAGCAGTTGGAGGAGGTTGAGCAGGAGGGGGAGAAGAAGCAGGAGGTGGTGAAGGAGCAGGAGGGTGACATGGAGCAGGAGGTGGAGAAGGAGATGGACGTGGAGAAGGAATTGGAGGAGCAGGTTGAGCACGAGGATGTGATGCAGCACGAGTAGTTTGAGCAGGAGGAAGAGAAGGAGCAGGAGGAGTAGATTAAGCAGAGTTGGGGAAGGAGCAGGAGGTGCAGAAGGAGCAGGAGGAGGTGAAGGAGCAGGAGGAGGAGGAGGAGAAGGAGTAGGAAGCGTGGAAGGAGCAGGACGAAGAGAAGATGGAGGACGAGGAGAAGGAGCAGGAGGGTGCAAAGGAGCAGGAGGGTGAGAAGGAGTAGGAGAGGGTGAAGGAGGAGGATGAGGGGGTTGAGCAGGAGGAGGAGAAGAAGCAGGAGGAGGAGTAGCAGCAGGAGAAGGTTGAGAAAGATGTGGAGATGGAAAAGGAGGTGGAGAAGGAGCAGGAGGTGTAGGAGGAGGAGGTGGAGAAGGAGCAGGAGGTGGAGAAGCAGCAGGAGGTGGAGAAGCAGCAGGAGGTGGAGAAGGAGCAGGAGGTGGAGAAGGAGCAGGAGGTGGAGAAGGAGCAGGAGGTGGAGAAGGAGCAGGAGGTGGAGAAGGAGCAGGAGGTGGTGAAGGAGCAGGAGGTGGAGAAGGAGCAGGAGGAGGAGGTTGAGAAGGAGGAGGAGTAGCAGCAGAAGGAAGTTGAGAATGAGGTGGAGATGTAGCAGGAGGTGGAGAAGGAGCAGGAGGAGGAGCAGGAGCAGGAGGTGGAGAAGCAGCAGGAGGAGGAGGTGGAACAGGTGGAGGAGGTTGAGCAGGAGGAGGAGAAGGAGCAGGAGTTGGCTGAGCAGGAAGTGGAGAAGGTGCATGAGGAGGAGAATGAGCATGAGGAGGAGAAGGAGTAGGAGGTGGTGAAGGAGCAGGAGGGTGAGAAGGAGCAGGAGGTGGACAAGGAGATGGAGGTGGAGAACAATAGGAGGAGCAGGTTGAGCAGGAGGAGGTGAAGCAGCAGGACTAGTTTGAGCAGGAGGAAGAGAAGGAGCAGGAGGAGGAGGTTAAGCAGGAGCTGCAGAAGGAGCAGGAGGAGGAGAAGGAGCAGGAGGAGGAGAAGCAGTAGGAAGCGGGGAAGGAGCAGGACGAAGAGAAGTTGGAGGACGAGGAGAAGGAGCAGGAGGGTGCGAAGGAGCAGGAGGGTGAGATTGAGCAGGAGAGCGAGAAGGAGGAGGATGAGGGGGTTGAGCAGGAGGAGGAGAAGGAGCAGGAGGAGGAGTAGCAGCAGGAGGAGGTTGAGAAGGATGTGGAGATGGAGCAGGAGATGGAGAAGGTGCAGGAGGTATAGGAAGAGGAGGAGAAGAAGCAGGAGGGGGAGAAGGAGCAGGAGGGGGAGAAGGAGCAGGAGGGGGAGAAGGAGCAGGAGGGGGAGAAGGAGCAGGAGGGGGAGAAGGAGCAGGAGGAGGAGGAGGAGCAGGAGGAGGAGAAGGAGCAGGAGGGGAGCAGGAGCACAAGGCGGAGAAAGAGCAGGAGGAGGAGAAGGAGCAGGAGGTGGAGAAGGAGCAGGCGGTGCAGAAGGAGCAGGCGGTGCAGAAGGAGCAGCAGGAGGAGAAGGAGCAGGTGGAGGAGATGGAGCAGCAGGTGGAGAAGGAGCAGGAGGTGGAGAAGGAGCAGGAGGTGGAGAAGGCGCAGGAGGTGGAGAAGGAGCAGGAGGTGGAGAAGGAGCAGGAGGTGGAGAAGGAGCAGGAGGTGGAGAAGGAGCAGGAGGTGGAGAAGGAGCAGGAGGTGGAGGAGCAGGAGGTGGAGAAGGAGCAGGAGGTGGAGAAGGAGCAGGAGGAGGAGGTTGAGAAGGAGGAGGAGTAGCAGCAGAAGGAAGTTGAGAAGGAGGTAGAGATGGAGCAGGAGGTGGAGAAGGAGCAGGAGGAGGAGCAGGAGCAGGAGGTGGAGAAGCAGCAGGAGGAGGAGGTGGAGCAGTTGGAGGAGGTTGAGCAGGAGGAGTAGAAGGAGCAGGAGTTGGCTGAGCAGAAAGTGGAGAAGGTGCATGAGGAGGAGAATGAGCATGAGGAGGAGAAGGAGTAGGAGGTCGTGAAGGAGCAGGAGGGTGAGAAGGAGCAGGAGGTGGACAAGGAGATGGAGGTGGAGAACAATAGGAGGAGCAGGTTGAGCAGGAGGAGGTGAAGCAGCAGGACTAGTTTGAGCAGGAGGAAGAGAAGGAGCAGGAGGAGGAGGTTAAGCAGGAGGTGCAGAAGGAGCAGGAGGAGGAGAAGAAGCAGGAGGAGGAGAAGCAGTAGGAAGCGGGGAAGGAGCAGGACGAAGAAAAGTTGGAGGACGAGGAGAAGGAGCAGGAGGGTGCGAAGGAGCAGGAGGGTGAGATGGAGCAGGAGAGCGAGAAGGAGGAGGATGAGGGGGTTGAGCAGTAGGAGGAGAAGTAGCAGGAGGAGGAGTAGCAGCAGGAGGAGGTTGAGAAGGATGTGGAGATGGAGCAGGAGATGGAGAAGGTGCAGGAGGTATAGGAAGAGGAGGAGAAGGAGCAGGAGATGGTGAAGGAGCAGGAGGTGGAGAAGGAGCAGGAGGTGGAGAAGGAGCAGGAGGTGGAGAAGGAGCAGGAGGTGGAGAAGGAGCAGGAGGTGGAGAAGGAGCAGGAGGGGGTGAAGGAGCAGGAGGGGGTGAAGGAGCAGGATGTGGAGAAGGAGCAGGATGTGGAGAAGGAGCAGGATGTGGACAAGGAGCAGGATGTGGAGAAGGAGCAGGATGTGGAGAAGGAGCAGGATGTGGAGAAGGAGCAGGATGTGGAGAAGGAGCAGGATGTGGAGAAGGAGCAGGAGGAGGAGGTTGAGCAGGAGGAGGAGGTTGAGCAGAAGGAGGAGTAGCAGCAGGAGGAAGTTGAGAAGGAGGTGGAAATGGAGCAGGAGGTGGAGAATGAGCAAGAGGTGAAGAAGGGGCAGGAGGAGGAGTTTGAGCAGGACTTGGAGAAGCAGCAGGCGAAGGAGGTGGAGCAGGAGGAGGAGGTTGAGCAGCAGGAGGAGAAGGAGCAGGGTGTGGCTGAGCAGGAAGTGGAGAAGGTGCATGAGGAGGAGAATGAGCATGAGGCGGAGAAGGAGCAGGAGGTGGTGAAGGAGCAGGAGGGGGTGAAGGAGCAGGAGGGTGAGAAGGAGCAGGAGGTGGAGAAGGAGATGGATTTGGAGAAGGAATAGGAGGAGCAGGTTGAGCAGGAGGAGGTGAAGCAGCAGGATTAGTTTGAGCAGGAGGAAGAGAAGCAGCAGCAGGAGGAGATTAAGCAGGAGTTGGGGAAGGAGCAGGATGTGCAGAAGGAGCAGGCGGCAGAGAAGGAGCAGGAGGAGGAGGAGGAGGAGGAGGAGGAGGAGAAGGAGCAGGAAGCGGGTAAGGAGCAGGACGAAGAGAAGATGGAGGACGAGGAGAAGCAGCAGGAGGGTGCGAAGGAGCAGGAGGGTGAGATGGAGACGGAGAGGTAGAAGCGGGATGATGAGGGGGTTGAGCAGGAGGAGGAGAAGGAGCAGGAGGAGGAGTAGCAGCAGGAGGAGGTTGAGAAGGATGTGGAGATGGAGCAGGAGGTGGAGGAGGAGAAGGAGCAGGAGGTGGAGAAGGAGCAGGAGGTGGAGAAGGAGCAGGACGGGGAAGAGGAGCAGGACGAGGAAAAGGAGCAGGACGGGGAAAAGGAGCAGGACGGGGAAAAGGAGCAGGACGGGGAAAAGGAGCAGGACGGGGAAAAGGAGCAGGACGGGGAAAAGGAGCAGGATGGGGAAAAGGAGCAGGACGGGGAAAAGGAGCAGGGCGGGGAAAAGGAGCAGGACGGGGAAAAGGAGCAGGACGGGGAAAAGGAGCAGGACGGGGAAAAGGAGCAGGACGGGGAAAAGGAGCAGGACGGGGAAAAGGAGCAGGATGGGGAAAAGGAGCAGGACGGGGAAAAGGAGCAGGACGGGGAAAAGGAGCAGGAGGGGGGAAAAGGAGTAGGACGGGGTGAAGGAGCATGAGGGGAACATGGAGCAAGAGGGGTAGAAGGCGCAGGAGGCGAGAAGGAGCAGGATGAGGAGGTTAAGCAGGATTTCGAGAAGGAGCAGGAGGTGCAGAAGGAGCAGGAGGATAAGGATGAGCAGGAGGAGGAGAAGGAGCAGGAGGAGGAGAAGGAGCAGGAGGGACAGCAGGAGCACAAGGCGGAGAAAGAGCAGGAGGAGGAGAAGGAGCAGGAGGAGGAGAAGGAGCAGGAGGTGGAGAAGGAGCAGGAGGTGGAGAAGGAGCAGGAGGGGGACAAGGAGCAGGAGGCGGAGCAGGAGCAGCAGGGGGAGCAGGAGCACGAGGTGGAGAAGGAGCAGGAGGTGTAGAAGGAGCAGGAGGTGGAGAATAAGCAGGAGGAGGAGCTTGAGCAGGAGTGGGAGAAGGAGTAGGAGATGGAGCAGGAGGAGGTTGCGCAGGAGATGGAGAAGGAGCAGGAGGGGAAGAAGGAGCTGAAGGAGGAGAAGGAACAGGAGGAAGAGAAGGAGCACGAGGTGAAGAAGGAGCAGGGGGAGGAGGTGGAGCAGGAGGAGGAGGTGGAGCAGGAGGAGGAGAAGGAGCAGGAGATTGTTGAGCAGGAGGTGGAAATGGAGCAGGAGGTGGAAATGGAGCAGGAGGTGGAAATGGAGCAGGTGGTGGAGGAGGAGGAGGAGAAGGAGCAGGAGGAGGAGAAGGAGCAGGAGGAGGAGAAGGAGCAGGAGGAGGAGAAGGAGCAGGAGGAGGAGAAGGAGCAGGAGGAGGAGAAGGAGCAGGAGGAGGAGAAGGAGCAGGAGGGGGAGAAGGAGCAGGAGGAGAAGGAGCAGGAGGAAGTTGAGCAGGAATTGGAGAACGAGCAGGATTTGGAGAAGGAGCAGAAGGAGGAGAACAAGCAGGAGGTGGCGAAGGAGCTGGGAGTGGCGAAGGAGCTGGGGGTGGGGAAGGAGCAGTAGGAGGTGGATCAGGAGGAGGAGGTGTTGCAGGAGGAGGAGGTGGAGCTGGAGGTGGAGATGGAGCAGGTGGAGGAGGTGGAGCAGGAGGAGGATGTTGATCAGGAGGAGTAGAAGGAGAAGGAGGAGGTTGAGCAGGAGGTGGAAATGGAGCAGGAGGGGGAGGAGGAGGAGGAGCAGGAGGTGAACAACGAGCGGGAGGAGGAGACGTAGCAGGAGTAGGAGAAGGAGCAGGAGGGGTAGAAGGAGCAGGAGGAGGAGAAGGAGCTGGAGGAGGAGAAGGAACAGGAGGAGGAGAAGGAGCAGGAGGGGGAGAAGGAGCAGGAGGGGGAGGAGGAGCAGGAGGGGGAGGAGGAGCAGGAGGGGGAGGAGGAGCAGGAGGAGGAGAAGGAGCAGGAGGGGAGCAGGAGCACAAGGCGGAGAAAGAGCAGGAGGAGGAGAAAGAGCAGGAGGAGGAGAAGGAGCAGGAGGTGGAGAAGGAGCAGGAGGTGGAGAAGGAGCAGGAGGTGGAGAAGGAGCAGCAGGGGGAGAAGGAGAAGGATGAGGAGAAGGAGCAGGAGGAGGAGAAGGAGCAGGAGGAGGAGAAGGAGCAGGAGGAGGAGAAGGAGCAGGAGGAGGAGAAGGAGCAGGAGGAGGAGAAGGAGCAGGAGGAGGAGAAGGAGCAGGAGGAGGAGAAGGAGCAGGAGGAGGTTGAGAAGGATGTGGAGATGGAGCAGGAGATGGAGAAGGTGCAGGAGGTATAGGAAGAGGAGGAGAAGGAGCAGGAGATGGAGAAGGAGCAGGAGGTGGAGAAGGAGCAGGAGGTGGAGAAGGAGCAGGAGGTGGAGAAGGAGCAGGAGGTGGAGAAGGAGCAGGAGGGGGTGAAGGAGCAGGAGGGGGTGAAGGAGCAGGATGTGGAGAAGGAGCAGGATGTGGAGAAGGAGCAGGATGTGGAGAAGGAGCAGGATGTGGAGAAAGAGCAGTATGTGGAGAAGGTGCAGGAGGAGGAGAAGGAGCAGGAGGTGGAGAAGGAGCAGGAGGGGGTGAAGGAGCAGGAGGGGGTGAAGGAGCAGGATGTGGAGAAGGAGCAGGATGTGGAGAAGGAGCAGGATGTGGACAAGGAGCAGGATGTGGAGAAGGAGCAGGATGTGGAGAAGGAGCAGGATGTGGAGAAGGAGCAGGATGTGGAGAAGGAGCAGGATGTGGAGAAGGAGCAGGATGTGGAGAAGGAGCAGGAGGAGGAGGTTGAGCAGGAGGAGGAGGTTGAGCAGAAGGAGGAGTAGCAGCAGGAGGAAGTTGAGAAGGAGGTGGAAATGGAGCAGGAGGTGGAGAATGAGCAAGAGGTGAAGAAGGGGCAGGAGGAGGAGTTTGAGCAGGACTTGGAGAAGCAGCAGGCGAAGGAGGTGGAGCAGGAGGAGGAGGTTGAGCAGCAGGAGGAGAAGGAGCAGGGTGTGGCTGAGCAGGAAGTGGAGAAGGTGCATGAGGAGGAGAATGAGCATGAGGCGGAGAAGGAGCAGGAGGTGGTGAAGGAGCAGGAGGGGGTGAAGGAGCAGGAGGGTGAGAAGGAGCAGGAGGTGGAGAAGGAGATGGATTTGGAGAAGGAATAGGAGGAGCAGGTTGAGCAGGAGGAGGTGAAGCAGCAGGATTAGTTTGAGCAGGAGGAAGAGAAGCAGCAGCAGGAGGAGATTAAGCAGGAGTTGGGGAAGGAGCAGGATGTGCAGAAGGAGCAGGAGGAGAAGAAGGAGCAGGAGGAGGAGGAGGAGGAGGAGGAGAAGGAGCAGGAAGCGGGGAAGGAGCAGGACGAAGAGAAGATGGAGGACGAGGAGAAGTAGCAGGAGGGTGCGAAGGAGCAGGAGGGTGAGATGGAGACGGAGAGGGAGAAGCGGGATGATGAGGGGGTTGAGCAGGAGGAGGAGAAGGAGCAGGAGGAGGAGTAGCAGCAGGAGGAGGTTGAGAAGGATGTGGAGATGGAGCAGGAGGTGGAGGAGGAGAAGGAGCAGGAGGTGGAGAAGGAGCAGGAGGTGGAGAAGGAGCAGGACGGGGAAGAGGAGCAGGACGGGGAAAAGGAGCAGGACGGGGAAAAGGAGCAGGACGGGGAAAAGGAGCAGGACGGGGAAAAGGAACAGGACGGGGAAAAGGAGCAGGACGGGGAAAAGGAGCAGGACGGGGAAAAGGAGCAGGACGGGGAAAAGGAGCAGGACGGGGAAAAGGAGCATGACGGGGAAAAGGAGCAGGACGGGGAAAAGGAGCAGGACGGGGAAAAGGAGCAGGACGGCGAAAAGGAGCAGGACGGCGAAAAGGAGCAGGACGGGGAAAAGGAGCAGGACGGGGAAAAGGAGCAGGACGGGGAAAAGGAGCAGGAGGGGGGAAAAGGAGTAGGACGGGGTGAAGGAGCATGAGGGGAAGATGGAGCAAGAGGGGTAGAAGGCGCAGGAGGCGAGAAGGAGAAGGATGAAGAGGTTAAGCAGGATTTCGAGAAGGAGCAGGAGGTGCAGAAGGAGCAGGAGGATGAGAATGAGCAGGAGGAGGAGAAGGAGCAGGAGGAGGAGAAGGAGCAGGAGGGACAGCAGGAGCACAAGGCGGAGAAAGAGCAGGAGGAGGAGAAGGAGCAGGAGGAGGAGAAGGAGCAGGAGGTGGAGAAGGAGCAGGAGGTGGAGAAGGAGCAGGAGGTGGAGAAGTCGTAGGATGTGCAGAAGAAGCAGGAGGGGGACAAGGAGCAGGAGGGGAACATGGAGCAGGAGGCGGAGAAGGAGCAGCAGGGGGAGCAGGAGCACGAGGTGGAGAAGGAGCAGGAGGTGTAGAAGGAGCAGGAGGTGGAGAATAAGCAGGAGGAGGAGCTTGAGCAGGAGTGGGAGAAGGAGTAGGAGATGGAGCAGGAGGAGGTTGAGCAGGAGATGGAGAAGGAGCAGCAGGGGGAGCAGGAGCACGAGGTGGAGAAGGAGCAGGAGGTGTAGAAGGAGCAGGAGGTGGAGAATAAGCAGGAGGAGGAGCTTGAGCAGGAGTGGGAGAAGGAGTAGGAGATGGAGCAGGAGGAGGTTGAGCAGGAGATGGAGAAGGAGCAGGAGGGGAAGAAGGAGCTGAAGGAGGAGAAGGAACAGGAGGAAGAGAAGGAGCACGAGGTGAAGAAGGAGCAGGGGGAGGAGGTGGAGCAGGAGGAGGAGGTGGAGCAGGAGGAGGAGAAGGAGCAGCAGGAGGTTTAGCAGGAGGTAGAGTTGGAGGAGGAGATGGAGCAGGGGGAGGATGAGCAGGAGGTTTAGAAGGAGTAGGAGGTGTAGAATTAGCAGCATGAGGAGACGGAGCAGGAGGAGAAGAAGGAGAAGGAAGTCTCGAATGAGCAGTCGGGGGAGAAGGAGCAGGAGCAGCAGGTGGACCAGGAGGAGGAGGTGGAGCAGGAGGTGGAGAAGGAGCAGGGGGAGAAGGTGGAGCAGGAGGAGGATGTTCATCAGGAGGAGGAGAAGGAGCAGGAGGCTAAGAAGGAGCAGGAGGAAGTTGAGCAGGAATTGGAGAAGGAGCAGGAGGAGGAGAAGGAGTGGGAGGGGGAGATGGAGCAGGATTGGAGAAGCAGCAGGAGGAGGAAAAGCAGCAGGAGGAGGAGAAGCAGCAGGAGGGGGAGCAGGAGCACGAGGTGGAGAAGGAGCAGGAGGTGGAGAAGGAGATGGAGTTGGAGAATAAGCAGGAGGAGGAGCTTGAGCAGGAGTGGGAGAAGGAGTAGGAGATGGAGCAGGAGGAGGTTGAGCAGGAGATGTAGAAGGAGCAGGAGGTGGAGAATGAGCCCGACGTGGAGAAGGAGCCGAGGGTGGAGAAGGAGCCAGAGATGGAGATGGAGCCGGAGGTGGAGAAGGGGCAGGAGGGGAAGAAGGAGCTGAAGGAGGAGAAGGAACAGGAGGAAGAGAAGTAACAGGAGTAGGAGAAGGAGCACGAGGTGAAGAAGGAAGTGGAGAATGAGCAGGAGGAGGAGGTGGAGCAGGAGGTGGAGAAGGCGAATGAGGTGGAGCAGGAGGTGAAGAAGTGGCAGGAGGAGGAGGTGGAGCAGGAAGTGGAGAATGAGCAGGAGGAGGAGTTGGAGCAGGAGGTGGAGAAGGAGGAGGAGGTGGAGCAGGAGGTGAAGAAGGGGCAGGAAGGGGAGGAGGCGGAGAAGGAGCAGGAGGTGGAGATGGAGCAGGATTGGAGAAGGAGCAGGAGGAGAAGAAGGAACAGGAGGAGAAGAAGGAACAGGAGGAGGAGAAGCAGCAGGAGGAGGAGGTGGAGCAGGAGAAGGAGGTTTAGCAGGTGGAGGTGAAGGAGCAGCAGGAGGTTGAGCAGGAGGTAGAGTAGGAGAAGGAGGTGTAGAATTAGCAGCATGAGGAGAAGGAGCAGGAGGAGAAGAAGGAGAAGGAAGTGGCGAAGCAGCAGTAGTGGGAGAAGGAGCAGGAGGAGGTGGACCAGGAGGTGGAGGTGGAGCAGGAGGAGGAGGTGGAGGAAGTGGAGCAGGAGGAGGATGTTGATCAGGAGGAGGAGAAGGAGCAGGAGATTGTTGAGCAGTAGGGGGAAATGGAGCAGGAGGTGGAGGAGGAGGAGAAGGAGCAGGAGGTGAAGAAGGAGCAGGAGGAGGAGAAGGAGCAGGAGGAGGAGAAGGAGCAGGAGGAAGTTGAGCAGGAATTGGAGAAGGAGCAGGATTTGGAGAAGGAGCAGTAGGAGGAGAACAAGCAGGAGGTGGCGAAGGAGCTGGTGGTGGACAAGGAGCAGGAGGAGGTGGATCAGGAGGAGGAGGTGTTGCAGGAGGAGGACGTGGAGCTGGAGGTGGAGAAGGAGCAGGTGGAGCAGGAGGAGGATGTTGATCAGGAGGAGTAGAAGGAGCAGGAGGAGGTGAAGCAGAAGGTGGAAATGGAGCAGGAGGTGGAGGAGGAGGAGGAGGAGCAGGAGGTGAAGAAGGAGCAGGAGGAGGAGACGTAGCAGGAGCAGGAGAAGGAGCAGGAGGAGGAGAAGGAGCAGGAGGAGGAGAAGGAGCAGGAGGGGGAGAAGGAGCGGGAGGGGGAGAAGGAGCAGGAGGGGGAGAAGGAGCAGGAGGGGGAGAAGGAGCAGGAGTGGGAGAAGGAGCAGGAGGGGGAGAAGGAGCAGGAGGGGGAGAAGGAGCAGGAGGGGGAGAAGGAGCAGGAGGGGGAGAAGGAGCAGGAGGGGGAGAAGGAGCAGGAGGGGGAGAAGGAGCAGGAGGGGGAGATGGAGCAGGAGGAGGAGAAGGAGCAGGAGGGGGAGAAGGAGCAGGAGGGGGAGAAGGAGCAGGAGGGGGAGAAGGAGCAGGAGGGGGAGAAGGAGCAGGAGGGGGAGAAGGAGCAGGAGGGGGAGAAGGAGCAGGAGGGGGAGAAGGAGCAGGAGGGGGAGAAGGAGCAGGAGGTGGAGAAGGAGCAGGAGGGGGAGAAGGAGCAGGAGGGGGAGAAGGAGCAGGAGGGGGAGAAGGAGCAGGAGGAGGAGAAGGAGCAGGAGGTGGAGAAGGAGCAGGAGGAAGAGAAGGAGTAAGATGTGCAGAAGAAGCAGGAGGGGGACAAGGAGCAGGAGGGGTACATGGAGCAGGAGGCGGAGAAGGAGCAGGAGGGGGAGCAGGAGCACGAGGTGGAGAAGGAGCAGGAGGTGGAGAAGGAGATGGAGTTGGAGAATAAGCAGGAGGAGGAGCTTGAGCAGGAGTGGGAGAAGGAGTAGGAGATGGAGCAGGAGGAGGTTGAGCAGGAGATGGAGAAGGAGCAGGAGGTGGAGAATGAGCCCGACGTAGAGAAGGAGCCGAGGGTGGAGAAGAACCAGAAATGGAGATGGAGCCGGAGGTGGAGAAGGGGCAGGAGGGGAATAAGGAGCTGAAGGAGGAGAAGGAACAGGAGGAAGAGAAGTAACAGGAGGAGGAGAAGGAGCACGAGGTGAAGAAGGAAGTGGAGAATGAGCAGGAGGAGGAGGTGCAGCAGGAGGTGGAGAAGGCGGAGGAGGTGGAGCAGGAGGTGAAGAAGGGGCAGGAGGTGGAGGTGGAGCAGGAAGTGGAGAATGAGCAGGAGGAGGAGGTGGAGCAGGAGGTGGAGAAGGAGGAGGAGGTGGAGAAGGAGCAGGAGGAAGAGAAGTCGTTGGATGTGGAGAAGAAGCAGGAGGGGGACAAGGAGCAGGAGGGGGACATGGAGCAGGAGGGGGACATGGAGCAGGAGGGGGACATGGAGCAGGAGGGGGACATGGAGCAGGAGGCGGAGAAGGAGCAGGAGGGGGAGCAGGAGCACGAGGTGGAGAAGGAGCAGGAGGTGCAGAAGGAGAAGGAGTTGGAGAATAAGCAGGAGGAGGAGCTTGAGCAGGAGTGGGAGAAGGAGCAGGAGATGGAGCAGGAGGAGGTTGAGCAGGAGATGGAGAAGGAGCAGGAGGTGGAGAATGAACCCGACGTAGAGAAGGAGCCGAGGGTGGAGATGGAGCCGGAGGTGGAGAAGGGGCAGGAGGGGAAGAAGGAGCTGAAGGAGGAGAAGGAACAGGAGGAAGAGAAGTAACAGGAGGAGGAGAAGGAGCACGAGGTGAAGAAGGAAGTGGAGAATGAGCAGGAGGAAAGGTGGAGCAGGAGGTGGAGAAGGCGAATGAGGTGGAGCAGGAGGTGAAGAAGTGGCAGGAGGAGGAGGTGGAGCAGGAAGTGGAGAATGAGCAGGAGGAGGAGGTGGAGCAGGAGGTGGAGAAGGAGGAGGAGGTGGAGCAGGAGGTGAAGAAGGGGCAGGAAGGGGAGGAGGAGGAGAAGGAGCAGGAGGTGGAGATGGAGCAGGATTGGAGAAGGAGCAGGAGGAGAAGAAGGAACAGGAGGAGAAGAAGGAACAGGAGGAGGAGAAGCAGCAGGAGGAGGAGGTGGAGCAGGAGGAGGAGGTTTAGCAGGTGGAGGTGAAGGAGCAGCAGGAGGTTGAGCAGGAGGTAGAGTAGGAGGAGGAGATGGAGCAGGGGGAGGATGTGCAGGAGGTGGAGAAGGAGTAGGAGGTGTAGAATTAGCAGCATGAGGAGAAGGAGCAGGAGGAGAAGAAGGAGAAGGAAGTCGCGAAGCAGCAGTAGGGGGAGAAGGAGCAGGAGGAGGTGGACCAGGAGGTGGAGGTGGAGCAGGAGGAGGAGTTGGAGGAAGTGGAGCAGGAGGAGGATGTTGATCAGGAGCAGGAGGTGGAGAAGGAGCAGGAGGTGGAGAAGGAGCAGGAGGAGGAGAAGGAGCAGGAGTGGGAGAAGCAGCAGGAGGGGGAGAAGGAGCAGGAGGGGGAGAAGGAGCAGGATGGGGAGAAGGAGCAGGAGGAGGAGAAGGAGCAGGAGGAAGTTGAGCAGGAATTGGAGAAGGAGCAGGATTTGGAGAAGGAGCAGAAGGAGGAGAACAAGCAGGAGGTGGCGAAGGAGCTGGTGGTGGACAAGGAGCAGGAGGAGGTGGATGAGGAGGAGGAGGTGTTGCAGGAGCAGGACGTGGAGCTGGAGGTGGAGAAGGAGCAGGTGGAGCAGGAGGAGGATGTTGATCAGGAGGAGTAGAAGGAGCAGGAGGAGGTGGACCAGGAGGTGGAGGTGGAGCAGGAGGAGGAGGTGGAGGAAGTGGAGCAGGAGGAGGATGTTGATCAGGAGGAGGAGAAGGAGCAGGAGGTGGAGAAGGAGCAGGAGGAGGAGAAGGAGCAGGAGGGGGAGAAGGAGCAGGAGGGGGAGAAGGAGCAGGAGGTGGAAATGGAGCAGGAGGTGGAGGAGGAGGAGAAGGAGCAGGAGGTGAAGAAGGAGCAGGAGGAGGAGAAGGAGCAGGAGGAGGAGAAGGAGCAGGAGGAAGTTGAGCAGGAATTGGAGAAGGAGCAGGATTTGGAGAAGGAGCAGAAGGAGGAGAACAAGCAGTAGGTGGCGAAGGAGCTGGTGGTGGACAAGGAGAAGGAGGAGGTGGATCAGGAGGAGGAGGTGTTGCAGGAGGAGGATGTGGAGCTGGAGGTGGAGAAGGAGCAGGTGGAGCAGGAGGAGGATGTTGATCAGGAGGAGTAGAAGGAGCAGGAGGAGGTGGAGCAGGAGGAGGTGGAAATGGAGCAGGAGGTGGAGGAGGAGGAGGAGGAGCAGGAGGTGAAGAAGGAGCAGGAGGAGGAGACGTAGCAGGAGCAGGAGAAGGAGCAGGAGGAGGAGAAGGAGCAGGAGGAGGAGAAGGAGCAGGAGGAGGAGAAGGAGCAGGAGGAGGAGAAGGAGCAGGAGGGGGAGAAGGAGCAGGAGGGGGAGAAGGAGCAGGAGGGGGTGAAGGAGCAGGAGGGGGTGAAGGAGCAGGAGGGGGTGAAGGAGCAGGGGGGGGAGAAGGAGCAGGAGGGGTAGAAGGAGCAGGAGGGGGAGAAGGAGCAGGAGGGGGAGAAGGAGCAGGAGGAGGAGAAGGAGCAGGAGGAGGAGAAGGAGCAGGAGGGGGAGAAGGAGCAGGAGTGGGAGAAGGAGCAGGAGGGGGAGAAGGAGCAGGAGGGGGAGAAGGAGCAGGATGGGGAGAAGGAGCAGGATGGGGAGAAGGAGCAGGAGGGGGAGAAGGAGCAGGAGGGGGAGAAGGAGCAGGAGGGGGAGAAGGAGCAGGAGGGGGAGAAGGAGCAGTAGGGGGAGAAGGAGCAGGAGGAGGAGATGGAGCAGGAGGGGGAGAAGGAGCAGGAGGGGGAGAAGGAGCAGGAGGGGGAGAAGGAGCAGGATGGGGAGAAGGAGCAGGAGGAGGAGGTGGAGGAAGTGGAGCAGGAGGAGGATGTTGATCAGGAGGAGGAGAAGGAGCAGGAGGTGGAGAAGGAGCAGGAGGAGGAGAAGGAGCAGCAGGAGGAGAAGGAGCAGGAGGGGGAGAAGGAGCAGGAGGGGGAGAAGGAGCAGGAGTGGGAGAAGGAGCAGGAGGGGGAGAAGGAGCAGGAGGGGGAGAAGGAGCAGGATGGGGAGAAGGAGCAGGAGGAGGAGAAGGAGCAGGAGGAAGTTGAGCAGGAATTGGAGAAGGAGTAGGATTTGGAGAAGGAGCAGAAGGAGGAGAACAAGCAGGAGGTGGCGAAGGAGCTGGTGGTGGACAAGGAGCAGGAGGAGGTGGATCAGGAGGAGGAGGTGTTGCAGGAGGAGGACGTGGAGCTGGAGGTGGAGAAGGAGCAGGTGGAGCAGGAGGAGGATGTTGATCAGGAGGAGTAGAAGGAGCAGGAGGAGGTGGACCAGGAGGTGGAGGTGGAGCAGGAGGAGGAGGTGGAGGAAGTGGAGCAGGAGGAGGATGTTGATCAGGAGGAGGAGAAGGAGCAGGAGGTGGAGAAGGAGCAGGAGGAGGAGAAGGAGCAGGAGGGGGAGAAGGAGCAAGAGGGGGAGAAGGAGCAGGAGGTGGAAATGGAGCAGGAGGTGGAGGAGGAGGAGAAGGAGCAGGAGGTGAAGAAGGAGCAGGAGGAGGAGAAGGAGCAGGAGGAGGAGAAGGAGCAGGAGGAAGTTGAGCAGGAATTGGAGAAGGAGCAGGATTTGGAGAAGGAGCAGAAGGAGGAGAACAAGCAGTAGGTGGCGAAGGAGCTGGTGGTGGACAAGGAGCAGGAGGAGGTGGATCAGGAGGAGGAGGTGTTGCAGGAGGAAGACGTGGAGCTGGAGGTGGAGAAGGAGCAGGTGGAGCAGGAGGAGGATGTTGATCAGGAGGAGTAGAAGGAGCAGGAGGAGGTGGAGCAGGAGGTGGAAATGGAGCAGGAGGTGGAGGAGGAGGAGGAGGAGCAGGAGGTGAAGAAGGAGCAGGAGGAGGAGACGTAGCAGGAGCAGGAGAAGGAGCAGGAGGAGGAGAAGGAGCAGGAGGAGGAGAAGGAGCAGGAGGAGGAGAAGGAGCAGGAGGAGGAGAAGGAGCAGGAGGGGGAGAAGGAGCAGGAGGGGGAGAAGGAGCAGGGGGGGGAGAAGGAGCAGGGGGGGGGAGAAGGAGCAGGGGGGGGAGAAGGAGCATAGAATCATAGAATCATAGAATCATAGAAGTTACAACATGGAAACAGGCCCTTCGGCCCAACATGTCCATGTCGCCCAGTTTATACCACTAAGCTAGTCCCAATTGCCTGCACTTGGCCCATATCCCTCGATACCCATCTTCCCCATATAACTTTCCAAATGCTTTTTAAAAGACAAAATTGTACCCGCCTCTACTACTGCCTCTGGCAGCTCGTTCCAGACACTCACCACCCTTTGAGTGAAAAAATTGCCCCTCTGGATCCTTTTGTATCTCTCCCCTCTCACCTTAAATCTATGCCCCCTCGTTATAGACTCCCCTACCTTTGGGAAAAGATTTTGACTATCGACCTTATCTATGCCCCTCATTATTTTATAGACTTCTATAAGATCACCCCTTAACCTCCTACTCTCCAGGGAATAAAGTCCCAGTCTGTCTAACCTCTCCCTGTAAGTCAAACCATCAAGTCCCGGTAGCATCCTAGTAAATCTTTTCTGCACTCTTTCTAGTTTAATAATATCCTTTCTATAATAGGGTGACCAGAATTGTACACAGTACTCCAAGTGTGGCCTCACCAATGCCCTGTACAACTTCAACAAGACATCCCAACTCCTGCATTCAATGTTCTGACCAATGAAACCAAGCATGCTGAATGCCTTCTTCACCACCCTATCCACCTGTGACTCCACTTTCAAGGAGCTATGAACCTGTACTCCTAGATCTCTTTGTTCTATAACTCTCCCCAACGCCCTACCATTAACGGAGTAGGTCCTGGCCCGATTCGATCTACCAAAATGCATCACCTCACATTTATCTAAATTAAACTCCATCTGCCATTCATCGGCCCACTGGCCCAATTTATCAAGATCCCGTTGCAATCCTAGATAACCTTCTTCACTGTCCACAATGCCACCAATCTTGGTGTCATCTGCAAACTTACTAACCATGCCTCCTAAATTCTCATCCAAATCATTAATATAAATAACAAATAACAGCGGACCCAGCACCGATCCCTGAGGCACACCGCTGGACACAGGCATCCAGTTTGAAAAACAACCCTCGACAACCACCCTCTGTCTTCTGTCGTCAAGCCAATTTTGTATCCAATTGGCTACCTCACCTTGGATCCCATGAGATTTAACCTTATGTAACAACCTACCATGCGGTACCTTGTCAAATGCTTTGCTGAAGTCCATGTAGACCACGTCTACTGCACAGCCCTCATCTATCTTCTTGGTTACCCCTTCAAAAAACTCAATCAAATTCGTGAGACATGATTTTCCTCTCACAAAACCATGCTGACTGTTCCTAATTAGTCCCTGCCTCTCCAAATGCCTGTAGATTCTGTCCCTCAGAATACCCTCTAACAACTTACCCACTACAGATGTCAGGCTCACTGGTCTGTAGTTCCCAGGCTTTTCCCTGCCGCCCTTCTCAAACAAAGGCACAACATTTGCTACCCTCCAATCTTCAGGCACCTCACCTGTAGCGGTGGATGATTCAAATATCTCTGCTAGGGGACCCGCAATTTCCTCCCTAACCTCCCATAACGTCCTGGGATACATTTCATCAGGTCCCGGAGATTTATCTACCTTGATGCGCGTTAAGACTTCCAGCACCTCCCTCTCTGTAATATGTACACTCCTCAAGACATCACTATTTATTTCCCCAAGTTCCCTAACATCCATGCCTTTCTCAACCGTAAATACCGATGTGAAATATTCATTCAGGATCTCACCCATCTCTTGTGGTTCCGCACATAGATGACCTTGTTGATCCTTAAGAGGCCCTACTCTCTCCCTAGTTACCCTTTTGCCCTTTATGTATTTGTAGAAGCTCTTTGGATTCACCTTTGCCTGATCTGCCAAAGCAATCTCATATCCCCTTTTTGCCCTCCTGATTTCTCTCTTAACTCTACTCCGGCAATCTCTATACTCTTCAAGGGATCCACTTGATCCCAGCTGCCTATGCATGTCATATGCCTCCTTCTTATTTTTGACTAGTGCCTCAATCTCCCGAGTCATCCAAGGTTCCCTACTTCTACCAGCCTTGCCCTTCACTTTATAAGGAATGTGCTTACACTGAACCCTGGTTAACACACTTTTGAAAGCCTCCCACTTACCAGACGTCCCTTTGCCTGCCAACAGACTCTCCCAATCAACTTCTGAAAGTTCCTGTCTAATACCATCAAAATTGGCCTTTCCCCAATTTAGAATTTTAACTTTTGGGCCAGACCTATCCTTCTCCATAGCTATCTTAAAACTAATGGAATTATGATCACTGGTCCCAAAGTGATCCCTCACTAACACTTCTGTCACCTGCCCTTCCTTATTTCCCAAGAGGAGGTCAAGTTTTGCCCCCTCTCTAGTCGGGCCATCCACATACTGAATGAGAAATTCCTCCTGAATACACTCAACAAATTTCTCTCCATCCAAGCCCCTAATGCTATGGCTGTCCCAGTCAATGTTGGGAAAGTTAAAGTCCCCTACTATTACCACCCTATTTTTCTTGCAGCTGTCTGTAATCTCCTTACATATTTGCTCCTCAATTTCCCGTTGACTATTTGGGGGTCTGTAGTACAATCCTATCAAAGTGATCTCTCCCTTCTTATTTTTCAGTTCTACCCATATGGACTCAGTGGGCGAACCCTCGGATATATCCCCTCTCACTACTGCCGTGATGTTCTCCCTAATCAAGAACGCAACTCCCCCTCCTCTCTTACCTCCTGCTCTATCTTTCCTATAGCATCTGTACCCTGGAACATTGAGCTGCCAGTCCTGCCCCTCCCTTAGCCATGTTTCAGTAATAGCTATAACATCCCAGTCCCATGTACCCATCCATGCCCTGAGTTCATCTGCCTTGCCCATCAGACTTCTTGCATTGAAATAAATGCAGTTTAATCTAGTCTTCCCTTGGTCTTTGCCCTGCTTTCTCAGACCATCTGTCCGGTCATGTTCTGTACACTCTCCCTTACTGCCTTTTGTTTCTGTCACCACTTTATTTCCCACTGACTTCCTGCATCGGTTCCCATCCCCCTGCCACATTAGTTTAAACCCTCCCCAACAGCACTAGCAAACACTCCCCCTAGGACATTGGTTCCAGTCCTGCCCAGATGCAGACCGTCCAATTTGTACTGGTCCCACCTCCCCCAGAACCGGTTCCAATGGCCCAGGAATTTGAATCCCTCCCTCTTGCACCATCTCTCAAGCCACGTATTCATCTTAGCTATCCTGTCATTCCTACTCTGACTAGCCCGTGGCACTGGTAGCAATCCTGAGATTACTACCTTTGAGGTCCTACTCTTTAGTTTAACTCCTAACTCCCTGAATTCAGCTTGTAGGACCTCATCCTGTTTTTTACCTATATCGTTGGTGCCTATATGCACCACGACAACTGGCTGTTCACCCTCCCCCTCCAGAATGTCCTGCAGCCGCTCCGAGACATCCTTGACCCTTGCACCAGGGAGGCAACATACCATCCTGGCGTCTCGGTTGCGTCCGCAGAAACGCCTGTCTATTCCCCTTACAATCGAGTCCCCTATCACTATAGCTCTGCCACTCTTTTTCCTGCCCTCCTGTGCAGCAGAGCCAGCCACGGTGCCATGCACCTGGCCACTGCCACCTTCCCCTGGTGAGCCATCTCCGCCAACAGTATCCAAAACGGTATACCTGTTTTGGAGGGAGATGACCGCAGGGGACCCCTGCACTGCCTTCCTACTCTTCCTCTGTCTGTTGGTCACCCATTCACTATCTCCCTCAGTAATTTTTATCTGCGGTGTGACCAACTCACTGAACGTGCTATCCACGACTTTCTCAGCATCGCGGATGCTCCAAAGTGAGTCCATCCGCAGCTCCAGAGCCGTCAAGCGGTCAAACAATAGCTGCAGCTGGACACACTTCCCGCAGGTGAAGGAATCAGGGATACAGGAAGGAGCCCTGAATTCCCACATCCCACAAGAGGAACATGACACGGCGCTGGGATCTCCTGCCATGACTTAACCCTTAAATTAGCTTAAGAACAACTACAATGTCAAGAGAAAAAAAAAGGAAAGAAAAACTACTTACCACTCCCTTTAAGGAGTTTACTCCTTTAAATTGTTCTCAATTTAGAGAATGTTAACTACACTAGGGACCTTGATTCACTAAAAAATAAACGCTACTTCCTATAAGACCTGCAGACCTTCCCTTTCCTTTTACTTCAGTTACTGTAGATAAGTAGAAATACTCACCTGAACCTACTCACCAATCAGGTGCCTCCCCTGTGTCGCGTCCCGATCTGATTCCTGACGTCACTTCGAACTCGGTCGCAGCTCCGCTCGGCTCCTCTCAGCGCTCTGAAATCCCGCCTTTTATCGGACGCTCCCTCCGCTCGGCTCGGCTCCTCTCAGCGCTCTGAAATCCCGCCTTTTATCGGACGCTCCCTCCTCTCAGCTGTTCTCAGCGCTCTGAAATCCCGCCTTTTATCGGACGCTCCCTCCGCTCGGCTCGGCTCCTCTCAGCGCTCTGAAATCCCGCCTTTTATCGGACGCTCCCTCCGCTCGGCTCGGCTCCTCTCAGCGCTCTGAAATCCCGTCTTTTATCGGACGCTCCCTCCGCTCGGCTCGGCTCCTCTCAGCGCTCTGAAATCCCGCCTTTTATCGGACGCTCCCTCCGCTCGGCTCGGCTCCTCTCAGCGCTCTGAAATCCCGTCTTTTATCGGACGCTCCCTCCGCTCGGCTCGGCTCCTCTCAGCGCTCTGAAATCCCGCCTTTTATCGGACGCTCCCTCCGCTCGGCTCCTCTCAGCAGGAGGGGTAGAAGGAGCAGGAGGGGGAGAAGGAGCAGGAGGGGGAGAAGGAGCAGGAGGAGGAGAAGGAGCAGGAGGGGGAGAAGGAGCAGGAGTGGGAGAAGGAGCAGGAGGGGGAGAAGGAGCAGGAGGGGGAGAAGGAGCAGGATGGGGAGAAGGAGCAGGATGGGGAGAAGGAGCAGGAGGGGGAGAAGGAGCAGGAGGGGGAGAAGGAGCAGGAGGGGGAGAAGGAGCAGTAGGGGGAGAAGGAGCAGGAGGAGGAGAAGGAGCAGGAGGGGGAGAAGGAGCAGGAGGGGGAGAAGGAGCAGGAGGGGGAGAAGGAGCAGGAGGGGGAGAAGGAGCAGGAGGGGGAGAAGGAGCAGGAGGTGGAGAAGGAGCATGAGGTGGAGAAGGAGCAGGAGGTGGATAAGGAGTAGGAGGAGGATGTTGAGCAGGAGGAGTAGAAGGAGCTGGAGGTGGAGGAGGAGGAGCAGGAGGTGAAGAAGGAGCAGGAGGAGGAGACGTAGCAAGAGTAGGAGAAGGAGCAGGAGTAGGAGAAGGAGCAGGAGGAGGAGAAGGAGCAGGAGGAGGAGAAGGAGCAGGAGGAGGAGAAGGAGCAAGACGAGGAGAAGGAGCAGGAGGAGGAGAAGGAGCAGGAGGAGGAGAAGGAGCAGGAGGGGGAGAAGGAGCAGGAGGGGGAGAAGGAGCAGGAGGGGGAGAAGGAGCAGGAGGGGGAGAAGGAGCATGGGGGTGAGAAGGAGCAGGAGGGGGAGAAGGAGCAGGAGGTGGAGAAGGAGCAGGAGGAGGAGAAGGAGCAGGAGGGGGAGAAGGAGCAGGAGGGGGAGAAGGAGCAGGAGTGGGAGAAGGAGCAGGAGGGGGAGAAGGAGCAGGAGGGGGAGAAGGAGCAGGATGGGGAGAAGGAGCAGGATGGGGAGAAGGAGCAGGAGGGGGAGAAGGAGCAGGAGGGGGAGAAGGAGCAGGAGGGGGAGAAGGAGCAGTAGGGGGAGAAGGAGCAGGAGGAGGAGAAGGAGCAGGAGGGGGAGAAGGAGCAGGAGGGGGAGAAGGAGCAGGAGGGGGAGAAGGAGCAGGAGGGGGAGAAGGAGCAGGAAGGGGAGAAGGAGCAGGAGGGGGAGAAGGAGCAGGAGGGGGAGAAGGAGCAGGAGGGGGAGAAGGAGCAGGAGGGGGAGAAGGAGCAGGAGGTGGAGAAGGAGCATGAGGTGGAGAAGGAGCAGGAGGTGGAGAAGGAGTAGGAGGAGGATGTTGAGCAGGAGGAGTAGAAGGAGCAGGAGGTGGAGGAGGAGGAGCAGGAGGTGAAGAAGGAGCAGGAGGAGGAGACGTAGCAAGAGTAGGAGAAGGAGCAGGAGTAGGAGAAGGAGCAGGAGGAGGAGAAGGAGCAGGAGGAGGAGAAGGAGCAGGAGGAGGAGAAGGAGCAAGACGAGGAGAAGGAGCAGGAGGAGGAGAAGGAGATGGAAGAGGAGAAGGAGCAGGAGGGGGAGAAGGAGCAGGAGGGGGAGAAGGAGCAGGAGGGGGAGAAGGAGCAGAAGGGGGAGAAGGAGCAGGAGGGGGAGAAGGAGCAGGAGGTGGAGAAGGAGCAGGAGGTGGAGATGGAGCAGGATTGGAGAAGGAGCAGGAGGAGGAAAAGCAGCAGGAGGTGGAGAAGCAGCAGGAGGAGGAGGTGGAGCAGGACGAGGAGGTGGAGCAGGACGAGGAGGTGCAGCAGGAGGAGGAGGTTGAGCAGGAGGAGGAGGTTGAGCAGGAGGAGGAGGTTGAGCAGGAGGAGATGAAGGAGCAGCAGGAGGTTGAGCAGGAGGTAGAATAGGGGGAGGAGATGGAGCAGGGGGAGGATGAGCAGGAGGTGGAGAAGGAGAAGGACGTGGCGAAGGAGCAGGAGGAGGAGGTGGAGCAGGAGGAGGAGGTGGAGCAGGAGGAGGAGGTGGAGCAGGAGGAGGAGGTGGAGCAGGAGGAGGAGGTGGAGCAGGAGGAGGAGGAGAAGGAGCTGGAGGGGGAGAAGGAGCTGGAGGGGGAGAAGGAGCTGGAGGGGGAGAAGGAGCAGGAGCAGAAGGGGGAGAAGCAGCAGGAGGGGGAGAAGGAGCAGGAGGGGGAGAAGGAGCAGGAGGAGGAGGAGGAGCAGGAGGAGGAGGAGGAGCAGGAGGAGGAGAAGGAGCAGGAGGGGAGCAGGAGCACAAGGCGGAGCATGAGCAGGAGGTGGAGAAGGAGCAGGAGGTGGAGAAGGAGCAGGCGGTGGAGAAGGAGCAGGCGGTGGAGAAGGAGCAGGCGGTGGAGAAGGAGCAGGCGGTGGAGAAGGAGCAGACGGTGCAGAAGTAGCTGGAGGAGGAGAAGGAGCTGGAGGAGGAGAAGGAGCTGGAGGAGGAGAAGGAGCAGGAGGAGGAGAAGGAGCAGGAGGTGGAGAAGGAGCAGGAGGAAGAGAAGTAGTAGGTTGTGCAGAAGAAGCAGGAGGGGGGCAAGGAGCAGGAGGGGTACATGGAGCAGGAGGCGGAGAAGGAGCAAGAGAGGGAGCAGGAGCACGAGGTGGAGAAGGAGCAGGAGGTGGAGAAGGAGATGGAGTTGGAGAATAAGCAGGAGGATGAGCTTTAGCAGGAGTGGGAGAAGGAGTAGGAGATGGAGCAGGAGGAGGTTGAGCAGGAGATGTAGAAGGAGCAGGAGGTGGAGAATGAGCCCGACGTAGAGAAGGAGCCGAGGGTGGAGAAGGAGCCAGAGTTGGAGATGGAGATGGAGCCGGAGGTGGAGAAGGGGTAGGAGGGGAAGAAGGAGCTGAAGGAGGAGAAGGAACATGAGGAAGAGAAGTAACAGGAGGAGGAGAAGGAGCACGAGGTGGAGCAGGAGGTGGAGAAGTAACAGGAGGAGGAGAAGGAGCACGAGGTGGAGCAGGAGGTGGAGAAGTAACAGGAGGAGGAGAAGGAGCACGAGGTGGAGCAGGAGGTGGAGAAGGAGCAGATGGAGGAGAACAAGCAGGAGGTGGCGAAGGAGGATGTTGATCAGGAGGAGTAGAAGGAGCAGGAGGAGGTGGATCAAGAGGAGGATGTGTTGCAGGTGGAGGAGGTGGAGCTGGAGGAGGATGTTGATCAGGAGGAGTAGAAGGAGCAGGAGTAGGTTGAGCAGGAGGTGGAGCAGGAGGGGGAGAAGGAGCAGGAGGTGGATAAGGAGTAGGAGGAGGATGTTGAGCAGGAGGAGTAGAAGGAGCTGGAGGTGGAGGAGGAGGAGCAGGAGGTGAAGAAGGAGCAGGAGGAGGAGACGTAGCAAGAGTAGGAGAAGGAGCAGGAGTAGGAGAAGGAGCAGGAGGAGGAGAAGGAGCAGGAGGAGGAGAAGGAGCAGGAGGAGGAGAAGGAGCAAGACGAGGAGAAGGAGCAGGAGGAGGAGAAGGAGCAGGAGGAGGAGAAGGAGCAGGAGGGGGAGAAGGAGCAGGAGGGGGAGAAGGAGCAGGAGGGGGAGAAGGAGCAGGAGGGGGAGAAGGAGCATGGGGGTGAGAAGGAGCAGGAGGGGGAGAAGGAGCAGGAGGTGGAGAAGGAGCAGGAGGAGGAGAAGGAGCAGGAGGGGGAGAAGGAGCAGGAGGGGGAGAAGGAGCAGGAGTGGGAGAAGGAGCAGGAGGGGGAGAAGGAGCAGGAGGGGGAGAAGGAGCAGGATGGGGAGAAGGAGCAGGATGGGGAGAAGGAGCAGGAGGGGGAGAAGGAGCAGGAGGGGGAGAAGGAGCAGGAGGGGGAGAAGGAGCAGTAGGGGGAGAAGGAGCAGGAGGAGGAGAAGGAGCAGGAGGGGGAGAAGGAGCAGGAGGGGGAGAAGGAGCAGGAGGGGGAGAAGGAGCAGGAGGGGGAGAAGGAGCAGGAAGGGGAGAAGGAGCAGGAGGGGGAGAAGGAGCAGGAGGGGGAGAAGGAGCAGGAGGGGGAGAAGGAGCAGGAGGGGGAGAAGGAGCAGGAGGTGGAGAAGGAGCATGAGGTGGAGAAGGAGCAGGAGGTGGAGAAGGAGTAGGAGGAGGATGTTGAGCAGGAGGAGTAGAAGGAGCAGGAGGTGGAGGAGGAGGAGCAGGAGGTGAAGAAGGAGCAGGAGGAGGAGACGTAGCAAGAGTAGGAGAAGGAGCAGGAGTAGGAGAAGGAGCAGGAGGAGGAGAAGGAGCAGGAGGAGGAGAAGGAGCAGGAGGAGGAGAAGGAGCAAGACGAGGAGAAGGAGCAGGAGGAGGAGAAGGAGATGGAAGAGGAGAAGGAGCAGGAGGGGGAGAAGGAGCAGGAGGGGGAGAAGGAGCAGGAGGGGGAGAAGGAGCAGAAGGGGGAGAAGGAGCAGGAGGGGGAGAAGGAGCAGGAGGTGGAGAAGGAGCAGGAGGTGGAGATGGAGCAGGATTGGAGAAGGAGCAGGAGGAGGAAAAGCAGCAGGAGGTGGAGAAGCAGCAGGAGGAGGAGGTGGAGCAGGACGAGGAGGTGGAGCAGGACGAGGAGGTGCAGCAGGAGGAGGAGGTTGAGCAGGAGGAGGAGGTTGAGCAGGAGGAGGAGGTTGAGCAGGAGGAGATGAAGGAGCAGCAGGAGGTTGAGCAGGAGGTAGAATAGGGGGAGGAGATGGAGCAGGGGGAGGATGAGCAGGAGGTGGAGAAGGAGAAGGACGTGGCGAAGGAGCAGGAGGAGGAGGTGGAGCAGGAGGAGGAGGTGGAGCAGGAGGAGGAGGTGGAGCAGGAGGAGGAGGTGGAGCAGGAGGAGGAGGTGGAGCAGGAGGAGGAGGAGAAGGAGCTGGAGGGGGAGAAGGAGCTGGAGGGGGAGAAGGAGCTGGAGGGGGAGAAGGAGCAGGAGCAGAAGGGGGAGAAGCAGCAGGAGGGGGAGAAGGAGCAGGAGGGGGAGAAGGAGCAGGAGGAGGAGGAGGAGCAGGAGGAGGAGGAGGAGCAGGAGGAGGAGAAGGAGCAGGAGGGGAGCAGGAGCACAAGGCGGAGCATGAGCAGGAGGTGGAGAAGGAGCAGGAGGTGGAGAAGGAGCAGGCGGTGGAGAAGGAGCAGGCGGTGGAGAAGGAGCAGGCGGTGGAGAAGGAGCAGGCGGTGGAGAAGGAGCAGACGGTGCAGAAGTAGCTGGAGGAGGAGAAGGAGCTGGAGGAGGAGAAGGAGCTGGAGGAGGAGAAGGAGCAGGAGGAGGAGAAGGAGCAGGAGGTGGAGAAGGAGCAGGAGGAAGAGAAGTAGTAGGTTGTGCAGAAGAAGCAGGAGGGGGGCAAGGAGCAGGAGGGGTACATGGAGCAGGAGGCGGAGAAGGAGCAAGAGAGGGAGCAGGAGCACGAGGTGGAGAAGGAGCAGGAGGTGGAGAAGGAGATGGAGTTGGAGAATAAGCAGGAGGATGAGCTTTAGCAGGAGTGGGAGAAGGAGTAGGAGATGGAGCAGGAGGAGGTTGAGCAGGAGATGTAGAAGGAGCAGGAGGTGGAGAATGAGCCCGACGTAGAGAAGGAGCCGAGGGTGGAGAAGGAGCCAGAGTTGGAGATGGAGATGGAGCCGGAGGTGGAGAAGGGGTAGGAGGGGAAGAAGGAGCTGAAGGAGGAGAAGGAACATGAGGAAGAGAAGTAACAGGAGGAGGAGAAGGAGCACGAGGTGGAGCAGGAGGTGGAGAAGTAACAGGAGGAGGAGAAGGAGCACGAGGTGGAGCAGGAGGTGGAGAAGTAACAGGAGGAGGAGAAGGAGCACGAGGTGGAGCAGGAGGTGGAGAAGGAGCAGATGGAGGAGAACAAGCAGGAGGTGGCGAAGGAGGATGTTGATCAGGAGGAGTAGAAGGAGCAGGAGGAGGTGGATCAAGAGGAGGATGTGTTGCAGGTGGAGGAGGTGGAGCTGGAGGAGGATGTTGATCAGGAGGAGTAGAAGGAGCAGGAGTAGGTTGAGCAGGAGGTGGAGCAGGAGGGGGAGAAGGAGCAGGAGGGGGAGAAGGAGCAGGAGGGGGAGAAGGAGCAGGAGGGGGAGAAGGAGCAGGAGGGGGAGAAGGAGCAGGAGGGGGAGAAGGAGCAGGAGGGGGAGAAGGAGCAGGAGGGGGAGAAGGAGCAGGAGGGGGAGAAGGAGCAGGAGGCGGAGAAGGAGCAGGAGGGGGAGAAGGAGCAGGAGGGGGAGAAGGAGCAGGAGGGGGAGCAGGAGCAGGAGGGGGAGCAGGAGGGGGACAAGGAGCAGGAGCAGGAGGGGGACAAGGAGCAGGAGCAGGAGGGGGACAAGGAGCAGGAGCAGGAGGGGGACAAGGAGCAGGAGCAGGAGGGGGACAAGGAGCAGGAGGGGGACAAGGAGCAGGAGCAGGAGGGGGAGAAGGAGCAGGAGCAGGAGGGTGACAAGGAGCAGGAGCAGGACGGTGACAAGGAGCAGGAGCAGGAGGGTGACAAGGAGCAGGAGCACGAGGGGGACAAGGAGCAGGAGCAGGAGGGGGACAAGGAGCAGGAGCAGGAGGGGGACAAGGAGCAGGAGCAGGAGGGGGACAAGGAGCAGGAGCAGGAGGGGGACAAGGAGCAGGAGCAGGAGGGGGACAACGAGCCGCAGGGGGATAAGGAGCAGGAGGGGGACAAGGAGCAGGAGGGGGTCAAGGAGCAGGAGGGGGACAAGGAGCTGGAGGGGGACAAGGAGCAGGAGGGGGACAAGGAGCAGGAGGGGGACAAGGAGCAGGAGGGGGACAAGGAGCAGGAGGGGGACAAGGAGCAGGAGGGGGACAAGGAGCAGGAGGGGGACAAGGAGCAGGAGGGAGACAAGGAGCAGGAGGGGGACAAGGAGCAGGAGGGGGACAAGGAGCTGGAGGGGGACAAGGAGCAGGAGGGGGACAAGGAGCAGGAGGGGGACAAGGAGCAGGAGGGGGACAAGGAGCAGGAGGGGGACAAGGAGCAGGAGGGGGACTAGGAGCTGGAGGGGGACAAGGAGCAGGAGGGGGACAAGGAGCAGGAGGGGGACAAGGAGCAGGAGTGGGACAAGGAGCAGGCGGGGGACAAGGAGCAGGAGGGGGACAAGGAGCAGGAGGGGGACAAGGAGCAGGAGGGGGACAAGGAGCAGGAGGGGGACAAGGAGCATGAGGGGGACAAGGAGCAGGAGGGGGACAAGGAGCAGGAGGTGGACAAGGAGCAGGAGGTGGACAAGGAACAGGAGGTGGACAAGGAGCAGGAGGTGGACAAGGAGCAGGAGGTTGACAAGGAGCAGGACGTTGACAAGGAGCAGGAGGTTGACAAGGAGCAGGACGTTGACAAGGAGCAGGAGGTTGACAAGTAGCAGGAGGTTGACAAGGAGCAGGAGGTTGACAAGGAGCAGGAGGAGGAGAAGGAGGTGGAGGAGGAGAAGGTGGTGGAGAAGGAGCGGGAGTTGGAGAATGCGCAATCGGTGGAGAAGGAGCAGGAGGCGGAGAAGGAGCAGCAGGCGGAGAAGGAGCAGGAGGCGGAGAAGGAGCAGGAGGCGGAGAAGGAGCAGGAGGCGGAGAAGGAGCAGGAGGCAGAGAAGGAGCAGGAGGCGGAGAAGGAGAAGGAGGAGGAGCTTGAGCAGGAGTGGGAGAAGGAGCAGGAGGTGGAGAATTAGCCGGACGTCGAGAAGGAGCCGAGGGTGGAGAAGGAGCCGGAGATGGAGATGGAGCCGGAGGTGGAGAAGGGGCAGGAGGGGAAGAAGGAGCTGAAGGAGGAGAAGGAACAGGAGGAAGAGAAGTAACAGGAGGCTGAGAAGGAGCACGAGGTGAAGAAGGAAGTGGTGGAGAATGAGCAGGAGGAGGAGGTGGAGCAGGAGGTGGAGAAGGCGAATGAGGTGGAGCAGGAGGTGAAGAAGGGGCAGGAGGAGGAGGTGGAGCAGGAAGTGGAGAATTAGCAGGAGGAGGAGGTGGAGCAGGCGGTGGAGAAGGAGGAGGAGGTGGAGCAGGAGGTGAAGAAGGGGCAGGAAGGGGAGGAGGAGGAGAAGGAGCAGGAGGTGGAGATGGAGCAGGATTGGAGAAGCAGCAGGAGGAGGAGAAGCAGCAGGAGGAGGAGAAGCAGCAGGAGGAGGAGAAGCAGCATGAGGAGGAGAAGCAGCAGGAGGAGGAGAAGCAGCAGGAGGAGGAGAAGCAGCAGGAGGAGGAGAAGCAGCAGGAGGAGGAGAAGCAGCAGGAGGAGGAGAAGCAGCAGGAGGAGGAGAAGCAGCAGGAGGAGGAGGTGGAGCATGAGGAGGAGGTGCAGCAGGAGGAGGAGAAGCAGCAGGAGGTGGAGGTGGAGCATGAGGAGGAGGTGGAGCATGAGGAGGAGGTGGAGCATGAGGAGGAGGTGGAGTATGAGGAGGATGTTGAGCATGAGGAGGATGTTGAGCAGGAGGAGGTGAAGGAGCAGCAGGAGGTTTAGCAGGAGGTAGAGTTGGAGGAGGAGATGGAGCAGGGGGAGGATGAGCAGGAGGTTTAGAAGGAGTAGGAGGTGTAGAATTAGCAGCATGAGGAGACGGAGCAGGAGGAGAAGAAGGAGAAGGAAGTCTCGAATGAGCAGTCGGGGGAGAAGGAGCAGGAGCAGCAGGTGGACCAGGAGGAGGAGGTGGAGCAGGAGGTGGAGAAGGAGCAGGGGGAGAAGGTGGAGCAGGAGGAGGATGTTCATCAGGAGGAGGAGAAGGAGCAGGAGGCTAAGAAGGAGCAGGAGGAAGTTGAGCAGGAATTGGAGAAGGAGCAGGAGGAGGAGAAGGAGTAGGAGGGGGAGATGGAGCAGGATTGGAGAAGCAGCAGGAGGAGGAGAAGCAGCAGGAGGAGGAGAAGCAGCAGGAGGGGGAGCAGGAGCACGAGGTGGAGAAGGAGCAGGAGGTGGAGAAGGAGATGGAGTTGGAGAATAAGCAGGAGGAGGAGCTTGAGCAGGAGTGGGAGAAGGAGTAGGAGATGGAGCAGGAGGAGGTTGAGCAGGAGATGGAGAAGGAGCAGGAGGTGGAGAATGAGCCCGACGTAGAGAAGGAGCCGAGGGTGGAGAAGGAGCCAGAGATGGAGATGGAGCCGGAGGTGGAGAAGGGGCAGGAGGGGAAGAAGGAGCTGAAGGAGGAGAAGGAACAGGAGGAAGAGAAGTAACAGGAGGAGGAGAAGGAGCACGAGGTGAAGAAGGAAGTGGAGAATGAGCAGGAGGAGGAGGTGCAGCAGGAGGTGGAGAAGGCGGAGGAGGTGGAGCAGGAGGTGAAGAAGGGGCAGGAGGAGGCGGTGGAGCAGGAAGTGGAGAATGAGCAGGAGGAGGAGGTGGAGCAGGAGGTGGAGAAGGAGGAGGAGGTGGAGAAGGAGCAGGAGGAAGAGAAGTCGTTGGATGTGCAGAAGAAGCAGGAGGGGGACAAGGAGCAGGAGGGGGACATGGAGCAGGAGGGGGACATGGAGCAGGAGGAGGACATGGAGCAGGAGGGGGACATGGAGCAGGAGGCGGAGAAGGAGCAGGAGGGGGAGCAGGAGCACGAGGTGGAGAAGGAGCAGGAGGTGCAGAAGGAGGAGTTGGAGAATAAGCAGGAGGAGGAGCTTGAGCAGGAGTGGGAGAAGGAGCAGGAGATGGAGCAGGAGGAGATTGAGCAGGAGATGGAGAAGGAGCAGGAGGTGGAGAATGAACCCGACGTAGAGAAGGAGCCGAGGGTGGAGATGGAGCCGGAGGTGGAGAAGGGGCAGGAGGGGAAGAAGGAGCTGAAGGAGGAGAAGGAACAGGAGGAAGAGAAGTAACAGGAGGCTGAGAAGGAGCACGAGGTGAAGAAGGAAGTGGTGGACAATGAGCAGGAGGAGGAGGTGGAGCAGGAGGTGAAGAAGGGGCAGGAGGAGGAGGTGGAGCAGGAAGTGGAGAATTAGCAGGAGGAGGAGGTGGAGCAGGCGGTGGAGAAGGAGGAGGAGGTGGAGCAGGAGGTGAAGAAGGGGCAGGAAGGGGAGGAGGAGGAGAAGGAGCAGGAGGTGGAGATGGAGCAGGAGGGGGAGAAGGAGCAGGAGGAGGAGAAGGAGCAGGAGGAGGAGAAGGAGCAGGAGGAGGAGAAGAAGCTGGAGGGGGAGAAGGAGCAGGAGGAGGAGAAGGAGCAGGAGGTGGAGAAGGAGCTGGAGGAGGAGAAGGAGCAGGATGGGGAGAAGGAGCAGGAGGGGGAGAAGGAGCAGGAGGGGGAGAAGGAGCAGGAAGGGGAGAAGGAGCAGGACGGGGAGAAGGAGCAGGACGGGGAGAAGTAGCAGGACGGGGAGAAGTAGCAGGACGGGGAGAAGTAGCAGGACGGGGAGAAGGAGCAGGACGGGGAGAAGGAGCAGGACGGGGAGAAGGAGCAGGACGGGGAGAAGGAGCAGGACGGGGAGAAGGAGCAGGACGGGGAGAAGGAGCAGGACGGGGAGAAGGAGCAGGACGGGGAGAAGGAGCAGGACGGGGAGAAGGAGCAGGACGGGGAGATGGAGCAGGACGGGGAGAAGGAGCAGGACGGGGACAAGGTGGAGGAGGTGGACCAGGTGGAGGAGGTGGACCAGGTGGAGGAGGTTGAAATGGATAAGGAGGTTGAAAAGGAGCAGGAGGAGGAGAAGGAGGTGGAGAAGGTGTTGGAGGAGGAGATGGAGCGGGAGTTGGAGAATACGCAATCGGTGGAGAAGGAGCAGGAGGCGGAGAAGGACCAGGACGGGGAGCAGGAGCACTCGGCGGAGAAAGAGAAGGATTAGGAGAAGGAGAAGGATTAGGAGAAGGAGCAGCAGTTGGAGAAGAAGCAGGAGTATGAGGTTGAGCAGGAGTACGAGAAGGAGCAGGAGGAGGTTGAGCAGGTGATGCAGAAGGAGACGGAGGTGCAGAAGGAGCCTGAGGTGGAGAAGGAGCCGGAGGTGGAGAAGGAGCCGGAGGTGGAGAAGGAGCCGGAGGTGGAGAAGGAGCAGGAGGTGGAGAAGGAGCAGGAGGTGGAGAAGGAGCAGGAGGTGGAGAAGGAGCAGGAGGTGGAGAAGGAGCAGGAGGTGGAGAAGGAGCAGGAGGTGGAGAAGGAGCAGGAGGTGGAGACGGAGCAGGAGGTGGAGACGGAGCAGGAGGTGGAGAAGGAGCAGGAGATGGAGAAGGAGCAGGAGGTGGAGAAGGAGCAGGAGGTGGAGAAGGAGCAGGAGGTGGAGAAGGAGCAGGAGGTGGAGAAGGAGCAGGAGGTGGAGAAGGAGCAGGAGGTGGAGAAGGAGCAGGAGGAGGAGCTTGAGCAGGAGTGGGAGAAGGAATAGGAGATGGAGCAGGATGAGGTTGAGCAGGAGATGGAGAAGGAGCCGGACTTAGAGAAGGAGCCGATGGTGGAGAAGGAGCCGGAGATGGAGATGGAGCCAGAGGTGGAGAGGGGGCAGGAGGAGAAGAAGGAGCTGAAGGAGGAGAAGGAACAGGAGGAAGAGAAGGAGCACGAGGTGGACAAGGAAGTGGAGAATGAGCAGGTGGAGGAGGTGGAGCAGGAGGTGGAGAAGGCGGATGAGGTGGAGCAGGAGGTGAAGAAGGGGCAGGAGGAGGAGGTGGATCAGGAAGTGGAGAATGAGCAGGAGGAGGAGGTGGAGCAGGAGGTGGAGAAGGAGGAGGAGGTGGAGCAGGAGGTGAAGAAGAGGCAGGAAGGGGAGGAGGAGGAGAAGGAGCAGGAGGTGGAGATGGAGCAGGATTGGAGAAGGAGCAGGAGGAGGAAAAGCAGCAGGAGGAGGAGAAGCAGCAGGAGGAGGAGAAGCAGCAGGAGGAGGAGAAGCAGCAGGAGTAGGAGAAGCAGCAGGAGGAGGAGAAGCAGCAGGAGGAGGAGGGGGAGCAGGAGGAGGAGGTGCAGCAGGAGGAGGAGAAGCAGCAGGAGGAGGAGGTTGAGCAGGACGAGGAGGTGGAGCAGGACGAGGAGGTGCAGCAGGAGGAGGAGGTTGAGCAGGAGGAGGAGGTTGAGCAGGAGGAGGTTGAGCAGGAGGAGATGAAGGAGCAGCAGGAGGTTGAGCAGGAGGTAGAATAGGGGGAGGAGATGGAGCAGGGGGAGGATGAGCAGGAGGTGGAGAAGGAGTAGGAGGTGTAGAATTAGCAGCATGAGGAGAAGGAGCAGGAGGAGAAGAAGGAGAAGGAAGTGGCGAAGGAGCAGGAGGAGGAGGTGGAGCAGGAGGAGGAGGTGGAGCAGGAGGAGGAGGTGGAGCAGGAGGAGGAGGTGGAGCAGGAGGAGGAGGTGGAGCAGGAGGAGGAGGTGGAGCAGCAGGAGGAGGTGGAGCAGGAGGAGGAGGAGGAGGTGGAGCAGGAGGAGGAGGTGGAGCAGGAGGAGGAGGTGGAGCAGGGGGAAGAGATGGAGCAGGAGGAGGATGTTGATCAGGAGGAGGAGAAGGAGCAGGAGATTGTTGAGCAGGAGTTGGAAATGGAGCAGGAGGTGGAGGAGGAGGAGAAGGAGCAGGAGGTGGAGAAGGAGCAGGAGGAGGAGAAGGAGCAGGAGGAGGAGAAGGAGCAGGAGGAGGAGAAGGAGCAGGAGGAGGAGAAGGAGCAGGAGGAGGAGAAGGAGCAGGAGGAAGTTGAGCAGGATTTGGAGAAGGAGCAGGATTTGGAGAAGGAGCAGAAGGAGGAGAACAAGCAGGAGGTGGCGAAGGTGCTGGAGGAGTAGAAGGAGCAGGAGGAGGAGGTGGATCAGGAGGAGGAGGTGTTGCAGGAGGAGGACGTGGAGCTGGAGGTGGAGAAGGAGCAGGTGGAGGAGGTGGAGCAGGAGGAGGATGTTGATCAGGGGGAGTAGAAGGAGCAGGAGGAGGTTAAGCAAGAGGTGGAAATGGAGCAGGAGGTGGAGGAGGAGGAGGAGAAGGAGGAGGAGGAGGAGAAGGAGGAGGAGGAGGAGAAGGAGGAGGAGGAGAAGAAGGAGCAGGAGGAGGAGAAGGAGCAGGAGGAGGAGAAGGGACAGGAGGAGGAGAAGGAGCAGGAGCTGGGGGTGGATCAGGAGGTGGAGAAGGATCAGGAGGTGGAGAAGGAGCAGGAGGTGGAGAAGGAGCAGGAGGTGGAGAAGGAGCAGGAGGTGGAGAAGGAGAAGGAGCAGGAGGTGGAAAAGGAGCAGGAGGTGGAAAAGGAGCAGGAGGTGGAAAAGGAGCAGGAGGTGGAAAAGGAGCAGGAGGTGGAAAAGGAGCAGGAGGTGGAAAAGGAGCAGGAGGTGGAAAAGGAGCAGGAGGTGGAAAAGGAGCAGGAGGAGGAGAAGGAGCTGGAGGAGGAGTATGAGCTGGAGGAGGAGAAGGAGCTGGAGGAGGAGAAGGAGCTGGAGGAGGAGCAGGAGGAGGAGAAGGAGCAGGAGGAGGAGAAATAGCACAAGGGGGAGACAGAGCAGGAGGAGGAGCTTGAGCAGGAGTGGGAGAAGGAGTTGGCGATGGAGCAGGATGAGGTTGAGCAGGAGATGGAGAATGAGCAGGAGGTGGAGAATGAGCCGGACGTAGAGAAGGAGCCGAGGGTGGAGAAAGAGCCGGAGATGGAGATGGAACCGGAGGAGAAGAAGGAGCTGAAGGAGGAGAAGCAACAGTAGGAAGAGAAGTAACAGGAGGAAGAGAAGTAACAGGAGGAGGAGAAGGAGCACGAGGTGAAGAAGGAAGTGGAAAATGAGCAGGAGGAGGAGGTGGAGCAGGAGGTGGAGAAGGAGGAGGAGGTGGAGCAGGACGTGAAGAAGGGGCAGGAAGGGGAGGAGGAGCAGAAGGAGCAGGAGGTGGAGAAGGAGCAGGAGGTGGAGAAGGAGCAGGAGGTGGAGAAGGAGCAGGAGGTGGAGAAGGAGCAGGAGGTGGAGAAGGAGCAGCAGGTGGAGAAGGAGCAGGAGGTGGAGAAGGAGCAGGAGGTGGAGAAGAAGCAGGAGGTGGAGAAGGAGCAGGAGGTGGAGAAGGAGCAGGAGGTGGAGAAGGAGCAGGAGGTGGAGAAGGAGCAGGAGGTGGAGAAGGAGCAGGAGGTGGAGAAGGAGCAGGAGGTGGAGAAGGAGCAGGAGGTGGAGAAGGAGCAGGAGGTGGAGAAGGAGCAGGAGGTGGAGAAGGAGCAGGAGGTGGAGAAGGAGCAGGAGGTGGAGAAGGAGCAGGAGGTGGAGAAGGAGCAGGAGGTGGAGAAGGAGCAGGAGGTGGAGAAGGAGCAGGAGGTGGAGAAGGAGCAGGAGGTGGAGAAGGAGCAGGAGGTGGAGAAGGAGCAGGAGGTGGAGAAGGAGCAGGAGGTGGAGAAGGAGCAGGAGGTGGAGAAGGAGCAGGAGGTGGAGAAGGAGCAGGAGGTGGAGAAGGAGCAGGAGGTGGAGAAGGAGCAGGAGGTGGAGAAGGAGCAGGAGGTGGAGAAGGAGCAGGAGGTGGAGAAGGAGCAGGAGGAGCAGAAGGAGCTGTAGGAGCAGAAGGAGCTGGAGGAGGAGAAGGAGCTGGAGGAGGAGGAGTAGCTGGAGGAGGAGGAGGAGCTGGAGGAGGAGGAGGAGAAGGAGCAGGAGGAGGAGAAATAGCAGGAGGAGGAGAAATAGCAGGAGGGGGAGACGGAGCAGGAGGAGGAGCTTGAGCAGGAGTGGGAGAAGGAGTTGGCGATGGAGCAGGATGAGGTTGAGCAGGAGATGGCGAAGGAGAAGGAGGTGGAGAATGAGCCGGACGTAGAGAAGGAGCCGAGGGTGGAGAAGGAGCCGGAGATGGAGAAGGAGCAGGAGGTGGAGAAGGAGCAGGAGGTGGAGAAGGAGCAGGAGGTGGAGAAGGAGCAGGAGGTGGAGAAGGAGCAGTAGGTGGAGAAGGAGCAGGAGGTGGAGAAGGAGCAGGAGGTGGAGAAGGAGCAGGAGGTGGAGAAGGAGCAGGAGGTGGAGAAGGAGCAGGAGGTGGAGAAGGAGCAGGAGGTGGAGAAGGAGCAGGAGGTGGAGAAGGAGCAGGAGGAGCAGAAGGAGCTGCAGGAGCAGAAGGAGCTGTAGGAGGAGAAGGAGCTGGAGGAGGAGGAGGAGCTGGAGGAGGAGGAGGAGGAGCTGGAGGAGGAGGAGGAGGAGAAGGAGCAGGAGGAGGAGAAATAGCAGGAGGAGGAGAAATAGCAGGAGCGGGAGACGGAGCAGGAGGAGGAGCTTGAGCAGGAGTGGGAGAAGGAGTTGGCGATGGAGCAGGATGAGGTTGAGCAGGAGATGGCGAAGGAGAAGGAGGTGGAGAATGAGCCGGACGTAGAGAAGGAGCCGAGGGTGGAGAAGGAGCCGGAGATGGAGATGGAACCGGAGGAGAAGAAGGAGCTGAAGGAGGAGAAGGAACAGGAGGAAGAGAAGTAACAGGAGGAGGAGAAGGAGCACGAGGTGGAGAAGGAAGTGGAGAATGAGCAGGAGGAGGAGGTGGAGCAGGAGGTGGAGAAGGAGGAGGAGGTGGAGCAGGAGGTGAAGAAGGGGCAGGAAGGGGAGGAGGAGGAGAAGGAGCAGGATTGGAGAAGCTGGAGCAGGAGGAGAAGAAGGAACAGGAGGAGAAGCAGGTACAGGAGGAGGAGGTGGAGCAGGAGGAGGAGGTGGAGCAGGAGGAGGCGGTTGAGCAGGAGGAGGAGGTTGAGCAGGAGGAGGAGGTTGAGCAGCAGGAGGTGAAGGAGCAGCAGGAGGTGAAGGAGCAGCAGGAGGTTGAGCAGGAGGTAGAGTAGGAGGAGGAGATGAAGCAGGGGGAGGATGAGCAGGAGGTGGAGAAGGAGTAGGAGGTGCAGAATTAGCAGCATGAGGAGAAGGAGCAGGAGGAGAAGAAGGAGAAGGAAGTGGCGAAGGAGCAGGTGGAGGAGGTGGAGCAGGAGGAGGAGGTGGAGCAGGAGGAGGTGGTGGAGCAGGAGGAGGAGGTGGAGCAGGAGGAGGTGGTGGAGCATGAGGAGGAGGTGGAGGAGGAGAAGGAGCAGGAGATTGTTGAGCTGGAGTTGGAAATGGAGGAGAAGGAGCAGGAGGAGGAGAAGGAGCAGGAGGAGGAGAAGGAGCAGGAGGAGGAGAAGGAGCAGGAGGAGGAGAAGGAGCAGGAGGAGGAGAAGGAGCAGGAGGAGGAGAAGGAGCAGGAGGAGGAGAAGGAGCAGGAGGAGGAGAAGGAGCAGGAGGAGGAGGTGGAGCAGGAGGTGGAGAAGGCGGATGAGGTTGAGCAGGAGTTGAAGAAGGGGCAGGAGGAGGAGGTGGAGCAGGAGGAGGAGGTGGAGCAGGAGGTGGAGAAGGAGGAGGAGGTGGAGCAGGAGGAGGTGGAGCAGGAGGTGAAGAAGGGGCAGGAAGGGGAGGAGGAGGAGCAGGAGCAGGAGGAGGAGCAGGAGCAGGAGGAGGAGAAGGAGCAGGAGGAGGAGAAGGAGCAGGAGGAGAAGGAGCAGGCGGAGGAGAAGGAGCAGGAGGAGGAGAAGGAGCAGGAGGAAGTTGAGCAGGAATTGAAGAAGGAGCAGGATTTGGAGAAGGAGCAGAAGCAGGAGAACAAGCAGGAGGTGGCGAAGGACCTGAAGGAGGAGAAGGAGCAGGAAGAGGAGATGGATCAGGAGGAGGTCTTGCGGACTATTGCTGTTGTCCAAATGAATGCACCTTGTGCTTTAGCTTTCGGCACCATCCAGAGTTCCTGCTTGGCTGCTACTGAATGTGTCCCGTCCTCCAGCCTTCAGTACCATCCATCGTTCCTTCTTGGAACGCTCCGACCGGTTTCGCCGCCTTGCGGCTCCTCAGGGAGTTACAAACAAACAGACAAAGTCCTTGGTGCGTCACTTGCGAAGGTTAGGTTTCACATGGTGGGCAGAGGGGGGAAACGCCCTCCCTATGTTGTCTGCCTCTTGGTTCTGGCCCGCACCACAGACTTTTGCTGTTGTCCAAATGAATGCACCTTGTGTTTTAGCTTTAGGCACCATCCAGAGTTCCTGCTTGGCTA
Organism: Heptranchias perlo; assembly: GCF_035084215.1. Lineage (NCBI taxonomy): Eukaryota > Metazoa > Chordata > Chondrichthyes > Hexanchiformes > Hexanchidae > Heptranchias > Heptranchias perlo. The sequence goes on from NW_027138300.1 coordinate 1,778,313, forward strand.
CTACTGAATGTGTCCCGTCCTCCAGCCTTAAGTGCTGTCCATCGTTCCTTCTTGGAACACTCCGACCGGTTTCGCCGCCTTGCGGCTCCTCAGGGAGTTACAAACAAACAGACAAAGTCCTTGGTGCGTCACTTGCGAAGGTTAGGTTTAACATGGTGGGCAGAGGGGGGAAACGCCCTCCCTATGTTGTCTGCCTCTTGGTTCTGGCCCGCACCTCAGACTATTGCTGTTGTCCAAATGAATGCACCTTGTGCTTTAGCTTTTGGCACCATCCAGAGTTCCTGCTTGGCTACTACTGAATGTGTCTCGTCCTCCAGCCTTAAGTACCATCCATCGTTCCTTCTTGGAACACTCCGACCGGTTTCGCCGTCTTGCGGCTCCTCAGGGAGTTACAAACAAACAGACAAAGTCGTTAGTGCGTCACTTGCAAAGGTTAGGGTTAGGTTGTATGGTGTGGGCAGGAGGGTAGTTACACCCTCTTGTGTTCGTATTCTCACTCAACTCTTGAGCTTCTTGTCACTTATACCTGCCACTTTTGGTTGGCCCACGCTTTACCTTACCACCCGGCTTCTTTTTCTTGCCGATCTCTTCTTAGTAATTTCTTGATCCGTAATCCTTTGATCCCCCTCTGGGGTTATAATGAGTTCCTGGGTTTTGCCAATTTATGGTCTCTATGTAGTATTTAGTTATTATTTGCTTACTTGAAAATTATTATTGGTGTTGGAACCCTACCCTTTATTTTAAGTAGTGTTAGGGTTATGTTGTATTGAGGTTGGGGGGTTCAGGTTAGGGTTAGGGTTGCTGCACTGGGGTTAGTGTTGGGGTTAGGTGAGGGTCAGGGTCGCAGTTAGGTTCAGGGCTATATTGGGGTTAGGTTCGGGTGCATCAGGGTTAGGGTTAGGTGTTTAGGGGTTGGGTGGGGTTAGGGTTAAGTTTTAGGGGTAGGGTTGGGTGCATCAGGGTTAGAGTTAGGTGTTTAGGGGTAGGGTAGGGTGCATCAGGGTTAGGGTTAGGTGTTTAGGGGTAGGGTAGGGTGCATCAGGGTTAGGGTCCAGGGTCAGAGTTGTGATTAGATTCAGGGCTAGGGGGTTAGAGTTATGGGTTAGGGTTGCATTAGGGGTAGGGTTAAGTGAGGGTCAGGGTTTAGGAGTAGGGTGGGGTGTTTTAGGTTTAGATTTTAGGGGTGGTGTGGGAGATTAGGGTTGCTGTAATTAGAGTTACGGTTAGGCTTTAGGGGTGGAGTGGGGTGCATTGGAGTTAGGATTTGGGATATGGATGGGGTCTGTTTGTAGTTAGGGTTGGGGCTTTGGTCTGTTTGTTGTGGGCAGTGTGGGGTTTAGTGGTTTTGGTTAGCTCAAACAGTAGGGGTTAGCTCTGTTTATTGTGATTAGGGTAGGGTGTGGTTGCGGTTTGAGAGGTTTATCAAGCTGGGGTTGGGATTTGTGGTAATTAAGGTCGGGGCAGTTTAGTTTTTTGATGTTGGATTTCCCCCATTTTAGATCTGATTTAAGCCCTTTGGTAACTGAGTTTGTAGGGTTGTTATCCAGTGTTTTTCCCTCCTCTTCCTTTGTGAGGTTGTCCAGTTCATGTTGGTCTCCAACCCCATAAATTCCAGGGATTCAAGACCATGCTCCATGAAGTGTCGGGAGGTAGGTTTGTATACATCCTTTGTTCTAATAGCACTGAGGTGCCCTGTGAGCCTCATCCTTAGACTATTCCCTGTTTCTCCTACATACAAGATGTGGCATTGTTTGCATCGAATTGCATATACAGCATTGTGCTGTTCACATGTAATTCTTTGTTTAATTAGGGCTGCTTTTCCTGTCTGTCTATTTTGTATCATTTTGCAGATTATTAGGTATTTACACGTCCTTCATTTTGGGTTTGTGCAGTTCTGGGTTGTCTGTTTTCTTATCCTACTCCGAACCAGCATACCTCGAAGGTTTTGACTTCTTCTGTATGCTGACGTTATGTTGTATCGGCTAAGTGTGTCAACATCCTCTTTTAGTTTCCCAAATTGGGTTTTAATCACTCCGTGTATTAGTTTGGTCGTTGTATCGTATGTCGTTATCAGTGGTAGTCTTGCTACTTCTCTGTTTGGCCGTGGGCTATTCAGTCCCCTCAGGAAATCAGACTTAAGGTGCCTGAGGAACCTTTTCGTGTAACCTCTCTGTCTCAGTGCAGTAAATAGGGTTGTGGTGGCTTCCCTAAAGTCCTCTCCGTTTGTGCATATGCGGTGAAAACGTGTCAGTTGTGACTTCACCAGCCCCCGAAAGGTATGTTTTGGATGGTGGCTGTTTATGTGCAGGAGTGTGTGTGTGTCTGTTTCTTTAAAGAATACCTTTGTTGCTAGCTTGTGGCTGTTATTCTCCTGTTGTAATTTAAATACTGTGGTGTCCAGGAAATCCACACTTTCTCTATGTGTTGTCACTTTAAGTTTAATAGATTGGTGGTGACTGTTGAGAATACCTACAAATTCTTGCAATTCTGTTTCTGTGTGAGTCCAGACTCCCCATATGTCATCCAGGTATCTGTAATAACACATCGGGAGCTTGGAACACTTTTCAAAGACTGTGTTTTCCCAGTCTGCCATGTATATGTTTGCGTAGGCCGGGGCAACTTTCTTGCCCATAGCCGTGCCCTTAATCTGTAGGTAGAATTGCTCCTGGAATTCAAAGTCATTTTTTGTTAGTCCAAGGTGTAATACCTGGATTATGGCTGCATCTGGTCTGTGGGGTTGGGGGAACTTTCTAAGGATATTTTCCACTGCCTGTATGCCTCTGTCTGTTTCTATGTTTGTGTATAGGCTTTCAATGTCCATGGTAAAGAGTATTGCGTTCGGGGGTACGGTCAGTGAGTTCACTATTTCTATGAAGTGGTAAGTGTCTTTAATGTAGCTAGGGTGCTTCTGTGATAAGGGGTTTAGGAATGAGTCAATGTATTCTGCTATCCTGTAGGATTCACTACCACAGTCTGACACAATTGGTCTTCCTGGTGGTATTTCTCCTGGTACAGTCCATGTGTCAGGGTGCTTGTGTATTTTGGGTAGTATGTAGAATTTTCTGGGTTGTGGTTCTTCCCCTCTTAGGTATTCCACTTGTTTCTGATTTAAGTGTTTAGATCTCTTTAGTTCTGTTAAAATGTTTCCAATCTCTTTTCGTGTGTCCTGGTAAATTGGTGCTGTTAATTTAGTGTAGTGGGCTGTATTATTAAGCTGTCTGTGAGCTTCAAGTAGGTACTGTTGCCTATCCATGATCACTATACTACTGCCCTTATCTGCTGGTTTTATGATTATATCCAGATTGTTTCTAAGTTCTATGATTGCCCGTCTCTCTCTTCCAGTGAGGTTTTGCTTGTCTGTCTGTTTAGGGATTTTTTCAATTTGTGATTGAGTCTGTTTAATAAAGTTTAGGATTTCTGGCTCTATTTTATTGTTTGGTGGGGTCCATTCTGATGGTGGTGTAAAAAGTTGCTTGTCTGTTTCTGAATCGCTGAAGTAATCGGTCAGTTTTACTCTCCTGTAAAACCTTTTCAGATCTTCCTGAATTTGTACTTTACAATGTTTTGGGGTTGGAACAAATGTAAGGCCCTTGTTTAAAACCCTCTCCTGTACCTCTGTGGGGTTAAAGAGTTGGGAAATATTAATAACAGTTTTTCCCAGGTGTAATCTACCCTTCTCTTGGGTTAATGTCCTTTTTAGTTTAAAGACTTCATCCACTGGTTTATTATGTTATGGGCAGTGCTATCTGTCCAATGGATGTGGTCAGCCCCCACTTTAAAGGATCTAGCATTAATTGCTGGTATGTAATTCTGTTTTTTTATATGCTGGTTAATTCCTCTGATTGTATCCCTCTCCATTTCTGGAAGTAAGTTACTGAAGTTAATTTCCGGCACCCAGATCTGAGCATTTGGGAATGTGCTCTTAGCCAATTTAAGTAATGACTGCAGTTGCTTGGTTGCAGTCAGTGGTCTCTGCGTTCGATTATTAATGCCAACTGAGAGCACCACCTTTTTAGTCTCCGGACAGGGTTCCAATTTGTCCAGAATTGCTGTGACATGAATGAATTTAGCTCCTGGAAAGCTATCAATTTGGGTGGTGGGATTTGGGCATCTTTTTATCTTGGAGAGGTTAGAATCTCCTATTATTAAAATGGATTTTCTGGGTTCCAATTTCCAGGTAATGTTTTTTCGGCTGGTGTTGGGGTGCCTCGTCACTCTCTGTGCATCTTCCCCTTCAGGGTCAGGTTCTGCCCCTGTTGGTGTGTTTTCTGTTTCTATGTCTGCTCCCCCTGCCTCCCCTATTGTGTTCCCTACCTCGGCTACAGCTATTTCTGCCTCTCCTACTGTGTTATCTGTCTGGGCTCTCATTGTTCCTGTCCCCATTTCTGTGTCTATTGGGTTTACCTGTCCGGTCTGGTCGCTCCTTTGTTTCTGTGGAAGGGGTTGTTTTGTGACTTTGATCTCGGGCTCTAGAACTGCTGTATTTCTTGGGATGGTTGGTTTGGTACAGTCTTTCTTTTGTCTCTGTGGGAGCGGTTGGTACGTGACCCTGGTTTTGGGGTACAGGAATGTTGTGCATGGATTTGTCCCTGGTGTAGGAGGGGTTCTCCCTTCTGTTTGTTTTGGGTCTGAGGAATCCCTAGTGATTTGGTTTAATACGGTCTGATGTTGGTTCCCCATGTAGTGCTGGGGTCTACGTGGCTCAGGCTCTTGAGAGCCAAGTGTGATGTCCAGGTCCCTAATGATGGCCACATTGGAAATCCTGGTCCTTGGCCTGTGGGGTAGGGTAGAGCTAGATGCCGCCCTGGATGGCGGGGAAGGGGGGTCGCTGCCCTGGACCACAGGGAAGGGGGGATTTCGGTGGTCTGCTGGTGGTGTGACGAAGTCGAGGAAGCTGGCCCACGGGGTGGGGGGGTCTGTCGGTGGCGTGACGAAGTCGTGGCAACTGGTGCAAGGGGTGGTGGGGTCTGCCGGTGGCGTGACGAAGTCGTGGCAGCTGGTCCAAGGGGTGAGGGGGTCTGTCGCTGGCGTGACGAAGTCATGGCAGCTGGCTCAAAGGGTGGGGGGGTGTGTTGGTGGTGTGACGAAGTCGTGGCAACTGGTGCAAGGGGTGGGGGGGGTCCATCGGTGGCATGACGAAGTCATGGCAGCCGGCTCAAAGGGTGGGGGGGGTGTTGGTGGTGTGACGAAGTCGTGGCAACTGGTGCAAGGGATGGGGGGGTCTGCCGGTGGCGTGACGAAGTCATGGCATCTAGCTCAAAGGGTGGGGGTGTGTGTTGGTGTTGTGACGAAGTCGTGGCAACTGGTGCAAGGGGTGGGGGGGGTCTGCCGGTGGCGTGCTGAAGTCATGGCAGCTGGCTGAAAGGGTGGGGGGGGGTGTCGGTGGCGTGACGAAGTCGTGGCAACTGGTTCACAGGGTGGGGGTGTCCGTCGGTGGCGTGACAAAGTCGTGGCAGCTGGCCCACGGGGTGGGGGGGTTTTTCCAGTCCGTCTGCGGCATGAGGGGGCTGTGATCGCAGGCTGGTGGAACAAGGCTGCCCAGGTATTTGGCCTATGGCGTGGGGGCGTCCTAGTCCGTGTGCCGGTCCGCTGTTTTTTCCCCAATTGTGTGCTGGTCCCTTGCTCTGTCAACCGTGATGCTAATCCCACCACATGTCTCTTTGCCTCATCAATAGATTGAATTTTGAATTTATGTCTAAGACTCTTTTTAATCCAATTAGTCGCTTTCGCCATTATTTCTTCCAGGCGCTCTGTCACTGCAGCCTGAGCAAATTCATTTTCTAATTCTTCCAGGTTTGTTGTATAGTGCTCAATTAGAATCTGTCTGGTCTGTTTTGCCCAATTTTCTGAATTCAAAGCCAATTTGGTTAGGGTTTCCTGTGACGGTTTTGCCGGTTTTATAAAGCAGATTAGTTTATCAGCTTGTTTTAAGATGCCCTTAGGGGGCTGATTCTGGCCCTTTAAGAATATTAGATGGTGGATTGTCTGGAAAATTCTATAAATTATTCTCACTGTTGTAGCAAATTCATCCCTGGCTACGGGGAGACACCTATGTGTACCAGGGTCCGACCTCATATGCGTACGGTTGTCAGACAACCTGCATGTGTTCCGCATAGTGTTAGCCATTCCCTGGGTGTAGAAAGGTGCAAAAGGTTTTAAAAGATGTTACTAGCTTCTATTTGGTAATAGAGGTCCCCGCTAGTAACTGTAATCTCACCCCACGGTGGCTCCCTGGCTCAGATGGTCTCCTGCCTGGGACTGCGTCCTCCAAACACTCCCCAGCTCAGCCGGCTGTCCCGCCTGGAAAGGCTCTATTTCCACCAGCCTCACCTCCCCTCCGGTGGCTCTCTGGCTTCGATGGTTCTCTGCCTGCAACAGTACTATCCAAAAACTCTTTAGTTCAGTAAGTTCTCCGGCCTGGAATCTTTTTTTCTCCGACGTTTCGCTTATCCTTAAGCTTCATCACGGAGAAAGGATTTTAATTTTGTTGACAGACGCTTTTAAGTCCGGTGCCTTGGACTGGACCCTCCCCTGTGTGCTACTGTTGGCTGAAGTTCTGTTCCCGCCCACAAGCAGGAGAAGGAGCAGGAGGTGGGGGTGGATCAGGAGGTGGAGAAGGAGCAGGAGGTGGAGAAGGAGCAGGAGGTGGAGAAGGAGCAGGAGGTGGAGAAGGAGCAGGAGGTGGAGAAGGAGCAGGAGGTGGAGAAGGAGCAGGAGGTGGAGAAGGAGAAGGAGCAGGAGGTGGAAAAGGAGCAGGAGGTGGAAAAGGAGCAGGAGGTGGAAAAGGAGCAGGAGGTGGAAAAGGAGCAGGAGGTGGAAAAGGAGCAGGAGGTGGAAAAGGAGCAGGAGGTGGAAAAGGAGCAGGAGGTGGAAAAGGAGCAGGAGGTGGAAAAGGAGCAGGAGGTGGAGAAGGAGCTGGAGGAGGAGAAGGAGCTGGAGGAGGAGAAGGAGCTGGAGGAGGAGAAGGAGCTGGAGGAGGAGAAGGAGCTGGAGGAGGAGAAGGAGCTGGAGGAGGAGAAGGAGCTAGAGGAGGAGAAGGAGCTGGAGGAGGAGGAGGAGGAGGAGAACGAGCAGGAGGAGCAGAAATAGCACAAGGGGGAGACGGAGCAGGAGGAGGAGCTTGAGCAGGAGTGGGAGAAGGAGTTGGCGATGGAGCAGGATGAGGTTGAGCAGGAGATGGAGAAGGAGCAGGAGGTGGAGAATGAGCCGGACGTAGAGAAGGAGCCGAGGGTGGAGAAGGAGCCGGAGATGGAGATGGAACCGGAGGAGAAGAAGGAGCTGAAGGAGGAGAAGCAACAGGAGGAAGAGAAGTAACAGGAGGAAGAGAAGTAACAGGAGGAGGAGAAGGAGCACGAGGTGAAGAAGGAAGTGGAGAATGAGCAGGAGGAGGGGGTGGAGCAGGAGGTGGAGAAGGAGGAGGAGGTGGAGAAGGAGGAGGAGGTGGAGCAGGACGTGAAGAAGCGGCAGGAAGGGGAGGAGGAGGAGAAGGAGCCGGAGGAGGAGAAGGAGCAGGAGGTGGAAAAGGAGCAGGAGGTGGAAAAGGAGCAGGAGGTGGAAAAGGAGCAGGAGGTGGAAAAGGAGCAGGTGGTGGAAAAGGAGCAGGAGGTGGAGAAGGAGCAGGAGGTGGAGAAGGAGCAGGAGGTGGAGAAGGAGCAGGAGGTGGAGAAGGAGCAGGAGGTGGAGAAGGAGCAGGAGGTGGAGAAGGAGCAGGAGGTGGAGAAGGAGCAGGAGGTGGAGAAGGAGCAGGAGGTGGAGAAGGAGCAGGAGGTGGAGAAGGAGCAGGAGGTGGAGAAGGAGCAGGAGGTGGAGAAGGAGCAGGAAGTGGAGAAGGAGCAGGAGGTGGAGAAGGAGGAGGAGCTGGAGGAGGAGGAGGAGCTGGAGGAGGAGGAGGAGGAGGAGGAGAAGGAGCAGGAGGAGGAGAAGTAGCAGGAGGAGGAGACGGAGCACGAGGAGGAGCTTGAGCAGGAGTGGGAGAAGGAGTTGGCGATGGAGCAGGATGAGGTTGAGCAGGAGATCGCGAAGGAGAAGGAGGTGGAGAATGAGCCGGATGTAGAGAAGGAGCCGAGGGTGGAGAAGGAGCCGGAGATGGAGATGGAACCGGAGGAGAAGAAGGAGCTGAAGGAGGAGAAGGAACAGGAGGAAGAGAAGTAACAGGAGGAGGAGAAGGAGCACGAGGTGGAGAAGGAAGTGGAGAATGAGCAGGAGGAGGAGGTGGAGCAGGAGGTGGAGAAGGAGGAGGAGGTGGAGCAGGAGGTGAAGAAGGGGCAGGAAGGGGAGGAGGAGGAGAAGGAGCAGGATTGGAGAAGATGGAGCAGGAGGAGAAGAAGGAACAGGAGGAGGAGGTGCAGCAGGAGGAGGAGGTTGGACAGGAGGAGGAGGTTGAGCAGGAGGAGGAGGTTGAGCAGGAGGAGGAGGTTGAGCAGGAGGAGGAGGTTGAGCAGGAGGAGGTGAAGGAGCAGCAGGAGGTTGAGCAGGAGGTAGAGTAGGAGGAGGAGATGGAGCAGGGGGAGGATGAGCAGGAGGTGGAGAAGGAGTAGGAGGTGCAGAATTAGCAGCATGAGGAGAAGGAGCAGGAGGAGAAGAAGGAGAAGGACGTGGCGAAGGAGCATGAGGAGGAGGTGGAGCAGGAGGAGGAGGTGGAGCAGGAGGAGGAGGTAGAGCAGGAGGAGGAGGTGGAGGAGGAGAAGGAGCAGGAGATTGTTGAGCTGGAGTTGGAAATGGAGGAGAAGGAGCAGGAGGAGGAGAAGGAGCAGGAGGAGGAGAAGGAGCAGGAGGAGGAGAAGGAGCAGCAGGAGGAGAAGGAGCAGGAGGAGGAGAAGGAGCAGGAGCAGGAGCAGGAGGAGGAGAAGGAGCAGGAGGAGGAGAAGGAGCAGGAGGAGGAGGTGGAGCAGGAGGTGGAGAAGGCGGATGAGGTGGAGCAGGAGTTGAAGAAGGGGCAGGAGGAGGAGGTGGAGCAGGAAGTGAAGGATGAGCAGGAGGAGGAGGTGGAGCAGGAGGTGGAGAAGGAGGAGGAGGAGGAGAAGGAGCAGGCGGAGGAGAAGCAGCAGGAGGAGGAGCAGGAAGTGAAGGATGAGCAGGAGGAGGAGGTGGAGCAGGAGGTGGAGAAGGAGGAGGAGGAGGAGAAGGAGCAGGCGGAGGAGAAGGAGCAGGAGGAGGAGCAGGAGCAGGAGGAGGAGAAGGAGCAGGAGGAGGAGAAGGAGCAGGAGGAGGAGAAGGAGCAGGAGGAGGAGAAGGAGCAGGAGGAGGAGAAGGAGCAGGCGGAGGAGAAGGAGCAGGCGGAGGAGAAGGAGCAGGAGGAATTTGAGCAGGAATTGAAGAAGGAGCAGGATTTGGAGAAGGAGCAGAAGCAGGAGAACAAGCAAGAGGTGGCGAAGGACCTGAAGGAGGAGAAGGAGAAGGAGCAGGAAGAGGAGATGGATCAGGAGGAGGTCTTGCGGACTATTGCTGTTGTCCAAATGAATGCACCTTGTGCTTTAGCTTTCGGCACCATCCAGAGTTCCTGCTTGGCTGCTACTGAATGTGTCCCGTCCTCCAGCCTTAAGTACCATCCATCGTTCCTTCTTGGAACGCTCCGACCGGTTTCGCCGCCTTGCGGCTCCTCAGGGAGTTACAAACAAACAGACAAAGTCCTTGGTGCGTCACTTGCGAAGGTTAGGTTTAACATGGTGGGCAGAGAGGGGAAACGCGCTCCCTATGTTGTCTGCCTCTTGGTTCTGGCCCGCACCTCAGACTATTGCTGTTGTCAAAATGAATGCACCTTGTGCTTTAGCTTTAGGCACCATCCAGAGTTCCTGCTTGGCTACTACTGAATGTGTCTCGTCCTCCAGCCTTAAGTACCATCCATCGTTCCTTCTTGGAACACTCCGACCGGTTTCGCCGTCTTGCGGCTCCTCAGGGAGTTACAAACAAACAGACAAAGTCCTTAGTGCGTCACTTGCAAAGGTTAGGGTTAGGTTGTATGGTGTGGGCAGGAGGGTAGTTACACCCTCTTGTGTTCGTATTCTCACTCAACGCTTGAGCTTCTTGTCACTTATACCTGCCACTTTTGGTTGGCCCACGCTTTACCTTACCACCCGGCTTCTTTTTCTTGCCGATCTCTTCTTAGTAATTTCTTGATCCGTAATCCTTTGATCCCCCTCTGGGGTTATAATGAGTTCCTGTGTTTTGCCAATTTATGGTCTCTATGTAGTATTTAGTCATTATTTGCTTACTTGAAAATTATTATTGGTGTTGGAACCCTACCCTTTATTTTAAGTAGTGTTAGGGTTATGTTGTATTGAGGTTGGGGGGTTCAGGTTAGGGTTAGGGTTGCTGCACTGGGGTTAGTGTTGGGGTTAGGTGAGGGTCAGGGTCGCAGTTAGGTTCAGGGCTATATTGGGGTTAGGTTCGGGTGCATCAGGGTTAGGGTTAGGTGTTTAGGGGTGGGGTGGGGTTAGGGTTAAGTTTTAGGGGTAGGGTTGGATGCATCAGGGTTAGGGTTAGGTGTTTAGGGGTAGGGTAGGGTGCATCAGGGTTAGGGTTAGGTGTTTAGGGGTAGGGTAGGGTGCATCAGGGTTAGCGTCCAGGGTCAGAGTTGTGATTAGATTCAGGGCTCGGGGGTTAGAGTTATGGGTTAGGGTTGCATTAGGGGTAGGGTTAATTGAGGGTCAGGTTTTAGGAGTAGGGTGGGGTGTTTTAGGTTTAGATTTTAGGGGTGGGGTGGGGGATTAGGGTTGCTGTATTAGAGTTACGTGTAGGCTTTAGGGGTAGAGTGGGGTGCATTGGAGTTAGGATTTGGGATATGGATGGGGTCTGTTTGTAGTTAGGGTTGGGGCTTTGGTCTGTTTGTTGTGGGCAGTGTGGGGTTTAGTGGTTTTGGTTAGCTCAAACAGTAGGGGTTAGCTCTGTTTATTGTGATTAGGGTAGGGTGTGGTTGCGGTTTGAGAGGTTTATCAAGCTGGGGTTGGGATTTGTGGTAATTAAGGTCGGGGCAGTTTAGTTTTTTGATGTTGGATTTCCCCCATTTTAGATCTGATTTAAGCCCTTTGGTAACTGAGTTTGTAGGGTTGTTATCCAGTGGTTTTCTCTCCTCTTCCTTTGTGAGGTTGTCCAGTTCATGTTGGTCTCCAACCCCATAAATTCCAGGGATTCAAGACCATGCTCCATGAAGTTTCGGGAGGTAGGTTTGTATACATCCTTTGTTCTAATAGCACTGAGGTGCCCTGTGAGCCTCATCCTTAGACTATTCCCTGTTTCTCCTACATACAAGATGTGGCATTGTTTGCATCGAATTGCATATACAGCATTGTGCTGTTCACATGTAATTCTTTGTTTAATTAGGGCTGCTTTTCCTGTCTGTCTATTTTGTATCATTTTGCAGATTATTAGGTATTTACACGTCCTTCATTTTGGGTTTGTGCAGTTCTGGGTTGTCTGTTTTCTTATCCTACTCCGAACCAGCATACCTCGAAGGTTTTGACTTCTTCTGTATGCTGACGTTATGTTGTATCGGCTAAGTGTGTCAACATCCTCTTTTAGTTTCCCAAATTGGGTTTTAATCACTCCGTGTATTAGTTTGGTCGTTGTATCGTATGTCGTTATCAGTGGTAGTCTTGCTACTTCTCTGTTTGGCCGTGGGCTATTCAGTCCCCTCAGGAAATCAGACTTAAGGTGCCTGAGGAACCTTTTCGTGTAACCTCTCTGTCTCAGTGCAGTAAATAGGGTTGTGGTGGCTTCCCTAAAGTCCTCTCCGTTTGTGCATATGCGGTGAAAACGTGTCAGTTGTGACTTCACCAGCCCCCGAAAGGTATGTTTTGGATGGTGGCTGTTTATGTGCAGGAGTGTGTGTGTGTCTGCTTCTTTAAAGAATACCTTTGTTGCTAGCTTGTGGCTGTTATTCTCCTGTTGTAATTTAAATACTGTGGTGTCCAGGAAATCCACACTTTCTCTATGTGTTGTCACTTTAAGTTTAATAGATTGGTGGTGACTGTTGAGAATACCTACAAATTCTTGCAATTCTGTTTCTGTGTGAGTCCAGACTCCCCATATGTCATCCAGGTATCTGTAATAACACATCGGGAGCTTGGAACACTTTTCAAAGACTGTGTTTTCCCAGTCTGCCATGTATATGTTTGCGTAGGCCGGGGCAACTTTCTTGCCCATAGCCGTGCCCTTAATCTGTAGGTAGAATTGCTCCTGGAATTCAAAGTCATTTTTTGTTAGTCCAAGGTGTAATACCTGGATTATGGCTGCATCTGGTCTGTGGGGTTGGGGGAACTTTCTAAGGATATTTTCCACTGCCTGTATGCCTCTGTCTGTTTCTATGTTTGTGTATAGGCTTTCAATGTCCATGGTAAAGAGTATTGCGTTCGGGGGTACGGTCAGTGAGTTCACTATTTCTATGAAGTGGTAAGTGTCTTTAATGTAGCTAGGGTGCTTCTGTGATAAGGGGTTTAGGAATGAGTCAATGTATTCTGCTATCCTGTAGGATTCACTACCACAGTCTGACACAATTGGTCTTCCTGGTGGTATTTCTCCTGGTACAGTCCATGTGTCAGGGTGCTTGTGTATTTTGGGTAGTATGTAGAATTTTCTGGGTTGTGGTTCTTCCCCTCTTAGGTATTCCACTTGTTTCTGATTTAAGTGTTTAGATCTCTTTAGTTCTGTTAAAATGTTTCCAATCTCTTTTCGTGTGTCCTGGTAAATTGGTGCTGTTAATTTAGTGTAGTGGGCTGTATTATTAAGCTGTCTGTGAGCTTCAAGTAGGTACTGTTGCCTATCCATGATCACTATACTGCTGCCCTTATCTGCTGGTTTTATGATTATATCTAGATTGTTTCTAAGTTCTATGATTGCCCGTCTCTCTCTTCCAGTGAGGTTTTGCTTGTCTGTCTGTTTAGGGATTTTTTCAATTTGTGATTGAGTCTGTTTAATAAAGTTTAGGATTTCTGGCTCTATTTTATTGTTTGGTGGGGTCCATTCTGATGGTGGTGTAAAAAGTTGCTTGTCTGTTTCTGAATCGCTAAAGTAATCGGTCAGTTTTACTCTCCTGTAAAACCTTTTCAGATCTTCCTGAATTTGTACTTTACAATGTTTTGGGGTTGGAACAAATGTAAGGCCCTTGTTTAAAACCCTCTCCTGTACCTCTGTGGGGTTAAAGAGTTGGGAAATATTAATAACAGTTTTTCCCAGGTGTAATCTACCCTTCTCTTGGGTTAATGTCCTTTTTAGTTTAAAGACTTCATCCACTGGTTTATTATGTTATGGGCAGTGCTATCTGTCCAATGGATGTGGTCAGCCCCCACTTTAAAGGATCTAGCATTAATTGCTGGTATGTAATTCTGTTTTTTTATATGCTGGTTAATTCCTCTGATTGTATCCCTCTCCATTTCTGGAAGTAAGTTACTGAAGTTAATTTCCGGCACCCAGATCTGAGCATTTGGGAATGTGCTCTTAGCCAATTTAAGTAATGACTGCAGTTGCTTGGTTGCAGTCAGTGGTCTCTGCGTTCGATTATTAATGCCAACTGAGAGCACCACCTTTTTAGTCTCCGGACAGGGTTCCAATTTGTCCAGAATTGCTGTGACATGAATGAATTTAGCTCCTGGAAAGCTATCAATTTGGGTGGTGGGATTTGGGCATCTTTTTATCTTGGAGAGGTTAGAATCTCCTATTATTAAAATGGATTTTCTGGGTTCCAATTTCCAGGTAATGTTTTTTCGGCTGGTGTTGGGGTGCCTCGTCACTCTCTGTGCATCTTTCCCTTCAGGGTCAGGTTCTGCCCCTGTTGGTGTGTTTTCTGTTTCTATGTCTGCTCCCCCTGCCTCCCCTATTGTGTTCCCTACCTCGGCTACAGCTATTTCTGCCTCTCCTACTGTGTTATCTGTCTGGGCTCTCATTGTTCCTGTCCCCATTTCTGTGTCTATTGGGTTTACCTGTCCGGTCTGGTCGCTCCTTTGTTTCTGTGGAAGGGGTTGTTTTGTGACTTTGATCTCGGGCTCTAGAACTGCTGTATTTCTTGGGATGGTTGGTTTGGTACAGTCTTTCTTTTGTCTCTGTGGGAGCGGTTGGTACGTGACCCTGGTTTTGGGGTACAGGAATGTTGTGCATGGATTTGTCCCTGGTGTAGGAGGGGTTCTCCCTTCTGTTTGTTTTGGGTCTGAGGAATCCCTAGTGATTTGGTTTAATACGGTCTGATGTTGGTTCCCCATGTAGTGCTGGGGTCTACGTGGCTCAGGCTCTTGAGAGCCAAGTGTGATGTCCAGGTCCCTAATGATGGCCACATTGGAAATCCTGGTCCTTGGCCTGTGGGGTAGGGTAGAGCTAGATGCCGCCCTGGATGGCGGGGAAGGGGGGTCGCTGCCCTGGACCACAGGGAAGGGGGGATTTCGGTGGTCTGCTGGTGGTGTGACGAAGTCGAGGAAGCTGGCCCACGGGGTGGGGGGGTCTGTCGGTGGCGTGACGAAGTCGTGGCAACTGGTGCAAGGGGTGGTGGGGTCTGCCGGTGGCGTGACGAAGTCGTGGCAGCTGGTCCAAGGGGTGAGGGGGTGTGTTGGTGGTGTGACGAAGTCGTGGCAACTGGTGCAAGGGGTGGGGGGGTCCATCGGTGGCATGACGAAGTCATGGCAGCCGGCTCAAAGGGTGGGGGGGTGTGTTGGTGTTGTGACGAAGTCGTGGCAACTGGTGCAAGGGGTGGGGGGGGTCTGCCGGTGGCGTGCTGAAGTCATGGCAGCTGGCTGAAAGGGTGGGGGGGGGGTGTCGGTGGCGTGACGAAGTCGTGGCAACTGGTTCACAGGGTGGGGGTGTCCGTCGGTGGCGTGACAAAGTCGTGGCAGCTGGCCCACGGGGTGGGGGGGTTTTTCCAGTCCGTCTGCGGCATGAGGGGGCTGTGATCGCAGGCTGGTGGAACAAGGCTGCCCAGGTATTTGGCCTATGGCGTGGGGGCATCCTAGTCCGTGTGCCGGTCCGCTGTTTTGTCCCCAATTGTGTGCTGGTCCCTTGCTCTGTCAACCGTGATGCTAATCCAACCACATGTCTCTTTGCCTCATCAATAGATTGAATTTTGAATTTATGTCTAAGACTCTTTTTAATCCAATTAGTCGCTTTCGCCATTATTTCTTCCAGGCGCTCTGTCACTGCAGCCTGAGCAAATTCATTTTCTAATTCTTCCAGGTTTGTTGTATAGTGCTCAATTAGAATCTGTCTGGTCTGTTTTGCCCAATTTTCTGAATTCAAAGCCAATTTGGTTAGGGTTTCCTGTGACGGTTTTGCCGGTTTTATAAAGCAGGTTAGTTTATCAGCTTGTTTTAAGATGCCCTTAGGGGGCTGATTCTGGCCCTTTAAGAATATTAGATGGTGGATTGTCTGGAAAATTCTATAAATTATTCTCACTGTTGTAGCAAATTCATCCCTGGCTACGGGGAGACACCTATGTGTACCAGGGTCCGACCTCATATGCGTACGGTTGTCAGACAACCTGCATGTGTTCCGCATAGTGTTAGCCATTCCCTGGGTGTAGAAAGGTGCAAAAGGTTTTAAAAGATGTTACTAGCTTCTATTTGGTAATAGAGGTCCCCGCTAGTAACTGTAATCTCTCCCCACGGTGGCTCCCTGGCTCAGATGGTCTCCTGCCTGGGACTGCATCCTCCAAACACTCCCCAGCTCAGCCGGCTGTCCCGCCTGGAAAGGCTCTATTTCCACCAGTCTCACCTCCCCTCCGGTGGCTCTCTGGCTTCGATGGTTCTCTGCCTGCAACAGTACTATCCAAAAACTCTTTAGTTCAGTAAGTTCTCCGGCCTGGAATCTTTTTTTCTCCGACGTTTCGCTTATCCTTAAGCTTCATCACGGAGAAAGGATTTTAATTTTGTTGACAGACGCTTTTAAGTCCGGTGCCTTGGACTGGCCCCTCCCCTGTGTGCTACTGTTGGCTGAAGTTTTGTTCCCGCCCACAAGCAGGAGAAGGAGCAGGAGGTGAGGGTGGATCAGGAGGTGGAGAAGGAGCAGGAGGTGGAGAAGGAGCAGGAGGTGGAGAAGGAGCAGGAGGTGGAGAAGGAGCAGGAGGTGGAGAAGGAGCAGGAGGTGGAGAAGGAGCAGGAGGTGGAGAAGGAGCAGGAGGTGGAGAAGGAGCAGGAGCAGGAGGTGGAAAAGGAGCAGGAGGTGGAACAGGAGCAGGAGGTGGAACAGGAGCAGGAGGTGGAAAAGGAGCAGGAGGTGGAAAAGGAGCAGGAGGTGGAAAAGGAGCAGGAGGTGGAAAAGGAGCAGGAGGTGGAAAAGGAGCAGGAGGTGGAAAAGGAGCAGGAGGTGGAAAAGGAGCAGGAGGTGGAGAAGGAGCTGGAGGAGGAGAAGGAGCTGGAGGAGGAGAAGGAGCTGGAGGAGGAGAAGGAGCTGGAGGAGGAGAAGGAGCTGGAGGAGGAGAAGGAGCTGGAGGAGGAGAAGGAGCTGGAGGAGGAGAAGGAGCTGGAGGAGGAGAAGGAGCTGGAGGAGGAGAAGGAGCTGGAGGAGGAGAAGGAGCTGGAGGAGGAGGAGGAGAGGGAGGAGACGGAGGAGGAGGAGGAGCTTGAGCAGGAGTGGGAGAAGGAGTTGGCGATGGAGCAGGATGAGGTTGAGCAGGAGATGGAGAAGGAGCAGGAGGTGGAGAATGAGCCGGACGTAGAGAAGGAGCCGAGGGTGGAGAAGGAGCCGGAGATGGAGATGGAACCGGAGGAGAAGAAGGAGCTGAAGGAGGAGAAGTAACAGGAGGAAGAGAAGTAACAGGAGGAAGAGAAGTAACAGGAGGAGGAGAAGGAGCACGAGGTGAAGAAGGAAGTGGAGAATGAGCAGGAGGAGGAGGTGGAGCAGGAGGTGGAGAAGGAGGAGGAGGTGGAGAAGGAGGAGGAGGTGGAGCAGGACGTGAAGAAGGGGCAGGAAGGGGAGGAGGAGGAGAAGGAGCCGGAGGAGGAGAAGGAGCCGGAGGAGGAGAAGGAGCAGGAGGTGGAAAAGGAGCAGGAGGTGGAAAAGGAGCAGGAGGTGGAAAAGGAGCAGGAGGTGGAGAAGGAGCAGGAGGTGGAGAAGGAGCAGGAGGTGGAGAAGGAGCAGGAGGTGGAGAAGGAGCAGGAGGTGGAGAAGGAGCAGGAGGTGGAGAAGGAGCAGGAGGTGGAGAAGGAGCAGGAGGTGGAGAAGGAGCAGGAGGTGGAGAAGGAGCATGAGGTGGAGAAGGAGCATGAGGTGGAGAAGGAGCATGAGGTGGAGAAGGAGCATGAGGTGGAGAAGGAGCATGAGGTGGAGAAGGAGCATGAGGTGGAGAAGGAGCATGAGGTGGAGAAGGAGCATGAGGTGGAGAAGGAGCATGAGGTGGAGAAGGAGCATGAGGTGGAGAAGGAGCATGAGGTGGAGAAGGAGCATGAGGTGGAGAAGGAGCATGAGGTGGAGAAGGAGCATGAGGTGGAGAAGGAGCATGAGGTGGAGAAGGAGCATGAGGTGGAGAAGGAGCATGAGGTGGAGAAGGAGCATGAGGTGGAGAAGGAGCATGAGGTGGAGAAGGAGCATGAGGTGGAGAAGGAGCATGAGGTGGAGAAGGAGCATGAGGTGGAGAAGGAGCATGAGGTGGAGAAGGAGCATGAGGTGGAGAAGGAGCAGGAGGTGGAGAAGGAGCATGAGGTGGAGAAGGAGCAGGAGGTGGAGAAGGAGCAGGAGGTGGAGAAGGAGCAGGAGGTGGAGAAGGAGCAGGAGGTGGAGAAGGAGCAGGAGGTGGAGAAGGAGCAGGAGGTGGAGAAGGAGCAGGAGGTGGAGAAGGAGCAGGAGGTGGAGAAGGAGCAGGAGGTGGAGAAGGAGCAGGAGGTGGAGAAGGAGCAGGAGGTGGAGAAGGAGCAGGAGGTGGAGAAGGAGCAGGAGGTGGAGAAGGAGCAGGAGGTGGAGAAGGAGCAGGAGGTGGAGAAGGAGCAGGAGGTGGAGAAGGAGCAGGAGGTGGAGAAGGAGCAGGAGGTGGAGAAGGAGCAGGAGGTGGAGAAGGAGCAGGAGGTGGAGAAGGAGCAGGAGGTGGAGAAGGAGCAGGAGGTGGAGAAGGAGCAGGAGGTGGAGAAGGAGCAGGAGGTGGAGAAGGAGCAGGAGGTGGAGAAGGAGCAGGAGGTGGAGAAGGAGCAGGAGGTGGAGAAGGAGCAGGAGGTGGAGAAGGAGCAGGAGGTGGAGAAGGAGCAGGAGGTGGAGAAGGAGCAGGAGGTGGAGAAGGAGCAGGAGGTGGAGAAGGAGCAGGAGGTGGAGAAGGAGCAGGAGGTGGAGAAGGAGCAGGAGGTGGAGAAGGAGCAGGAGGTGGAGAAGGAGCAGGAGGTGGAGAAGGAGCAGGAGGTGGAGAAGGAGCAGGAGGTGGAGAAGGAGCAGGAGGTGGAGAAGGAGCAGGAGGTGGAGAAGGAGCAGGAGGTGGAGAAGGAGCAGGAGGTGGAGAAGGAGCAGGAGGTGGAGAAGGAGCAGGAGGTGGAGAAGGAGCAGGAGGTGGAGAAGGAGCAGGAGGTGGAGAAGGAGCAGGAGGTGGAGAAGGAGCAGGAGGTGGAGAAGGAGCAGGAGGTGGAGAAGGAGCAGGAGGTGGAGAAGGAGCAGGAGGTGGAGAAGGAGCAGGAGGTGGAGAAGGAGCAGGAGGTGGAGAAGGAGCAGGAGGTGGAGAAGGAGCAGGAGGTGGAGAAGGAGCAGGAGGTGGAGAAGGAGCAGGAGGTGGAGAAGGAGCAGGAGGTGGAGAAGGAGCAGGAGGTGGAGAAGGAGCAGGAGGTGGAGAAGGAGCAGGAGGTGGAGAAGGAGCAGGAGGTGGAGAAGGAGCAGGAGGTGGAGAAGGAGCAGGAGGTGGAGAAGGAGCAGGAGGTGGAGAAGGAGCAGGAGGTGGAGAAGGAGCAGGAGGTGGAGAAGGAGCAGGAGGTGGAGAAGGAGCAGGAGGTGGAGAAGGAGCAGGAGGTGGAGAAGGAGCAGGAGGTGGAGAAGGAGCAGGAGGTGGAGAAGGAGCAGGAGGTGGAGAAGGAGCAGGAGGTGGAGAAGGAGCAGGAGGTGGAGAAGGAGCAGGAGGTGGAGAAGGAGCAGGAGGTGGAGAAGGAGCAGGAGGTGGAGAAGGAGCAGGAGGTGGAGAAGGAGCAGGAGGTGGAGAAGGAGCAGGAGGTGGAGAAGGAGCAGGAGGTGGAGAAGGAGCAGGAGGTGGAGAAGGAGCAGGAGGTGGAGAAGGAGCAGGAGGTGGAGAAGGAGCAGGAGGTGGAGAAGGAGCAGGAGGTGGAGAAGGAGCAGGAGGTGGAGAAGGAGCAGGAGGTGGAGAAGGAGCAGGAGGTGGAGAAGGAGCAGGAGGTGGAGAAGGAGCAGGAGGTGGAGAAGGAGCAGGAGGTGGAGAAGGAGCAGGAGGTGGAGAAGGAGCAGGAGGTGGAGAAGGAGCAGGAGGTGGAGAAGGAGCAGGAGGTGGAGAAGGAGCAGGAGGTGGAGAAGGAGCAGGAGGTGGAGAAGGAGCAGGAGGTGGAGAAGGAGCAGGAGGTGGAGAAGGAGCAGGAGGTGGAGAAGGAGCAGGAGGTGGAGAAGGAGCAGGAGGTGGAGAAGGAGCAGGAGGTGGAGAAGGAGCAGGAGGTGGAGAAGGAGCAGGAGGTGGAGAAGGAGCAGGAGGTGGAGAAGGAGCAGGAGGTGGAGAAGGAGCAGGAGGTGGAGAAGGAGCAGGAGGTGGAGAAGGAGCAGGAGGTGGAGAAGGAGCAGGAGGTGGAGAAGGAGCAGGAGGTGGAGAAGGAGCAGGAGGTGGAGAAGGAGCAGGAGGTGGAGAAGGAGCAGGAGGTGGAGAAGGAGCAGGAGGTGGAGAAGGAGCAGGAGGTGGAGAAGGAGCAGGAGGTGGAGAAGGAGCAGGAGGTGGAGAAGGAGCAGGAGGTGGAGAAGGAGCAGGAGGTGGAGAAGGAGCAGGAGGTGGAGAAGGAGCAGGAGGTGGAGAAGGAGCAGGAGGTGGAGAAGGAGCAGGAGGTGGAGAAGGAGCAGGAGGTGGAGAAGGAGCAGGAGGTGGAGAAGGAGCAGGAGGTGGAGAAGGAGCAGGAGGTGGAGAAGGAGCAGGAGGTGGAGAAGGAGCAGGAGGTGGAGAAGGAGCAGGAGGTGGAGAAGGAGCAGGAGGTGGAGAAGGAGCAGGAGGTGGAGAAGGAGCAGGAGGTGGAGAAGGAGCAGGAGGTGGAGAAGGAGCAGGAGGTGGAGAAGGAGCAGGAGGTGGAGAAGGAGCAGGAGGTGGAGAAGGAGCAGGAGGTGGAGGAGGAGCAGGAGGAGGAGAAGGAGCAGGAGGAGGAGAAGGAGCAGGAGGAGGAGAAGGAGCAGGAGGAGGAGAAGGAGCAGGAGGAGGAGAAGGAGCAGGAGGAGGAGAAATAGCAGGAGGGGGAGCTTGAGCAGGAGGAGGAGAAGGAGCAGGAGGAGGAGAAATAGCAGGAGGGGGAGCTTGAGCAGGCGATGGAGCAGGATGAGGTTGAGCAGGAGATGGCGAAGGAGAAGGAGGTGGAGAATGAGCCGGACGTAGAGAAGGAGCCGAGGGTGGAGAAGGAACAGGCGGAAGAGAAGTAACAGGAGGAGGAGAAGGAGCACGAGGTGGAGAAGGAAGTGGAGAATGAGCAGGAGGAGGAGGTGGAGCAGGAGGTGGAGAAGGAGGAGGAGGTCTGGCAGGAAGGGGAGGAGGAGGAGAAGGAGCAGGATTGGAGAAGATGGAGCAGGAGGAGAAGGAACAGGAGGAGAAGCAGGAACAGGAGGAGGAGGTGGAGCAGGAGGAGGAGAAGGAGCACGAGGTGGAGAAGGAAGTGGAGAATGAGCAGGAGGAGGAGGTGGAGCAGGAGGTGGAGAAGGAGGAGGAGGTGGGGCAGGAAGGGGAGGAGGAGGAGAAGGAGCAGGATCGGAGAAGATGGAGCAGGAGGAGAAGAAGGAACAGGAGGAGAAGCAGGAACAGGAGGAGGAGGTTGAGCAGGAGGAGGAGGTTGAGCAGGAGGAGGAGGTTGAGCAGGAGGAGGAGGTTGAGCAGGAGGAGGAGGTTGAGCAGGAGGAAGAGGTTGAGCAGGAGGAGGTGAAGGAGCAGCAGGAGGTGAAGGAGCAGCAGGAGGTGAAGGAGCAGCAGGAGGTTGAGCAGGAGGTAGAGTAGGAGGAGGAGATGGAGCAGGGGGAGGATGAGCAGGAGGTGGAGAAGGAGTAGGAGGTGCAGAATTAGCAGCATGAGGAGAAGGAGCAGGAGGAGAAGAAGGAGAAGGACGTGGAGAAGGAGCATGAGGAGGAGGTGGAGCATGAGGAGGAGGTGGAGCAGGAGGAGGAGGTGGAGCAGGAGGAGGAGGTGGAGCAGGAGGAGGAGGTGGAGCAGGAGGAGGAGGTGGAGCAGGAGGAGGAGGTGGAGGAGGAGAAGGAGCAGGAGATTGTTGAGCTGGAGTTGGAAATGGAGGAGAAGGAGCAGGAGGAGGAGAAGGAGCAGCAGGAGGAGAAGGAGCAGCAGGAGGAGAAGGAGCAGGAGGAGGAGGTGGAGCAGGAGGTGGAGAAGGCGGATGAGGTGGAGCAGGAGTTGAAGAAGGGGCAGGAGGAGGAGGTGGAGCAGGAAGTGGAGGATGAGCAGGAGGAGGAGGTGGAGCAGGAGGTGGAGAAGGAGGAGGAGGTGGAGCAGGAGGTGAAGAAGGGGCAGGAAGGGGAGGAGGAGAAGGAGCAGGAGGAGGAGCAGGAGCAGGAGGAGGAGAAGGAGCAGGAGGAGGAGAAGGAGCAGGAGGAGGAGAAGGAGCAGGAGGAGGAGAAGGAGCAGGCGGAGGAGAAGGAGCAGGAGGAAGTTGAGCAGGAATTGAAGAAGGAGCAGGATTTGGAGAAGGAGCAGAAGCAGGAGAACAAGCAGGAGGTGGCGAAGGACCTGAAGGAGGAGAAGGAGCAGGAAGAGGAGATGGATCAGGAGGAGGTCTTGCGGACTATTGCTGTTGTCCAAATGAATGCACCTTGTGCTTTAGCTTTCGGCACCATCCAGAGTTCCTGCTTGGCTGCTACTGAATGTGTCCCGTCCTCCAGCCTTAAGTACCATCCATCGTTCCTTCTTGGAACGCTCCGACCGGTTTCGCCGCCTTGCGGCTCCTCAGGGAGTTACAAACAAACAGAAAAAGTCCTTGGTGCGTCACTTGCGAAGGTTAGGTTTAACATGGTGGGCAGAGGGGGGAAACGCCCTCCCTATGTTGTCTGCCTCTTGGTTCTGGCCCGCACCTCAGACTATTGCTGTTGTCCAAATGAATGCACCTTGTGCTTTAGCTTCAGGCACCATCCAGAGTTCCTGCTTGGCTACTACTGAATGTGTCTCGTCCTCCAGCCTTTAGTACCATCCATCGTTCCTTCTTGGAACACTCCGACCGGTTTCGCCGTCTTGCGGCTCCTCAGGGAGTTACAAACAAACAGACAAAGTCCTTAGTGCGTCACTTGCAAAGGTTAGGGTTAGGTTGTATGGTGTGGGCAGGAGGGTAGTTACACCCTCTTGTGTTCGTATTCTCACTCAACCCTTGAGCTTCTTGTCACTTATACCTGCCACCTTTGGTTGGCCCACGCTTTACCTTACCACCCGGCTTCTTTTTCTTGCCGATCTCTTCTTAGTAATTTCTTGATCCGTAATCCTTTGATCCCCCTCTGGGGTTATAATGAGTTCCTGGGTTTTGCCAATTTATGGTCTCTGTGTAGTATTTAGTTATTATTTGCTTACTTGAAAATTATTATTGGTGTTGGAACCCTACCCTTTATTTTAAGTAGTGTTAGGGTTATGTTGTATTGAGGTTGGGGGGTTCAGGTTAGGGTTAGGGTTGCTGCACTGGGGTTAGTGTTGGGGTTAGGTGAGGGTCAGGGTCGCAGTTAGGTTCAGGGCTATATTGGGGTTAGGTTCGGGTGCATCAGGGTTAGGGTTAGGTGTTTAGGGGTTGGGTGGGGTTAGGGTTAAGTTTTAGGGGTAGGGTTGGGTGCATCAGGGTTAGAGTTAGGTGTTTAGGGGTAGGGTAGGGTGCATCAGGGTTAGGGTTAGGTGTTTAGGGGTAGGGTAGGGTGCATCAGGGTTAGGGTCCAGGGTCAGAGTTGTGATTAGATTCAGGGCTAGGGGGTGAGAGTTATGGGTTAGGGTTGCATTAGGGGTAGGGTTAAGTGAGGGTCAGGGTTTAGGAGTAGGGTGGGGTGTTTTAGGTTTAGATTTTAGGGGTGGGGTGGGAGATTAGGGTTGCTGTATTAGAGTTACGGTTAGGCTTTAGGGGTGGAGTGGGGTGCATTGGAGTTAGGATTTGGGATATGGATGGGGTCTGTTTGTAGTTAGGGTTGGGGCTTTGGTCTGTTTGTTGTGGGCAGTGTGGGGTTTAGTGGTTTTGGTTCGCTCAAACAGTAGGGGTTAGCTCTGTTTATTGTGATTAGGGTAGGGTGTGGTTGCGGTTTGAGAGGTTTATCAAGCTGGGGTTGGAATTTGTGGTAATTAAGGTCGGGGCAGTTTAGTTTTTTGATGTTGGATTTCCCCCATTTTAGATCTGATTTAAGCCCTTTGGTAACTGAGTTTGTAGGGTTGTTATCCAGTGTTTTTCCCTCCTCTTCCTTTGTGAGGTTGTCCAGTTCATGTTGGTCTCCAACCCCATAAATTCCAGGGATTCAAGACCATGCTCCATGAAGTGTCGGGAGGTAGGTTTGTATACATCCTTTGTTCTAATAGCACTGAGGTGCCCTGTGAGCCTCATCCTTAGACTATTCCCTGTTTCTCCTACATACAAGATGTGGCATTGTTTGCATCGAATTGCATATACAGCATTGTGCTGTTCACATGTAATTCTTTGTTTAATTAGGGCTGCTTTTCCTGTCTGTCTATTTTGTATCATTTTGCAGATTATTAGGTATTTACACGTCCTTCATTTTGGGTTTGTGCAGTTCTGGGTTGTCTGTTTTCTTATCCTACTCCGAACCAGCATACCTCGAAGGTTTTGACTTCTTCTGTATGCTGACGTTATGTTGTATCGGCTAAGTGTGTCAACATCCTCTTTTAGTTTCCCAAATTGGGTTTTAATCACTCCGTGTATTAGTTTGGTCGTTGTATCGTATGTCGTTATCAGTGGTAGTCTTGCTACTTCTCTGTTTGGCCGTGGGCTATTCAGTCCCCTCAGGAAATCAGACTTAAGGTGCCTGAGGAACCTTTTCGTGTAACCTCTCTGTCTCAGTGCAGTAAATAGGGTTGTGGTGGCTTCCCTAAAGTCCTCTCCGTTTGTGCATATGCGGTGAAAACGTGTCAGTTGTGACTTCACCAGCCCCCGAAAGGTATGTTTTGGATGGTGGCTGTTTCTGTGCAGGAGTGTGTGTGTGTCTGTTTCTTTAAAGAATACCTTTGTTGCTAGCTTGTGGCTGTTATTCTCCTGTTGTAATTTAAATACTGTGGTGTCCAGGAAATCCACACTTTCTCTATGTGTTGTCACTTTAAGTTTAATAGATTGGTGGTGACTGTTGAGAATACCTACAAATTCTTGCAATTCTGTTTCTGTGTGAGTCCAGACTCCCCATATGTCATCCAGGTATCTGTAATAACACATCGGGAGCTTGGAACACTTTTCAAAGACTGTGTTTTCCCAGTCTGCCATGTATATGTTTGCGTAGGCCGGGGCAACTTTCTTGCCCATAGCCGTGCCCTTAATCTGTAGGTAGAATTGCTCCTGGAATTCAAAGTCATTTTTTGTTAGTCCAAGGTGTAATACCTGGATTATGGCTGCATCTGGTCTGTGGGGTTGGGGGAACTTTCTAAGGATATTTTCCACTGCCTGTATGCCTCTGTCTGTTTCTATGTTTGTGTATAGGCTTTCAATGTCCATGGTAAAGAGTATTGCGTTCGGGGGTACGGTCAGTGAGTTCACTATTTCTATGAAGTGGTAAGTGTCTTTAATGTAGCTAGGGTGCTTCTGTGATAAGGGGTTTAGGAATGAGTCAATGTATTCTGCTATCCTGTAGGATTCACTACCACAGTCTGACACAATTGGTCTTCCTGGTGGTATTTCTCCTGGTACAGTCCATGTGTCAGGGTGCTTGTGTATTTTGGGTAGTATGTAGAATTTTCTGGGTTGTGGTTCTTCCCCTCTTAGGTATTCCACTTGTTTCTGATTTAAGTGTTTAGATCTCTTTAGTTCTGTTAAAATGTTTCCAATCTCTTTTCGTGTGTCCTGGTAAATTGGTGCTGTTAATTTAGTGTAGTGGGCTGTATTATTAAGCTGTCTGTGAGCTTCAAGTAGGTACTGTTGCCTATCCATGATCACTATACTGCTGCCCTTATCTGCTGGTTTTATGATTATATCTAGATTGTTTCTAAGTTCTATGATTGCCCGTCTCTCTCTTCCAGTGAGGTTTTGCTTGTCTGTCTGTTTAGGGATTTTTTCAATTTGTGATTGAGTCTGTTTAATAAAGTTTAGGATTTCTGGCTCTATTTTATTGTTTGGTGGGGTCCATTCTGATGGTGGTGTAAAAAGTTGCTTGTCTGTTTCTGAATCGCTAAAGTAATCGGTCAGTTTTACTCTCCTGTAAAACCTTTTCAGATCTTCCTGAATTTGTACTTTACAATGTTTTGGGGTTGGAACAAATGTAAGGCCCTTGTTTAAAACCCTCTCCTGTACCTCTGTGGGGTTAAAGAGTTGGGAAATATTAATAACAGTTTTTCCCAGGTGTAATCTACCCTTCTCTTGGGTTAATGTCCTTTTTAGTTTAAAGACTTCATCCACTGGTTTATTATGTTATGGGCAGTGCTATCTGTCCAATGGATGTGGTCAGCCCCCACTTTAAAGGATCTAGCATTAATTGCTGGTATGTAATTCTGTTTTTTTATATGCTGGTTAATTCCTCTGATTGTATCCCTCTCCATTTCTGGAAGTAAGTTACTGAAGTTAATTTCCGGCACCCAGATCTGAGCATTTGGGAATGTGCTCTTAGCCAATTTAAGTAATGACTGCAGTTGCTTGGTTGCAGTCAGTGGTCTCTGCGTTCGATTATTAATGCCAACTGAGAGCACCACCTTTTTAGTCTCCGGACAGGGTTCCAATTTGTCCAGAATTGCTGTGACATGAATGAATTTAGCTCCTGGAAAGCTATCAATTTGGGTGGTGGGATTTGGGCATCTTTTTATCTTGGAGAGGTTAGAATCTCCTATTATTAAAATGGATTTTCTGGGTTCCAATTTCCAGGTAATGTTTTTTCGGCTGGTGTTGGGGTGCCTCGTCACTCTCTGTGCATCTTCCCCTTCAGGGTCAGGTTCTGCCCCTGTTGGTGTGTTTTCTGTTTCTATGTCTGCTCCCCCTGCCTCCCCTATTGTGTTCCCTACCTCGGCTACAGCTATTTCTGCCTCTCCTACTGTGTTATCTGTCTGGGCTCTCATTGTTCCTGTCCCCATTTCTGTGTCTATTGGGTTTACCTGTCCGGTCTGGTCGCTCCTTTGTTTCTGTGGAAGGGGTTGTTTTGTGACTTTGATCTCGGGCTCTAGAACTGCTGTATTTCTTGGGATGGTTGGTTTGGTACAGTCTTTCTTTTGTCTCTGTGGGAGCGGTTGGTACGTGACCCTGGTTTTGGGGTACAGGAATGTTGTGCATGGATTTGTCCCTGGTGTAGGAGGGGTTCTCCCTTCTGTTTGTTTTGGGTCTGAGGAATCCCTAGTGATTTGGTTTAATACGGTCTGATGTTGGTTCCCCATGTAGTGCTGGGGTCTACGTGGCTCAGGCTCTTGAGAGCCAAGTGTGATGTCCAGGTCCCTAATGATGGCCACATTGGAAATCCTGGTCCTTGGCCTGTGGGGTAGGGTAGAGCTAGATGCCGCCCTGGATGGCGGGGAAGGGGGGTCGCTGCCCTGGACCACAGGGAAGGGGGGATTTCGGTGGTCTGCTGGTGGTGTGACGAAGTCGAGGAAGCTGGCCCACGGGGTGGGGGGGTCTGTCGGTGGCGTGACGAAGTCGTGGCAACTGGTGCAAGGGGTGGTGGGGTCTGCCGGTGGCGTGACGAAGTCGTGGCAGCTGGTCCAAGGGGTGAGGGGGTCTGTCGGTGGCGTGACGAAGTCATGGCAGCTGGCTCAAAGGGTGGGGGGGTGTGTTGGTGGTGTGACGAAGTCGTGGCAACTGGTGCAAGGGGTGGGGGGGGGTCCATCGGTGGCATGACGAAGTCATGGCAGCCGGCTCAAAGGGTGGGGGGGGGTGTTGGTGGTGTGACGAAGTCGTGGCAACTGGTGCAAGGGATGGGGGGGTCTGCCGGTGGCGTGACGAAGTCATGGCATCTAGCTCAAAGGGTGGGGGGGTGTGTTGGTGTTGTGACGAAGTCGTGGCAACTGGTGCAAGGGGTGGGGGGGGTCTGCCGGTGGCGTGCTGAAGTCATGGCAGCTGGCTGAAAGGGTGGGGGGGGTGTCGGTGGCGTGACGAAGTCGTGGCAACTGGTTCACAGGGTGGGGGTGTCCGTCGGTGGCGTGACAAAGTCGTGGCAGCTGGCCCACGGGGTGGGGGGGGTTTTCCAGTCCGTCTGCGGCATGAGGGGGCTGTGATCGCAGGCTGGTGGAACAAGGCTGCCCAGGTATTTGGCCTATGGCGTGGGGGCGTCCTAGTCCGTGTGCCGGTCCGCTGTTTTGTCCCCAATTGTGTGCTGGTCCCTTGCTCTGTCAACCGTTATGCTAATCCAACCACATGTCTCTTTGCCTCATCAATAGATTGAATTTTGAATTTATGTCTAAGACTCTTTTTAATCCAATTAGTCGCTTTCGCCATTATTTCTTCCAGGCGCTCTGTCACTGCAGCCTGAGCAAATTCATTTTCTAATTCTTCCAGGTTTGTTGTATAGTGCTCAATTAGAATCTGTCTGGTCTGTTTTGCCCAATTTTCTGAATTCAAAGCCAATTTGGTTAGGGTTTCCTGTGACGGTTTTGCCGGTTTTATAAAGCAGGTTAGTTTATCAGCTTGTTTTAAGATGCCCTTAGGGGGCTGATTCTGGCCCTTTAAGAATATTAGATGGTGGATTGTCTGGAAAATTCTATAAATTATTCTCACTGTTGTAGCAAATTCATCCCTGGCTACGGGGAGACACCTATGTGTACCAGGGTCCGACCTCATATGCGTACGGTTGTCAGACAACCTGCATGTGTTCCGCATAGTGTTAGCCATTCCCTGGGTGTAGAAAGGTGCAAAAGGTTTTAAAAGATGTTACTAGCTTCTATTTGGTAATAGAGGTCCCCGCTAGTAACTGTAATCTCACCCCACGGTGGCTCCCTGGCTCAGATGGTCTCCTGCCTGGGACTGCGTCCTCCAAACACTCCCCAGCTCAGCCGGCTGTCCCGCCTGGAAAGGCTCTATTTCCACCAGCCTCACCTCCCCTCCGGTGGCTCTCTGGCTTCGATGGTTCTCTGCCTGCAACAGTACTATCCAAAAACTCTTTAGTTCAGTAAGTTCTCCGGCCTGGAATCTTTTTTTCTCCGACGTTTCGCTTATCCTTAAGCTTCATCACGGAGAAAGGATTTTAATTTTGTTGACAGACGCTTTTAAGTCCGGTGCCTTGGACTGGACCCTCCCCTGTGTGCTACTGTTGGCTGAAGTTTTGTTCCCGCCCACAAGCAGGAGAAGGAGCAGGAGGTGGGGGTGGATCAGGAGGTGGAGAAGGAGCAGGAGGTGGAGAAGGAGCAGGAGGTGGAGAAGGAGCAGGAGGTGGAGAAGGAGCAGGAGGTGGAGAAGGAGAAGGAGCAGGAGGTGGAAAAGGAGCAGGAGGTGGAAAAGGAGCAGGAGGTGGAACAGGAGCAGGAGGTGGAAAAGGAGCAGGAGGTGGAAAAGGAGCTGGAGGTGGAAAAGGAGCTGGAGGTGGAAAAGGAGCTGGAGGTGGAAAAGGAGCAGGAGGTGGAAAAGGAGCAGGAGGTGGAAAAGGAGCAGGAGGTGGAGAAGGAGCAGGAGGAGGAGAAGGAGCTGGAGGAGGAGAAGGAGCTGGAGGAGGAGGAGGAGGAGGAGAACGAGCAGGAGGAGGAGAAATAGCACAAGGGGAAGACGGAGCAGGAGGAGGAGCTTGAGCAGGAGTGGGAGAAGGAGTTGGCGATGGAGCAGGATGAGGTTGAGCAGGAGATGGAGAAGGAGCAGGAGGTGGAGAATGAGCCGGACGTAGAGAAGGAGCCGAGGGTGGAGAAGGAGCCGGAGATGGAGATGGAACCGGAGGAGAAGAAGGAGCTGAAGGAGGAGAAGCAACAGGAGGAAGAGAAGTAACAGGAGGAAGAGAAGTAACAGGAGGAGGAGAAGGAGCACGAGGTGAAGAAGGAAGTGGAGAATGAGCAGGAGGAGGGGGTGGAGCAGGAGGTGGAGAAGGAGGAGGAGGTGGAGAAGGAGGAGGAGGTGGAGCAGGACGTGAAGAAGCGGCAGGAAGGGGAGGAGGAGGAGAAGGAGCCGGAGGAGGAGAAGGAGCAGGAGGAGGAGAAGGAGCAGGAGGTGGAAAAGGAGCAGGAGGTGGAAAAGGAGCAGGAGGTGGAAAAGGAGCAGGAGGTGGAGAAGGAGCAGGAGGTGGAGAAGGAGCAGGAGGTGGAGAAGGAGCAGGAGGTGGAGAAGGAGCAGGAGGTGGAGAAGGAGCAGGAGGTGGAGAAGGAGCAGGAGGTGGAGAAGGAGCAGGAGGTGGAGAAGGAGCAGGAGGTGGAGAAGGAGCAGGAGGTGGAGAAGGAGCAGGAGGTGGAGAAGGAGCAGGAGGTGGAGAAGGAGCAGGAGGTGGAGAAGGAGCAGGAGGTGGAGAAGGAGCAGGAGGTGGAGAAGGAGCAGGAGGTGGAGAAGGAGCAGGAGGTGGAGAAGGAGCAGGAGGTGGAGAAGGAGCAGGAGGTGGAGAAGGAGCAGGAGGTGGAGAAGGAGCAGGAGGTGGAGAAGGAGCAGGAGGTGGAGAAGGAGCAGGAGGTGGAGAAGGAGCAGGAGGTGGAGAAGGAGCAGGAGGTGGAGAAGGAGCAGGAGGTGGAGGAGGAGCAGGAGGTGGAGGAGGAGCAGGAGGTGGAGGAGGAGCAGGAGGTGGAGGAGGAGCAGGAGGTGGACGAGGAGCTGGAGGAGGAGGAGGAGCTGGAGGAGGAGGAGGAGCTGGAGGAGGAGGAGCAGGAGGAGGAGAAGCAGCAGGAGGAGGAGAAATAGCAGGAGGGGGAGACGGAGCACGAGGAGGAGCATGAGCAGGAGTGGGAGAAGGAGTTGGCGATGGAGCAGGATGAGGTTGAGCAGGAGATGGCGAAGGAGAAGGAGGTGGAGAATGAGCCGGATGTAGAGAAGGAGCCGAGGGTGGAGAAGGAGCCGGAGATGGAGATAGAACCGGAGGAGAAGAAGGAGCTGAAGGAGGAGAAGGAACAGGAGGAAGAGAAGTAACAGGAGGAGGAGAAGGAGCACGAGGTGGAGAAGGAAGTGGAGAATGAGCAGGAGGAGGAGGTGGAGCAGGAGGTGGAGAAGGAGGAGGAGGTGGAGCACGAGGTGAAGAAGGTGCAGGAAGGGGAGGAGGAGGAGAAGGAGCAGGATTGGAGAAGATGGAGCAGGAGGAGAAGAAGGAACAGGAGGAGGAGGTGCAGCAGGAGGAGGAGGTTGAGCAGGAGGAGGAGGTTGAGCAGGAGGAGGAGGTTGAGCAGGAGGAGGAGGTTGAGCAGGAGGAGGAGGTTGAGCAGGAGGAGGAGGTTGAGCAGGAGGAGGAGGTTGAGCAGGAGGAGGTGAAGGAGCAGCAGGAGGTGAAGGAGCAGCAGGAGGTTGAGCAGGAGGTAGAGTAGGAGGAGGAGATGGAGCAGGGGGAGGATGAGCAGGAGGTGGAGAAGGAGTAGGAGGTGCAGAATTAGCAGCATGAGGAGAAGGAGCAGGAGGAGAAGAAGGAGAAGGACGTGGCGAAGGAGCATGAGGAGGAGGTGGAGCAGGAGGAGGAGGTGGAGCAGGAGGAGGAGGTGGAGCAGGAGGAGGAGGTAGAGCAGGAGGAGGAGGTGGAGGAGGAGAAGGAGCAGGAGATTGTTGAGCTGGAGTTGGAAATGGAGGAGAAGGAGCAGGAGGAGGAGAAGGAGCAGGAGGAGGAGAAGGAGCAGGAGGAGGAGAAGGAGCAGCAGGAGGAGAAGGAGCAGGAGGAGGAGAAGGAGCAGGAGGAGGAGAAGGAGCAGGAGGAGGAGGTGGAGCAGGAGGTGGAGAAGGCGGATGAGGTGGAGCAGGAGTTGAAGAAGGGGCAGGAGGAGGAGGTGGAGCAGGAAGTGAAGGATGAGCAGGAGGAGGAGGTGGAGCAGGAGGTGGAGAAGGAGGAGGAGGAGGAGAAGGAGCAGGCGGAGGAGAAGGAGCAGGAGGAGGAGCAGGAGCAGGAGGAGGAGAAGGAGCAGGAGGAGGAGAAGGAGCAGGAGGAGGAGAAGGAGCAGGAGGAGGAGAAGGAGCAGGCGGAGGAGAAGGAGCAGGCGGAGGAGAAGGAGCAGGTGGAGGAGAAGGAGCAGGAGGAATTTGAGCAGGAATTGAAGAAGGAGCAGGATTTGGAGAAGGAGCAGAAGCAGGAGAACAAGCAAGAGGTGGCGAAGGACCTGAAGGAGGAGAAGGAGAAGGAGCAGGAAGAGGAGATGGATCAGGAGGAGGTCTTGCGGACTATTGCTGTTGTCCAAATGAATGCACCTTGTGCTTTAGCTTTCGGCACCATCCAGAGTTCCTGCTTGGCTGCTACTGAATGTGTCCCGTCCTCCAGCCTTAAGTACCTTCTTGGAACGCTCCGACCGGTTTCGCCGCCTTGCGGCTCCTCAGGGAGTTACAAACAAACAGACAAAGTCCTTGGTGCGTCACTTGCGAAGGTTAGGTTTAACATGGTGGGCAGAGGGGGGAAACGCCCTCCCGATGTTGTCTGCCTCTTGGTTCTGGCCCGCACCACAGACTTTTGCTGTTGTCCAAATGAATGCACCTTGTGTTTTAGCTATAGGCACCATCCAGAGTTCCTGCTTGGCTACTACTGAATGTGTCCCGTCCTCCAGCCTTAAGTGCTATCCATCGTTCCTTCTTGGAACACTCCGACCGGTTTCGCCGCCTTGCGGCTCCTCAGGGAGTTACAAACAAACAGACAAAGTCCTTGGTGCGTCACTTGCGAAGGTTTGGTTTAACATGGTGGGCAGAGGGGGGAAACGCGCTCCCTATGTTGTCTGCCTCTTGGTTCTGGCCCGCACCTCAGACTATTGCTGTTGTCCAAATGAATGCACCTTGTGCTTTAGCTTTAGGCACCATCCAGAGTTCCTGCTTGGCTACTACTGAATGTGTCTCGTCCTCCAGCCTTAAGTACCATCCATCGTTCCTTCTTGGAACACTCCGACCGGTTTCGCCGTCTTGCGGCTCCTCAGGGAGTTACAAACAAACAGACAAAGTCCTTAGTGCGTCACTTGCAAAGGTTAGGGTTAGGTTGTATGGTGTGGGCAGGAGGGTAGTTACACCCTCTTGTGTTCGTATTCTCACTCAACCCTTGAGCTTCTTGTCACTTATACCTGCCACTTTTGGTTGGCCCACGCTTTACCTTACCACCCGGCTTCTTTTTCTTGCCGATCTCTTCTTAGTAATTTCTTGATCCGTAATCCTTTGATCCCCCTCTGGGGTTATAATGAGTTCCTGGGTTTTGCCAATTTATGGTCTCTATGTAGTATTTAGTCATTATTTGCTTACTTGAAAATTATTATTGGTGTTGGAACCCTACCCTTTATTTTAAGTAGTGTTACGGTTATGTTGTATTGAGGTTGGGGGGTTCAGGTTAGGGTTAGGGTTGCTGCACTGGGGTTAGTGTTGGGGTTAGGTGAGGGTCAGGGTCGCAGTTAGGTTCAGGGCTATATTGGGGTTAGGTTCGGGTGCATCAGGGTTAGGGTTAGGTGTTTAGGGGTGGGGTGGGGTTAGGGTTAAGTTTTAGGGGTAGGGTTGGATGCATCAGGGTTAGGGTTAGGTGTTTAGGGGTAGGGTAGGGTGCATCAGGGTTAGGGTTAGGTGTTTAGGGGTAGGGTAGGGTGCATCAGGGTTAGCGTCCAGGGTCAGAGTTGTGATTAGATTCAGGGCTCGGGGGTTAGAGTTATGGGTTAGGGTTGCATTAGGGGTAGGGTTAATTGAGGGTCAGGTTTTAGGAGTAGGGTGGGGTGTTTTAGGTTTAGATTTTAGGGGTGGGGTGGGGGATTAGGGTTGCTGTATTAGAGTTACGGGTAGGCTTTAGGGGTAGAGTGGGGTGCATTGGAGTTAGGATTTGGGATATGGATGGGGTCTGTTTGTAGTTAGGGTTGGGGCTTTGGTCTGTTTGTTGTGGGCAGTTTGGGGTTTAGTGGTTTTGGTTAGCTCAAACAGTAGGGGTTAGCTCTGTTTATTGTGATTAGGGTAGGGTGTGGTTGCGGTTTGAGAGGTTTATCAAGCTTGGGTTGGGATTTGTGGTAATTAAGGTCGGGGCAGTTTACTTTTTGATGTTGGATTTCCCCCATTTTAGATCTGATTTAAGCCCTTTGGTAACTGAGTTTGTAGGGTTGTTATCCAGTGTTTTTCCCTCCTCTTCCTTTGTGAGGTTGTCCAGTTCATGTTGGTCTCCAACCCCATAAATTCCAGGGATTCAAGACCATGCTCCATGAAGTGTCGGGAGGTAGGTTTGTATACATCCTTTGTTCTAATAGCACTGAGGTGCCCTGTGAGCCTCATCCTTAGACTATTCCCTGTTTCTCCTACATACAAGATGTGGCATTGTTTGCATCGAATTGCATATACAGCATTGTGCTGTTCACATGTAATTCTTTGTTTAATTAGGGCTGCTTTTCCTGTCTGTCTATTTTGTATCATTTTGCAGATTATTAGGTATTTACACGTCCCACATTTTGGGTTTGTGCAGTTCTGGGTTGTCTGTTTTCTTATCCTACTCCGAACCAGCATACCTCGAAGGTTTTGACTTCTTCTGTATGCTGACGTTATGTTGTATCGGCTAAGTGTGTCAACATCCTCTTTTAGTTTCCCAAATTGGGTTTTAATCACTCCGTGTATTAGTTTGGTCGTTGTATCGTATGTCGTTATCAGTGGTAGTCTTGCTACTTCTCTGTTTGGCCGTGGGCTATTCAGTCCCCTCAGGAAATCAGACTTAAGGTGCCTGAGGAACCTTTTCGTGTAACCTCTCTGTCTCAGTGCAGTAAATAGGGTTGTGGTGGCTTCCCTAAAGTCCTCTCCGTTTGTGCATATGCGGTGAAAACGTGTCAGTTGTGACTTCACCAGCCCCCGAAAGGTATGTTTTGGATGGTGGCTGTTTATGTGCAGGAGTGTGTGTGTGTCTGTTTCTTTAAAGAATACCTTTGTTGCTAGCTTGTGGCTGTTATTCTCCTGTTGTAATTTAAATACTGTGGTGTCCAGGAAATCCACACTTTCTCTATGTGTTGTAACTTTAAGTTTAATAGATTGGTGGTGACTGTTGAGAATACCTACAAATTCTTGCAATTCTGTTTCTGTGTGAGTCCAGACTCCCCATATGTCATCCAGGTATCTGTAATAACACATCGGGAGCTTGGAACACTTTTCAAAGACTGTGTTTTCCCAGTCTGCCATGAGAGGAGCCGAGCCGAGCGGAGGGAGCGTCCGATAAAAGGCGGGATTTCAGAGCGCTGAGAACAGCTGAGAGGAGCCGAGCCGAGCGGAGGGAGCGTCCGATAAAAGGCGGGATTTCAGAGCGCTGAGAACAGCTGAGAGGAGCCGAGCCGAGCGGAGGGAGCGTCCGATAAAAGGCGGGATTTCAGAGCGCTGAGAACAGCTGAGAGGAGCCGAGCGGAGGGAGCGTCCGATAAAAGGCGGGATTTCAGAGCGCTGAGAGGAGCCGAGCGGAGCTGCGACCGAGTTCGAAGTGACGTCAGGAATCAGATCGGGACGCGACACAGGGGAGGCACCTGATTGGTGAGTAGGTTCAGGTGAGTATTTCTCCTTATCTACAGTAACTGAAGTAAAAGGAAAGGGAAGGTCTGCAGGTCTTATAGGAAGTAGCGTTTATTTTTTAGTGAATCAAGGTCCCTAGTGTAGTTAACATTCTCTAAATTGAGAACAATTTCAAGGAGTAAACTCCTTAAAGGGAGTGGTCAGTAGTTTTTCTTTCCTTTTTTTTTCTCTTGACATTGTAGTTGTTCTTAAGCTAATTTAAGGGTTAAGTCATGGCAGGAGATCCCAGCGCCGTGTCATGTTCCTCTTGTGGGATGTGGGAATTCAGGGCTCCTTCCTGTATCCCTGATTCCTTCACCTGCGGGAAGTGTGTCCAGCTGCAGCAATTGTTTGACCGCTTGACGGCTCTGGAGCTGCGGATGGACTCACTTTGGAGCATCCGCGATGCTGAGAAAGTCGTGCATAGCACGTTCAGTGAGTTGGTCACACCGCAGATAAAAATTACTGAGGGAGATAGTGAATGGGTGACCAACAGACAGAGGAAGAGTAGGAAGGCAGTGCAGGGGTCCCCTGCGGTCATCTCCCTCCAAAACAGGTATACCGTTTTGGATACTGTTGGCGGAGATGGCTCACCAGGGGAAGGTGGCAGTGGCCAGGTTCATGGCACCGTGGCTGGCTCTGCTGCACAGGAGGGCAGGAAAAAGAGTGGCAGAGCTATAGTGATAGGGGACTCGATTGTAAGGGGAATAGACAGGCGTTTCTGCGGACGCAACCGAGACTCCAGGATGGTATGTTGCCTCCCTGGTGCAAGGGTCAAGGATGTCTCGGAGCGGCTGCAGGACATTCTGGAGGGGGAGGGTGAACAGCCAGTTGTCGTGGTGCATATAGGCACCAACGATATAGGTAAAAAACAGGATGAGGTCCTACAAGCTGAATTTAGGGAGTTAGGAGTTAAACTAAAGAGTAGGACCTCAAAGGTAGTAATCTCAGGATTGCTACCAGTGCCACGGGCTAGTCAGAGTAGGAATGACAGGATAGCTAAGATGAATACGTGGCTTGAGAGATGGTGCAAGAGGGAGGGATTCAAATTCCTGGGCCATTGGAACCGGTTCTGGGGGAGGTGGGACCAGTACAAATTGGACGGTCTGCATCTGGGCAGGACTGGAACCAATGTCCTAGGGGGAGTGTTTGCTAGTGCTGTTGGGGAGGGTTTAAACTAATGTGGCAGGGGGATGGGAACCGATGCAGGAAGTCAGTGGGAAATAAAGTGGTGACAGAAACAAAAGGCAGTAAGGGAGAGTGTACAGAACATGACCGGACAGATGGTCTGAGAAAGCAGGGCAAAGACCAAGGGAAGACTAGATTAAACTGCATTTATTTCAATGCAAGAAGTCTGATGGGCAAGGCAGATGAACTCAGGGCATGGATGGGTACATGGGACTGGGATGTTATAGCTATTACTGAAACATGGCTAAGGGAGGGGCAGGACTGGCAGCTCAATGTTCCAGGGTACAGATGCTATAGGAAAGATAGAGCAGGAGGTAAGAGAGGAGGGGGAGTTGCGTTCTTGATTAGGGAGAACATCACGGCAGTAGTGAGAGGGGATATATCCGAGGGTTCGCCCACTGAGTCCATATGGGTAGAACTGAAAAATAAGAAGGGAGAGATCACTTTGATAGGATTGTACTACAGACCCCCAAATAGTCAACGGGAAATTGAGGAGCAAATATGTAAGGAGATTACAGACAGCTGCAAGAAAAATAGGGTGGTAATAGTAGGGGACTTTAACTTTCCCAACATTGACTGGGACAGCCATAGCATTAGGGGCTTGGATGGAGAGAAATTTGTTGAGTGTATTCAGGAGGAATTTCTCATTCAGTATGTGGATGGCCCGACTAGAGAGGGGGCAAAACTTGACCTCCTCTTGGGAAATAAGGAAGGGCAGGTGACAGAAGTGTTAGCGAGGGATCACTTTGGGACCAGTGATCATAATTCCATTAGTTTTAAGATAGCTATGGAGAAGGATAGGTCTGGCCCAAAAGTTAAAATTCTAAATTGGGGAAAGGCCAATTTTGATGGTATTAGACAGGAACTTTCAGAAGTTGATTGGGAGAGTCTGTTGGCAGGCAAAGGGACGTCTGGTAAGTGGGAGGCTTTCAAAAGTGTGTTAACCAGGGTTCAGTGTAAGCACATTCCTTATAAAGTGAAGGGCAAGGCTGGTAGAAGTAGGGAACCTTGGATGACTCGGGAGATTGAGGCACTAGTCAAAAATAAGAAGGAGGCATATGACATGCATAGGCAGCTGGGATCAAGTGGATCCCTTGAAGAGTATAGAGATTGCCGGAGTAGAGTTAAGAGAGAAATCAGGAGGGCAAAAAGGGGATATGAGATTGCTTTGGCAGATCAGGCAAAGGTGAATCCAAAGAGCTTCTACAAATACATAAAGGGCAAAAGGGTAACTAGGGAGAGAGTAGGGCCTCTTAAGGATCAACAAGGTCATCTATGTGCGGAACCACAAGAGATGGGTGAGATCCTGAATGAATATTTCACATCGGTATTTACGGTTGAGAAAGGCATGGATGTTAGGGAACTTGGGGAAATAAATAGTGATGTCTTGAGGAGTGTACATATTACAGAGAGGGAGGTGCTGGAAGTCTTAACGCGCATCAAGGTAGATAAATCTCCGGGACCTGATGAAATGTATCCCAGGACGTTATGGGAGGTTAGGGAGGAAATTGCGGGTCCCCTAGCAGAGATATTTGAATCATCCACCGCTACAGGTGAGGTGCCTGAAGATTGGAGGGTAGCAAATGTTGTGCCTTTGTTTGAGAAGGGCGGCAGGGAAAAGCCTGGGAACTACAGACCAGTGAGCCTGACATCTGTAGTGGGTAAGTTGTTAGAGGGTATTCTGAGGGACAGAATCTACAGGCATTTGGAGAGGCAGGGACTAATTAGGAACAGTCAGCATGGTTTTGTGAGAGGAAAATCATGTCTCACGAATTTGATTGAGTTTTTTGAAGGGGTAACCAAGAAGATAGATGAGGGCTGTGCAGTAGACGTGGTCTACATGGACTTCAGCAAAGCATTTGACAAGGTACCGCATGGTAGGTTGTTACATAAGGTTAAATCTCATGGGATCCAAGGTGAGGTAGCCAATTGGATACAAAATTGGCTTGACGACAGAAGACAGAGGGTGGTTGTCGAGGGTTGTTTTTCAAACTGGATGCCTGTGTCCAGCGGTGTGCCTCAGGGATCGGTGCTGGGTCCGCTGTTATTTGTTATTTATATTAATGATTTGGATGAGAATTTAGGAGGCATGGTTAGTAAGTTTGCAGATGACACCAAGATTGGTGGCATTGTGGACAGTGAAGAAGGTTATCTAGGATTGCAACGGGATCTTGATAAATTGGGCCAGTGGGCCGATGAATGGCAGATGGAGTTTAATTTAGATAAATGTGAGGTGATGCATTTTGGTAGATCGAATCGGGCCAGGACCTACTCCGTTAATGGTAGGGCGTTGGGGAGAGTTATAGAACAAAGAGATCTAGGAGTACAGATTCATAGCTCCTTGAAAGTGGAGTCACAGGTGGATAGGGTGGTGAAGAAGGCATTCAGCATGCTTGGTTTCATTGGTCAGAACATTGAATGCAGGAGTTGGGATGTCTTGTTGAAGTTGTACAGGGCATTGGTGAGGCCACACTTGGAGTACTGTGTACAGTTCTGGTCACCCTATTATAGAAAGGATATTATTAAACTAGAAAGAGTGCAGAAAAGATTTACTAGGATGCTACCGGGACTTGATGGTTTGACTTACAGGGAGAGGTTAGACAGACTGGGACTTTATTCCCTGGAGAGTAGGAGGTTAAGGGGTGATCTTATAGAAGTCTATAAAATAATGAGGGGCATAGATAAGGTCGATAGTCAAAATCTTTTCCCAAAGGTAGGGGAGTCTATAACGAGGGGGCACAGATTTAAGGTGAGAGGGGAGAGATACAAAAGGATCCAGAGGGGCAATTTTTTCACTCAAAGGGTGGTGAGTGTCTGGAACGAGCTGCCAGAGGCAGTAGTAGAGGCGGGTACAATTTTGTCTTTTAAAAAGCATTTGGACAGTTACATGGGGAAGATGGGTATCGAGGGATATGGGCCAAGTGCAGGCAATTGGGACTAGCTTAGTGGTATAAACTGGGCGACATGGACATGTTGGGCCGAAGGGCCTGTTTCCATGTTGTAACTTCTATGATTCTATATGTTTGCGTAGGCCGGGGCAACTTTCTTGCCCATAGCCGTGCCCTTAATCTGTAGGTAGAATTGCTCCTGGAATTCAAAGTCATTTTTTGTTAGTCCTAGGTGTAATAGCTGGATTATGGCTGCATCTGGTCTGTGGGGTTGGGGGAACTTTCTAAGGATATTTTCCACTGCCTGTATGCCTCTGTCTGTTTCTATGTTTGTGTATAGGCTTTCAATGTCCATGGTAAAGAGTATTGCGTTCGGGGGTACAGTCAATGAGTTCACTATTTCTATGAAGTGGTAAGTGTCTTTAATGTAGCTAGGGTGCTTCTGTGATAAGGGGTTTTGGAATGAGTCAATGTATTCTGCTATCCTGTAGGATTCACTACCACAGTCTGACACAATTGGTCTTCCTGGTGGTATTTCTCCTGGTACAGTCCATGTGTCAGGGTGCTTGTGTATTTTGGGTAGTATGTAGAATTTTCTGGGTTGTGGTTCTTCCCCTCTTAGGTATTCCACTTGTTTCTGATTTAAGTGTTTAGATCTCTTTAGTTCTGTTAAAATGTTTCCAATCTCTTTTCGTGTGTCCTGGTAAATTGGTGCTGTTAATTTAGTGTAGTGGGCTGTATTATTAAGCTGTCTGTGAGCTTCAAGTAGGTACTGTTGCCTATCCATGATCACTATACTACTGCCCTTATCTGCTGGTTTTATGATTATATCTAGATTGTTTCTAAGTTCTATGATTGCCCGTCTCTCTCTTCCAGTGAGGTTTTGCTTGTCTGTCTGTTTAGGGATTTTTTCAATTTGTGATTGAGTCTGTTTAATAAAGTTTAGGATTTCTGGCTCTATTTTATTGTTTGGTGGGGTCCATTCTGATGGTGGTGTAAAAAGTTGCTTGTCTGTTTCTGAATCGCTAAAGTAATCGGTCAGTTTTACTCTCCTGTAAAACCTTTTCAGATCTTCCTGAATTTGTACTTTACAATGTTTTGGGGTTGGAACAAATGTAAGGCCCTTGTTTAAAACCCTCTCCTGTACCTCTGTGGGGTGAAAGAGTTGGGAAATATTAATAACAGTTTTTCCCAGGTTTAATCTACCCTTCTCTTGGGTTAATGTCATTTTTAGTTTAAAGACTTCATCCACTGGTTTATTATGTTATGGGCAGTGCTATCTGTCCAATGGATGTGGTCAGCCCCCACTTTAAAGGATCTAGCATTAATTGCTGGTATGTAATTCTGTTTTTTTATATGCTGGTTAATTCCTCTGATTGTATCCCTCTCCATTTCTGGAAGTAAGTTACTGAAGTTAATTTCCGGCACCCAGATCTGAGCATTTGGGAATGTGCTCTTAGCCAATTTAAGTAATGACTGCAGTTGCTTGGTTGCAGTCAGTGGTCTCTGCGTTCGATTATTAATGCCAACTGAGAGCACCACCTTTTTAGTCTCCGGACAGGGTTCCAATTTGTCCAGAATTGCTGTGACATGAATGAATTTAGCTCCTGGAAAGCTATCAATTTGGGTGGTGGGATTTGGGCATCTTTTTATCTTGGAGAGGTTAGAATCTCCTATTATTAAAATGGATTTTCTGGGTTCCAATTTCCAGGTAATGTTTTTTCGGCTGGTGTTGGGGTGCCTCGTCACTCTCTGTGCATCTTTCCCTTCAGGGTCAGGTTCTGCCCCTGTTGGTGTGTTTTCTGTTTCTATGTCTGCTCCCCCTGCCTCCCCTATTGTGTTCCCTACCTCGGCTACAGCTATTTCTGCCTCTCCTACTGTGTTATCTGTCTGGGCTCTCATTGTTCCTGTCCCCATTTCTGTGTCTATTGGGTTTACCTGTCCGGTCTGGTCGCTCCTTTGTTTCTGTGGAAGGGGTTGTTTTGTGACTTTGATCTCGGGCTCTAGAACTGCTGTATTTCTTGGGATGGTTGGTTTGGTACAGTCTTTCTTTTGTCTCTGTGGGAGCGGTTGGTACGTGACCCTGGTTTTGGGGTACAGGAATGTTGTGCATGGATTTGTCCCTGGTGTAGGAGGGGTTCTCCCTTCTGTTTGTTTTGGGTCTGAGGAATCCTTAGTGATTTGGTTTAATACGGTCTGATGTTGGTTCCCCATGTAGTGCTGAGGTCTACGTGGCTCAGGCTCTTGAGAGCCAAGTGTGATGTCCAGGTCCCTAATGATGGCCACATTGGAAATCCTGGTCCTTGACCTGTGGGGTGGGGTAGGGCTAGATGCCGCCCTGGATGGCGGGGAAGGGGGGGTCGCTGCCCTGGACCACAGGGAAGGGGGGGTTTCGGTGGTCTGCTGGTGGTGTGACGAAGTCGGGGAAGCTGGCCCACGGGGTGGGGGGATCTGTCGGTGGCGTGACGAAGTCGTGGCAACTGGTGCAAGGGGTGGGGGGGGTCTGCCGGTGGCGTGACGAAGTCGTGGCAGCTGGTCCAAG
Organism: Heptranchias perlo; assembly: GCF_035084215.1. NCBI lineage: Eukaryota > Metazoa > Chordata > Chondrichthyes > Hexanchiformes > Hexanchidae > Heptranchias > Heptranchias perlo. The sequence continues at coordinate 1,819,715 of NW_027138300.1, forward strand.
GGGTGAGGGGGTCTGTCGGTGGCGTGACGAAGTCATGGCAGCTGGCTCAAAGGGTGGGGGGGTGAGTTGGTGGTGTGACGAAGTCGTGGCAACTGGTGCAAGGGGTGGGGGGGGTCCATCCGTGGCATGATGAAGTCATGGCAGCTGGCTCAAAGGGTGGGGGGCGGATGTTGGTGGTGTGACGAAGTCGTGGCAACTGGTGCAAGGGGTGGGGGGGTCTGCCGGTGGCGTGACGAAGTCATGGCAGCTAGCTCAAAGGGTGGGGGGGGGTGTTGGTGGTGTGACGAAGTCGTGGCAATTGGTGCAAGGGGTGGGGGGGTCTGCCGGTGGCGTGCTGAAGTCATGGCAGCTGGCTGAAAGGGTGGGGGGTGTGTCGGTGGCGTGACGAAGTCGTGGCAACTGGTTCACAGGGTGGGGGTGTCCGTCGGTGGCGTGACAAAGTCGTGGCAGCTGGCCCACGGGGTGGGGGGGGTTTTCCAGTCCGTCTGCGGCATGAGGGGGCTGTGATCGCAGGCTGGTGGAACAAGGCTGCCCAGGTATTTGGCCTATGGTGTGGGGGCGTCCTAGTCCGTGTGCCGGTCCGCTGTTTTGTCCCCAATTGTGTGCTGGTCCCTTGCTCTGTCAACCGTGATGCTAATCCAACCACATGTCTCTTTGCCTCATCAATAGATTGAATTTTGAATTTATGTCTAAGACTCTTTTTAATCCAATTAGTCGCTTTCGCCATTATTTCTTCCAGGCGCTCTGTCACTGCAGCCTGAGCAAATTCATTTTCTAATTCTTCCAGGTTTGTTGTATAGTGCTCAATTAGAATCTGTCTGGTCTGTTTTGCCCAATTTTCTGAATTCAAAGCCAATTTGGTTAGGGTTTCCTGTGACGGTTTTGCCGGTTTTATAAAGCAGGTTAGTTTATCAGCTTGTTTTAAGATGCCCTTAGGGGGCTGATTCTGGCCCTTTAAGAATATTAGATGGTGGATTGTCTGGAAAATTCTATAAATTATTCTCACTGTTGTAGCAAATTCATCCCTGGCTACGGGGAGACACCTATGTGTACCAGGGTCCGACCTCATATGCGTACGGTTGTCAGACAACCTGCATGTGTTCCGCATAGTGTTAGCCATTCCCTGGGTGTAGAAAGGTGCAAAAGGTTTTAAAAGATGTTACTAGCTTCTATTTGGTAATAGAGGTCCCCGCTAGTAACTGTAATCTCACCCCACGGTGGCTCCCTGGCTCAGATGGTCTCCTGCCTGGGACTGCATCCTCCAAACACTCCCCAGCTCAGCCGGCTGTCCCGCCTGGAAAGGCTCTATTTCCACCAGTCTCACCTCCCCTCCGGTGGCTCTCTGGCTTCGATGGTTCTCTGCCTGCAACAGTACTATCCAAAAACTCTTTAGTTCAGTAAGTTCTCCGGCCTGGAATCTTTTTTTCTCCGACGTTTCGCTTATCCTTAAGCTTCATCACGGAGAAAGGATTTTAATTTTGTTGACAGACGCTTTTAAGTCCGGTGCCTTGGACTGGCCCCTCCCCTGTGTGCTACTGTTGGCTGAAGTTTTGTTCCCGCCCACAAGCAGGCTAGCCTTGACCTGGGATTGGTTAGAATTTCTGTCCTGCATGTAATGAGTCCTGTCTCATGCAGGGCTGGCCCCGCCCCCTTCGCTCCACGTGTTCGTTATTTTTAAATTATATTTTTGTAACCTAATGTTTAATGTTCCTTTAGTTTATTTTAGATGTTTGGGGGGGGGGGTTATTTTTTTTGAGGTAATGTTTTTAAAAATATTGCTTTTTAACCTTTGAATCTGTTTTAATGCTCCAGGTCATTCTGGCGCCACGGAGTCTGACTGTCTCCGCTGACCCCGGGGCTTGATTACCTGTCCGCCTCACCTGATTTTTTAAATAAAAACATGAAGCTACTTCTCCAAACCCCCACCTCCGGCTATGCCTTTTAATTATAAGGGTATTTTAAACAATTAATTAAACTTCCCACCGCTTTCCTCCTTTTTAAACCCGATCGCTCGTTAAACGAAACTCAATCTCCCAGAATGCCTCACGCGGCGCTCGCTTTTCAGCGGCCGCGCAGAAAAAAACGATTTCCAAGGTCCGATTCCCCCAAAAAACTCCCGAATCCGCCGCCACCCACCCCCCGGGGGGGGGGAGGAGGGGGAAAGAAAGGTCCCCCAGCCCCAAAAAACCAAAGTAAACCCTTTTATTTAAGAGCGTTGCCCTCGTGTTTGACCCGAGAGAACTCCATATCCCAGAATGCCTCACGCGGCGCTCGCTTCTCAGCAGCCGCGTGGAAACAAATTTGATTTCCAAGGTCCGATTCCCAAAAAAAACTCCCGTAACCGCTGCCACCCGCCCCCCGGGGGGAGAGGAGGGGGAAAGAAAGGCCCCCCAGCCACAGAGAGACCAAGTAAACCCTTTTATTTACGGGACTTGCCCTCGTGTTTGACCCGAGAGAACTCCATATCCCAGTCGCTGCGAAAAAAAACGATTTCAAAGATAAAAATCACCCGGTGAACGCTCAAAATCTAAAGACTAGATAAAGTTATCGGATTCTCACCCGTGTCCCCAACTCCTCCAGATCCCCGGGGAAAGGGTTTCTTTTGAAAAAACCGGAGGTCGATATCCAGCAGCTCCCTGCTCTCGCGTTCCCCGCAGCACCAGGCATCTCTTAAAGGGGCCGTCCCCGCATCAATGTCCAGAGACCGTGTCTATTATTCCTATGGGAACTACAACTTTTTCAAAAAAAACATGTAATCTTTTATGCCCTTATTGCTGTCCCAAACCTCGTGGGGGGGTCGGGGGGGGGGTTTGGGAAGATGAGTTCCATGTCTGTCAGTCCCACATTTCCAGCCATGCTTTTTTTTAAGTGCACCTTTTAAAATTATTTCAGATTTTAAAATTGAAAAAACCTCCTTGGTGCTCCCTATTTTTATAAGTTGTTTGCTGCTTTTTTTGTGGGGGGGCGAAAGGGGAACAAAAAGTTATTTAACCATCTACCTCACAGATCAAATTTAGATTTAAGATATTTGCATGATATATTCTCTGGGTTTTCTTTTCTTGGCATTTATATATTTTTTTGTCTGTGGTAATGCAAAGCGTGTCACTCCTGAATGTTAGGTTGTATGGTGTGGGCAGGAGGGTAGTTACACCCTCTTGTGTTCGTATTCTCACTCAACCCTTGAGCTTCTTGTCACTTATACCTGCCACTTTTGGTTGGCCCACGCTTTACCTTACCACCTGGCTTCTTTTTCTTGCCGATCTCTTCTTAGTAATTTCTTGATCCGTAATCCTTTGATCCCCCTCTGGGGTTATAATCAGTTCCTGGGTTTTGCCAATTTATGGTCTCTATGTAGTATTTAGTTATTATTTGCTTACTTGAAAATTATTATTGGTGTTGGAACCATACCCTTTATTTAAGTAGTGTTAGGGTTATGTTGTATTGAGGTTGGGGGGTTCAGGTTAGGGTTAGGGTTGCTGCACTGGGGTTAGTGTTGGGGTTAGGTCGCAGTTAGGTTCAGGGCGATATTGGGGTTCGGTTGGGGTGCATCAGGGTTAGGGTTAGGTGTTTAGGGGTGGAGTGGGGTTAGGGTTAGGTTTTCAAATGGTGGACAGAGGGGAGAAACGCCCTCCCTATGTTTTCTGCCTCTTGGTTCTGGCCCGCACCTCAGACTGTTGCTGTTGTCCAAATGAATGCACCTTGTGCTTTAGCTTTAGGCACCATCCAGAGTTCCTGCTAGGCTACCACAGAATGTGTCTCGTCCTCCAGCCTTAAGTACCATCCATCGTTCCTTCTTGGAACACTCCGACCGGTTTCGCCGCCCTTGCGGCTCCTCAGGGAGCTACAAACAAACAGACAAAGTCCTTAGTGCGTCACTTGCAAAGGTTAGGTTTCAAAATGGTGGGCAGAGGGGGGAAACGCCCTCCCTATGTTGTCTGCCTCTTGGTTCTGGCCCGCACCTCAGACTGTTGCTGTTGTCCAAATGAATGCACCTTGTGCTTTAGCTTTAGGCACCATCCAGAGTTCCTGCTTGGCTACTACTGAATGTGTCTCGTCCTCCAGCCTTAAGTACCATCCATCGTTCCTTCTTGGAACACTCCGACCGGTTTCGCCGCCCTTGCGGCTCCTCAGGGAGCTACAAACAAACAGACAAAGTCCTTTGTGCGTCACTTGCAAAGGTTAGGTTTTAAAATGGTGGGCAGAGGGGGGAAACGCCCTCCCTATGTTGTCCGCCTCTTGGTTCTGGCCCGCACTTCAGACTGTTGCTGTTGTCCAAATGAATGCACCTTGTGCTTTATCTTTAGGCACAATCCAGAGTTCCTGCTTGGCTACAACTGAATGTGTCTCGTCCTCCAGCCTTAAGTACCATCCATCGTTCCTTCTTGGAACACTCCTACCGGTTTCGCCGCCTTTGCGGCTCCTCAGGGAGCTACAAACAAACAGACCAAGTCCTTAGTGCGTCACTTGCAAAGGTTAGGTTTTAAAATGGTGGGCAGTGGGAGGAAACGCCCTCCCTATGTTGTCTGCCTCTTGGTTCTGGACCGCACCTCAGACTGTTGCTGTTGTCCAAATGAATGCACCTTGTGCTTTAGCTTTAGGCACCATCCAGAGTTCCTGCTTGGCTACTACTGAATGTGTCTCGTCCTCCAGCCTTAAGTACCATCCATCGTTCCTTCTTGGAACACTCCGACCGGTTTCGCCGCCCTTGCGGCTCCTCAGGGAGCTACAAACAAGCAGACCAAGTCCTTGGTGCATCACTTGCAAAGGTTAGGTTTTAAAATGACGGGCAGAGGGGGGAAACGCCCTCCCTATGTTGTCTGCCTCTTGGTTCTGGCCCGCACCTCTGACTGTTGCTGTTATCCAAATGAATGCACCTTGTGCTTTAGCTTTAGGCACCATCCAGAGTTCCTGCTTGGCTGCTACTGAATGTTAAGGTTAGGGTTAGGGTTAGGGTTAGGGTTAGGGTTACGCTGCATTAGGGTTAGGGATAGGGTTAGGGTTAGGGTTACGCTGCATTAGGGTTAGGGTTAGGTTTTAAAATGGTGGGCAGAGGGGGGAAAACGCCCTCCCGATGTTGTCTGCCTCTTGGTTCTGGCCCGCACCTCAGACTGTTGCTGTTGTCCAAATGAATGCACCTTGTGCTTTAGCTTTAGGCACCATCCAGAGTTCCTGCTTGGCTACTACTGAATGTGTCCCGTCCTCCAGCCTTAAGTACCATCCATCGTTCCTTCTTGGAACACTCCGACCGGTTTCGCCGCCCTTGCGGCTCCTCAGGGAGCTACAAACAAACAGACAAAGTCCTTAGTGCGTCACTTGCAAAGGTTAGGTTTTAAAATGGTGGGCAGAGGGGGGAAAACGCCCTCCCTATGTTGTCTGCCTCTTGGTTCTGGCCCGCACCTCAGACTGTTGCTGTTGTCCAAATGAATGCACCTTGTGCTTTAGCTTTAGGCACCATCCAGAGTTCCTGCTTGGCTACTACTGAATGTGTCTCGTCCTCCAGCCTTAAGTACCATCCATCGTTCCTTCTTGGAACACTCCGACCGGTTTCGCCGCCCTTGCGGCTCCTCAGGGAGCTACAAACAAACAGACAAAGTCCTCAGTGCGTCACTTGCAAAGGTTAGGTTTTGAAATGGTGGGCAGAGGTGGGAAACGCCCTCCCTATGTTGTCTGCCTTTTGGTTCTGGCCCGCACTTCAGACTGTTGCTGTTGTCCAAATGAATGCACCTTGTGCTTTAGCTTTGGGCACCATCCAGAGTTCCTGCTGGGCTACTACTGAATGTGTCCCATCGTCCAGCCTTAAGTACCATCCATCGTTCCTTCTTGGAACACTCCGACCGGTTTCGCCGCCTTGCGGCTCCTCAGGGAGTTACAAACAAACAGACAAAGTCCTTAGTGCGTCACTTGCAAAGGTTAGGTTTAACATGGTGGGCAGAGGTGGGAAACGCCCTCCCTATGTTGTCTGCCTCTTTGTTCTGGCCCGCACCTCAGACTGTTGCTGTTGTCCAAATGAATGCACCTTGTGCTTTAGCTTTAGGCACCATCCAGAGTTCCTGCTTGGCTACTACTGAATGTGTCCCATCGTCCAGCCTTAAGTACCATCCATCGTTCCTTCTTGGAACACTCCGACCGGTTTCGCCGCCTTGCGGCTCCTCAGGGAGTTACAAACAAACAGACAAAGTCCTCAGTGCGTCACTTGCAAAGGTTAGGTGTAAAATGGTGGGCAGAGGGGGGAAACCCCCTCCCTATGTTGTCTGCCTCTTGGTTCTGGCCCGCACCTCAGACTGTTGCTGTTGTCCAAATGAATGCACCTTGTGCTTTAGCTTTAGGCACCATCCAGATTTCCTGCTTGACTGCTACTGAATGTGTCTCGTCCTCCAGCCTTAAGTACCATCCATCGTTCCTTCTTGGAACACTCCGACCGGTTTCGCCGCCCTTGCGGCTCCTCAGGGAGCTACAAACAAACAGACAAAGTCCTCAGTGCGTCACTTGCAAAGGTTAGGTTTTAAAATGATGGGCAGAGGGGGGAAACGCCCTCCCTATGTTGTCTGCCTCTTGGTTCTGGCCCGCACCTCAGACTGTTGCTGTTGTCCAAATGAATGCACCTTGTGCTTTAGCTTTAGGCACCATCCAGAGTTCCTGCTTGGCTGCTGCTGAATGTTAGGGTTAGGGTTAGGGTTACGCTGCATTAGGGTTAGGGATAGGGTTAGGGTTAGGGTTAGGGTTAGGGTTAGGGTACATTAGGGTTAGGGTTAGCGTTAGAGTTAGGGTTAGGGTTAGGGTTAGGGTGTATGGTGTGGGCAGGAGGGTAGTTACACTGCATTAGGGTTAGGTTGTATGGTTTGGGCAGGAGGGTAGTTACACCCTCTTGTGTTCGTATTCTCACTCAACGCTTGAGCTTCTTGTCACTTATACCTGCCACTTTTGGTTGGCCCACGCTTTACCTTACCACCTGGCTTCTTTTTCTTGCCGATCGCTTCTTAGTAATTTCTTGATCCGTAATCCTTTGATCCCCCTCTGGGGTTATAATCAGTTCCTGGGTTTTGCCAATTTATGGTCTCTATGTCGTATTTAGTTATTATTATTGGTGTTGGAACTCTACCCTTTATTTTACGTAGTGTTAGGGTTATGTTGTATTGAGGTTGGGGGGTTCAGGTTAGGGTTAGGGTTGCTGCACTGGGGTTAGGTGAGGGTCCGGGTCGCAGTTAGGTTCAGGGCTGCATTAGGGTTAGGGTTAGGGTTAGGGTTAGGGTTAGGGTTAGGGTTAGGGTTAGGTTGTATGGTGTGGGCAGGAGGGTAGTTACACCCTCTTGTGTTCGTATTCTCACTCAACCCTTGAGCTTCTTGTCACTTATACCTGCCACTTTTGGTTGGCCCACGCTTTACCTTACCACCTGGCTTCTTTTTCTTGCCGATCGCTTCTTAGTAATTTCTTGATCCGTAATCCTTTGATCCCCTCTGGGGTTATAATCAGTTCCTGGGTTTTGCCAATTTATGGTCTCTATGTCGTATTTAGTTATTATTATTGGTGTTGGAACTCTACCCTTTATTTTACGTAGTGTTAGGGTTATGTTGTTTTGAGGTTGGGGGGTTCAGGTTAGGGTTAGGGTTGCTGCACTGGGGTTAGTGTTGGGGTTAGGTGAGGGTCAGGGTCGCAGTTAGGTTCAGGGCTATATTGGGGTAGGGTTGGGTGCATCAGGGTTAGGGTTAGGTGTTTAGGGGTAGGGTAGGGTGCATCAGGGTTAGGGTTAGGTGTTTAGGGGTAGGGTAGGGTGCATCAGGGTTAGGGTCCAGGGTCAGAGTTGTGATTAGATTCAGGGCTGGGGGGTTGGAGTTATGGGTTAGGGTTGCATTAGGGGTAGGGTTAAGTGAGGGTCAGGGTTTAGGAGTAGGGTGGGGTGTGTTAGGCTTAGATTTTAGGGGTGGGGTGGGAGATTAGGTTTGCTGTATTAGAGTTACGGTTAGGCTTTAGGGGTAGAGTGGGGTGCATTTGGAGTTAGGATTTGGGATATGGATGGGGTCTGTTTGTAGTGAGGGTTGGGGCTTTGGTCTGTTTGTTGTGGGCAGTGTGGGGTTTAGTGGTTTTGGTTAGCTTAAACAGTAGGGGTTAGCTCTGTTTATTGTGATTAGGGTAGGGTGTGGTGTGGTTGCGGTTTGAGAGGTTTATCAAGTTGGGGTTGGGATTTGTGGTAATTAAGGTCGGGGCAGTTTTGTTTTTTGATGTTGGATTTCCCCCATTTTAGATCTGATTTAAGCCCTTTGGTAACTGAGTTTGTAGGGTTGTTATCCAGTGTTTTTCCCTCCTCTTCCTTTGTGAGGTTGTCCAGTTCATGTTGGTCTCCAACCCCATAAATTCCAGGGATTCAAGACCATGCTCCATGAAGTGTCGGGAGGTAGGTTTGTATACATCCTTTGTTCTAATAGCACTGAGGTGCCCTGTGAGCCTCATCCTTAGACTATTCCCTGTTTCTCCTACATACAAGATGTGGCATTGTTTGCATCGAATTGCATAAACAGCATTGTGCTGTTCACATGTAATTCTTTGTTTAATTAGGGCTGCTTTTCCTGTGTGTCTATTTTGTATCATTTTGCGGATTATTAGGTATTTACACGTCCCACATTTTGGGTTTGTGCAGTTCTGGGTTGTCTGTTTTCTTATCCTACTCCGAACCAGCATACCTCGAAGGTTTTGACTTCTTCTGTATGCTGACGTTATGTGGTATCGACTAAATGTGTCAACATCCTCTTTTAGTTTCCCAAATTGGGTTTTAATCACTCCGTGTATTAGTTTGGTCGTTGTATCGTATGTCGTTATCAGTGGTAGTCTTGCTACTTCTCTGTTTGGCCGTGGGCTATTCAGTCCCCTCAGGAAATCAGACTTAAGGTGCCTGAGGAACCTTTTCGTGTAACCTCTCTGTCTCAGTGCAGTAAATAGGGTTGTGGTGGCTTCCCTAATGTCCTCTCCGTTTGTGCATATGCGGTGAAAACGTGTCAGTTGTGACTTCACCAGCCCCCGAAAGGTATGTTTTGGATGGTGGCTGTTTATGTGCAGGAGTGTGTGTGTGTCTGTTTCTTTAAAGAATACCTTTGTTGCTAGCTTGTGGCTGTTATTCTCCTGTTGTAATTTAAATACTGTGGTGTCCAGGAAATCCACACTTTCTCTATGTGTTGTAACTTTAAGTTTAATAGATTGGTGGTGACTGTTGAGAATACCTACAAATTCTTGCAATTCTGTTTCTGTGTGAGTCCAGACTCCCCATATGTCATCCAGGTATCTGTAATAACACATCGGGAGCTTGGAACACTTTTCAAAGACTGTGTTTTCCCAGTCTGCCATGTATATGTTTGCGTAGGCCGGGGCAAATTTCTTGCCCATAGCCGTGCCCTTAATCTGTAGGTAGAATTGCTCCTGGAATTCAAAGTCATTTTTTGTTAGTCCTAGGTGTAATAGCTGGATTATGGCTGCATCTGGTCTGTGGGGTTGGGGGAACTTTCGAAGGATATTTTCCACTGCCTGTATGCCTCTGTCTGTTTCTATGTTTGTGTATAGGCTTTCAATGTCCATGGTAAAGAGTATTGCGTTCGGGGGTACGGTCAGTGAGTTCACTATTTCTATGAAGTGGTAAGTGTCTTTAATGTAGCTAGGGTGCTTCTGTGATAAGGGGTTTAGGAATGAGTCAATGTATTCTGCTATCCTGTAGGATTCACTACCACAGTCTGACACAATTGGTCTTCCTGGTGGTATTTCTCCTGGTACAGTCCATGTGTCAGGGTGCTTGTGTATTTTGGGTAGTATGTAGAATTTTCTGGGTTGTGGTTGTTCCCCCCTTAGGTATTCCACTTGTTTCTGATTTAAGTGTTTAGATTTCTTTAGTTCTGTTAAAATGTTTCCAATCTCTTTTCGTGTGTCCTGGTAAATTGGTCCTGCTAATTTCGTGTAGTGGGCTGTATTATTAAGCTGTCTGTGAGCTTCAAGTAGATACTGTTGCCTATCCATGATCACTATACTGCTGCCCTTATCTGCTGGTTTTATGATTATATCTAGATTGTTTCTAAGTTCTATGATTGCCCGTCTCTCTCTTCCAGTGAGGTTTTGCTTGTCTGTCTGTTTAGGGATTTTTTCAATTTGTGATTGAGTCTGTTTAATAAAGTTTAGGATTTCTGGCTCTATTTTATTGTTTGGTGGGGTCCATTCTGATGGTGGTGTAAAAGGTTGCTTGTCTGTTTCTGAATCGCTAAAGTAATCGGTCAGTTTTACTCTCCTGTAAAACCTTTTCAGATCTTCCTGAATTTGTACTTTACAATGTTTTGGGGTTGGAACAAATGTAAGGCCCTTGTTTAAAACCCTCTCCTGTACCTCTGTGGGGTTAAAGAGTTGGGAAATATTAATAACAGTTTTTCCCAGGTTCAATCTACCCTTCTCTTGGGTTAATGTCATTTTTAGTTTAAAGACTTCATCCACTGGTTTATTATGTTATGGGCAGTGCTATCTGTCCAATGGATGTGGTCAGCCCCCACTTTAAAGGATCTAGCATTAATTGCTGGTATGTAATTCTGTTTTTTTATATGCTGGTTAATTCCTCTGATTGTATCCCTCTCCATTTCTGGAAGTAAGTTACTGAAGTTAATTTCCGGCACCCAGATCTGAGCATTTGGGAATGTGCTCTTAGCCAATTTAAGTAATGACTGCAGTTGCTTGGTTGCAGTCAGTGGTCTCTGCGTTCGATTATTAATGCCAACTGAGAGCACCACCTTTTTGGTCTCCGGACAGGGTTCCAATTTGTCCAGAATTGCTGTGACATGAATGAATTTAGCTCCTGGAAAGCTATCAATTTGGGTGGTGGGATTTGGGCATCTTTTTATCTTGGAGAGGTTGGAATCTCCTATTATTAAAATGGATTTTCTGGGTTCCAATTTCCAGGTAATGTTTTTTCGGCTGGTGTTGGGGTGCCTCGTCACTCTCTGTGCATCTTCCCCTTCAGAGTCAGGTTCTGCCCCTGTTGGTGTGTTTTCTGTTTCTATGTCTGCTACCCCTGCCTCCCCAATTGTGTTCCCTACCTCGGCTTCAGCTATTTCTGCCTCTCCTACTGTGTTGTCTGTCTGGGCTCTCATTGTTCCTGTCCTCATTTCTGTGTCTATTGGATTTACCTGTCCGGTCTGGTCGCTCCTTTGTTTCTGTGGAAGGGGTTGTTTTGTGACACTGATCTCGGGCTCTAGAACTGCTGTATTTCTTGGGATGGTTGGTTTGGTACAGTCTTTCTTTTGTCTCTGTGGGAGCGGTTGGTACGTGACCCTGGTTTTGGGGTACAGGAATGTTGTGCATGGATTTGTCCCTGGTGTAGGAGGGGTTCTCCCTTCTGTTTGTTTTGGGTCTGAGGAATCCCTAGTGATTTGGTTTAATACGGTCTGATGTTGGTTCCCCATGTAGTGCTGGGGTCTACGTGGCTCAGGCTCTTGAGAGCCAAGTGTGATGTCCAGGTCCCTAATGATGGCCACATTGGAAATCCTGGTCCTTGGCCTGTGGGGTGGGGTAGGGCTAGTCGCCGCCCTGGATGGCGGGGAAGGGGGGGTCACTGCCCTGGACCGCAAGGAAGGGGGGGTTTCAGTGGTCTGCTGGTGGTGTGATGAAGTCGGGGTAGCTGGCCCACGGGGTGGGGGGGTCTGTCGGTGGCGTGACGAAGTCATGGCAGCTGGCTCAAAGGGTGGGGGTGTGTGTTGGTGGTGTGACGAAGTCGTGGCAACTGGTGCAAGGGGTGGGGGGGTCCATCGGTGGCATGACGAAGTCATGGCAGCTGGCTCCAAGGGTGGGGGGGTGTGTTGGTGGTGTGACGAAGTCGTGGCAACTGGTGCAAGGGGTGGGGGGGTCTGCCGGTGGCGTGCTGAAGTCATGGCAGCTGGCTCAAAGGGTGGGGGGGTGTGTCGGTGGCTTGACGAGGTTGTGGCAGTTGGCTCACGGGGTGGGGGTGTCCGTCGGTGGCGTGACAAAGTCGTGGCAGCTGGCCCACGGGGTGGGGGGGGGGTTTTCAGTCCGTCTGCGGCATGAGGGGGCTGTGATCGCAGGCTGGTGGAACAAGGCTGCCCAGGTATTTGGCCTATGGCGTGGGGGCGTCCTAGTCCGTGTGCCGGTCCGCTGTTCTGTCCTCAATTGTGTGCTGGTCCCTTGCTCTGTCAACCGTGATTCTAATCCCACCACATGTTTCTTTGCCTCATCAATTGATTGAATTTTGAATTTATGTCTAAGACTCTTTTTAATCCAATTAGTGGCTTTCGTCATAATTTCTTCCAGGCGCTCTGTCACTGCAGCCTGAGCAAATTCATTTTCTAATTCTTCCAGGTTTGTTGTATAGTGCTCAATTAGAATCTGTCTGGTCTGTTTTGCCCAATTTTCTGAATTCAAAGCCAATTTGGTTAGGGTTTCCTGTGACGGTTTTGCCGGTTTTATAAAGCAGGTTAGTTTATCAGCTTGTTTTAAGATGCCCTTAGGGGGCTGATTCTGGCCCTTTAAGAATATTAGATGGTGGATTGTCTGGAAAATTCTATAAATTATTCTCACTGTTGTAGCAAATTCATCCCTGGCTACGGGGAGACACCTATGTGTACCAGGGTCCGACCTCATATGCGTACGGTTGTCAGACAACCTGCATGTGTTCCGCATAGTGTTAGCCATTCCCTGGGTGTAGAAAGGTGCAAAAGGTTTTAAAAGATGTTACTAGCTTCTATTTGGTAATAGAGGTCCCCGCTAGTAACTGTAATCTCACCCCACGGTGGCTCCCTGGCTCAGATGGTCTCCTGCCTGGGACTGCGTCCTCCAAACACTCCCCAGCTCAGCCGGCTGTCCCGCCTGGAAAGGCTCTTTTTCCACCGGTCTCACCTCCCCTCCGGTGGCTCTCTGGCTTCGATGGTTCTCTGCCTGCAACAGTACTATCCAAAAACTCTTTCGTTCAGTAAGTTCTCCGGCCTGGAATCTTTTTTTCTCCGACGTTTCGCTTATCCTTAAGCTTCATCAGGGAGAAAGGATTTTAACTTTGTTTACAGTTGTTTATAAGTCCGGAGCCTTGGACTGGCCCCTCCCCTGTGTGCTACTGTTGGCTGAAGTTTTGTTCCCGCCCACAAGCAGGCTAGCCTTGACCTGGGATTGGTTAGAATTTCTGTCCTGTATGTAATGAGTCCTGTCTCATGCAGGGCTGGCCCCGCCCCCTTCGCTCCACGTGTTCGTTATTTTTAAATTATATTTTTTTAACCTAATGTTTTAATGTTCCTTTAGTTTATCTTAGATGTTTGGGGGTTATTTTTTTTGAGGTAATGTTTTTAAAAATATTGCTTTTTAACCTTTGAATCTGTTTTAATGCTCCAGGTCATTCTGGCGCCACGGAGTCTGACTGTCCGCTGACCCCGGGGCTTGATTACCTGTCCGCCTCACCTCATTTTTTAAATAAAAACATGAAGCTACTTCTCCAAACCCCCACCTCCGGCTATGCCTTTTAATTATGAGGGTATTTTAAACAATTAATTAAACTTCCCACCGATTTGCTCCTTTTTAAACCCGATCGCTCGTTAAACGAAACTCAATCTCACAGAATGCCTCACGCGTCGCTCGCTTTTCAGCGGCCGCGCAGAAAAAAACCGATTTCCAAGGTCCGATTCCCCAAAAAAACTCCCGAATCCGCCGCCACCCACCCCCCCCCGGGGGGAGAGGAGGGGGAAAGAAAGGTCCCCCAGCCCCAAAAAACCAAAGTAAACCCTTTTATTTAAGAGCGTTGCCCTCGTGTTTGACCCGAGAGAACTCCATATCCCAGAATGCCTCACGCGGCGCTCGCTTTTCAGCGGCCGCGTGGAACAAAATTTTGATTTCCAAGGTCCGATTCCCCATAAAAACTCCCGTAACCGCTGCCACCCGCCCCCCGGGGGGAGAGGAGGGGGAAAGAAAGGTCCCCCAGCCCCAGAGAGACCAAGTAAACCCTTTCATTTACGGGTCTTGCCCTCGTGTTTGACCCGAGAGAACTCCATATCCCAGAATGCCTCACGCGGCGCTCGCTTTTCAGTCGCTGAGAAAAAAACCCGATTTCAAAGATAAAAATCACCCGGTGAACGCTCAAAATCTAAAGACTAGATAAAGTTATCGGATTCTCACCCGTGTCCCCAACTCCTCCAGATCCCCGGGGAAAGGGTTTCTTTTAAAAAAACCGAGGTCGATATCCAGCAGCTCCCTGCTGTCGCGTTCCCCGCAGCACCAGGCATCTCTTAAAGGGGCCGTCCCCGCAGCACCAGGCATCTCTTAAAGGGGCCGTCCCCGCATCCATGTCCAGAGACCGTGTCTATGGGAACTACAACTTTTTTTAAAAATATGTAATCTTTTTTGCCCTTATTGCTGTCCCAAACCTCGTGGGGCGGGGTTTGGGAAGATGAGTTCCATGTCTGTCAGACCCACATTTCCAGCCATGCTTTATTTTAAGTGCACCTTTTAAATATTTTAGATTTTAAAATTTAAAAAAACCTCCTTGGTGCTCCCTATTTTTATAAGTTGCTTGCTGCTTTTTTTGTGGGGGGGCAAAAGGGGAACAAAAAGTTATTTAACCATCTACCTCACTGATCAAGTTTAGATTTAAGGTATTTGCAAGATATATTCTCTGGGTTTTCTTTTCTTGGCATTTATATCTTTTTTTGTCTGTGGTAATGTAAAGCGTGTCACTCCTGAATGTTAGGTTGTATGGTGTGGGCAGGAGGGTAGTTACACCCTCTTGTGTTCGTATTCTCACTCAACCCTTGAGCTTCTTGTCACTTATACCTGCCACTTTTGGTTGGCCCACGCTTTACCTTACCACCTGGCTTCTTTTCCTTGCCGATCGCTTCTTAGTAATTTCTTGATCCGTAATCCTTTGATCCCCCTCTGGGGTTATAATCCGTTCCTGGGTTTTGCCAATTTATGGCCTCTATGTCGTATTTAGTTATTATTATTGGTGTTGGAACTCTACCCTTTATTTTACATAGTGTTAGGGTTATGTTGTATTGAGGTTGGGGGGTTCAGGTTAGGGTTAGGGTTGCTGCACTGGGGTTAGTGTTGGGGTTAGGTGAGGGTCAGGGTCGCAGTTAGGTTCAGGGCTATATTGGGGTTAGGTTGGGGTGCATCAGGGTTAGGGTTAGGTGTTTAGGGGTGGGGTGGGGTTAGGATTATGTTTTAGGGGTAGGGTTGGGTGCATCAGGGTTAGGGTTAGGTGTTTAGGGGTAGGGTAGGGTGCATCAGGGTTAGGGTTAGGTGTTTAGGGGTAGGGTAGGGTGCATCAGGGTTAGGGTCCAGGGTCAGAGTTGTGATTAGATTCAGGGCTGGGGGGTTGGAGTTATGGGTTAGGGTTGCATTACGGGTAGGGTTAAGTGAGGGTCAGGGTTTAGGAGTAGGGTGGGGTGTGTTAGGCTTAGATTTTAGGGGTGGGGTGGGAGATTAGGTTTGCTGTATTAGAGTTACGGTTAGGCTTTAGGGGTAGAGTGGGGTGCATTTGGAGTTAGGATTTGGGATATGGATGGGGTCTGTTTGTAGTTAGGGTTGGGGCTTTGGTCTGTTTGTTGTGGGCAGTGTGGGGTTTAGTGGTTTTGGTTAGCTTAAACAGTAGGGGTTAGCTCTGTTTATTGTGATTAGGGTAGGGTGTGGTGTGGTTGCGGTTTGAGAGGTTTATCAAGTTGGGGTTGGGATTTGTGGTAATTAAGGTCGGGGCAGTTTAGTTTTTTGATGTTGGATTTCCCCCATTTTAGATCTGATTTAAGCCCTTTGGTAACTGAGTTTGTAGGGTTGTTATCCAGTGTTTTTCCCTCCTCTTCCTTTGTGAGGTTGTCCAGTTCATGTTGGTCTCCAACCCCATAAATTCCAGGGATTCAAGACCATGCTCCATGAAGTGTCGGGAGGTAGGTTTGTATACATCCTTTGTTCTAATAGCACTGAGGTGCCCTGTGAGCCTCATCCTTAGACTATTCCCTGTTTCTCCTACATACAAGATGTGGCATTGTTTGCATCGAATTGCATAAACAGCATTGTGCTGTTCACATGTAATTCTTTGTTTAATTAGGGCTGCTTTTCCTGTGTGTCTATTTTGTATCATTTTGCGGATTATTAGGTATTTACACGTCCCACATTTTGGGTTTGTGCAGTTCTGGGTTGTCTGTTTTCTTATCCTACTCCGAACCAGCATACCTCGAAGGTTTTGACTTCTTCTGTATGCTGACGTTATGTGGTATCGACTAAATGTGTCAACATCCTCTTTTAGTTTCCCGAATTGGGTTTTAATCACTCCGTGTATTAGTTTGGTCGTTGTATCATATGTCGTTATCAGTGGTAGTCTTGCTACTTCTCTGTTTGGCCGTGGGCTATTCAGTCCCCTCAGGAAATCAGACTTAAGGTGCCTGAGGAACCTTTTCGTGTAACCTCTCTGTCTCAGTGCAGTAAATAGGGTTGTGGTGGCTTCCCTAAAGTCCTCTCCGTTTGTGCATATGCGGTGAAAACGTGTCAGTTGTGACTTCACCAGCCCCCGAAAGGTATGTTTTGGATGGTGGCTGTTTATGTGCAGGAGTGTGTGTGTGTCTGTTTCTTTAAAGAATACCTTTGTTGCTAGCTTGTGGCTGTTATTCTCCTGTTGTAATTTAAATACTGTGGTGTCCAGGAAATCCACACTTTCTCTATGTGTTGTAACTTTAAGTTTAATAGATTGGTGGTGACTGTTGAGAATACCTACAAATTCTTGCAATTCTGTTTCTGTGTGAGTCCAGACTCCCCATATGTCATCCAGGTATCTGTAATAACACATCGGGAGCTTGGAACACTTTTCAAAGACTGTGTTTTCCCAGTCTGCCATGTATATGTTTGCGTAGGCCGGGGCAAATTTCTTGCCCATAGCCGTGCCCTTAATCTGTAGGTAGAATTGCTCCTGGAATTCAAAGTCATTTTTTGTTAGTCCTAGGTGTAATAGCTGGATTATGGCTGCATCTGGTCTGTGGGGTTGGGGGAACTTTCTAAGGATATTTTCCACTGCCTGTATGCCTCTGTCTGTTTCTATGTTTGTGTATAGGCTTTCAATGTCCATGGTAAAGAGTATTGCGTTCGGGGGTACGGTCAGTGAGTTCACTATTTCTATGAAGTGGTAAGTGTCTTTAATGTAGCTAGGGTGCTTCTGTGATAAGGGGTTTAGGAATGAGTCAATGTATTCTGCTATCCTGTAGGATTCACTACCACAGTCTGACACAATTGGTCTTCCTGGTGGTATTTCTCCTGGTACAGTCCATGTGTCAGGGTGCTTGTGTATTTTGGGTAGTATGTAGAATTTTCTGGGTTGTGGTTGTTCCCCCCTTAGGTATTCCACTTGTTTCTGATTTAAGTGTTTAGATTTCTTTAGTTCTGTTAAAATGTTTCCAATCTCTTTTCGTGTGTCCTGGTAAATTGGTCCTGCTAATTTCGTGTAGTGGGCTGTATTATTAAGCTGTCTGTGAGCTTCAAGTAGATACTGTTGCCTATCCATGATCACTATACTGCTGCCCTTATCTGCTGGTTTTATGATTATATCTAGATTGTTTCTAAGTTCTATGATTGCCCGTCTCTCTCTTCCAGTGAGGTTTTGCTTGTCTGTCTGTTTAGGGATTTTTTCAATTTGTGATTGAGTCTGTTTAATAAAGTTTAGGATTTCTGGCTCTATTTTATTGTTTGGTGGGGTCCATTCTGATGGTGGTGTAAAAGGTTGCTTGTCTGTTTCTGAATCGCTAAAGTAATCGGTCAGTTTTACTCTCCTGTAAAACCTTTTCAGATCTTCCTGAATTTGTACTTTACAATGTTTTGGGGTTGGAACAAATGTAAGGCCCTTGTTTAAAACCCTCTCCTGTACCTCTGTGGGGTTAAAGAGTTGGGAAATATTAATAACAGTTTTTCCCAGGTTCAATCTACCCTTCTCTTGGGTTAATGTCATTTTTAGTTTAAACACTTCATCCACTGGTTTATTATGTTATGGGCAGTGCTATCTGTCCAATGGATGTGGTCAGCCCCCACTTTAAAGGATCTAGCATTAATTGCTGGTATGTAATTCTGTTTTTTTATATGCTGGTTAATTCCTCTGATTGTATCCCTCTCCATTTCTGGAAGTAAGTTACTGAAGTTAATTTCCGGCACCCAGATCTGAGCATTTGGGAATGTGCTCTTAGCCAATTTAAGTAATGACTGCAGTTGCTTGGTTGCAGTCAGTGGTCTCTGCGTTCGATTATTAATGCCAACTGAGAGCACCACCTTTTTGGTCTCCGGACAGGGTTCCAATTTGTTCAGAATTGCTGTGACATGAATGAATTTAGCTCCTGGAAAGCTATCAATTTGGGTGGTGGGATTTGGGCATCTTTTTATCTTGGAGAGGTTGGAATCTCCTATTATTAAAATGGATTTTCTGGGTTCCAATTTCCAGGTAATGTTTTTTCGGCTGGTGTTGGGGTGCCTCGTCACTCTCTGTGCATCTTCCCCTTCAGAGTCAGGTTCTGCCCCTGTTGGTGTGTTTTCTGTTTCTATGTCTGCTACCCCTGCCTCCCCTATTGTGTTCCCTACCTCGGCTTCAGCTATTTCTGCCTCTCCTACTGTGTTGTCTGTCTGGGCTCTCATTGTTCCTGTCCTCATTTCTGTGTCTATTGGGTTTACCTGTCCGGTCTGGTCGCTCCTTTGTTTCTGTGGAAGGGGTTGTTTTGTGACACTGATCTCGGGCTCCAGAACTGCTGTATTTCTTGGGATGGTTGGTTTGGTACAGTCTTTCTTTTGTCTCTGTGGGAGCGGTTGGTACGTGACCCTGGTTTTGGGGTACAGGAATGTTGTGCATGGATTTGTCCCTGGTGTAGGAGGGGTTCTCCCTTCTGTTTGTTTTGGGTCTGAGGAATCCCTAGTGATTTGGTTTAATACGGTCTGATGTTGGTTCCCCATGTAGTGCTGGGGTCTACGTGGCTCAGGCTCTTGAGAGCCAAGTGTGATGTCCAGGTCCCTCATGATGGCCACATTGGAAATCCTGGTCCTTGGCCTGTGGGGTGGGGTAGGGCTAGTCGCCGCCCTGGATGGCGGGGAAGGGGGGGTCACTGCCCTGGACCGCAAGGAAGGGGGGGTTTCAGTGGTCTGCTGGTGGTGTGATGAAGTCGGGGTAGCTGGCCCACGGGGTGGGGGGGTCTGTCGGTGGCGTGACGGAGTCATGGCAGCTGGCTCAAAGGGTGGGGGTGTGTGTTGGTGGTGTGACGAAGTCGTGGCAACTGGTGCAAGGGGTGGGGGGGTCCATCGGTGGCATGACGAAGTCATGGCAGCTGGCTCCAAGGGTGGGGGGGTGTGTTGGTGGTGTGACGAAGTCGTGGCAACTGGTGCAAGGGGTGGGGGGGTCTGCCGGTGGCGTGCTGAAGTCATGGCAGCTGGCTCAAAGGGTGGGAGGGTGTGTCGTTGGCTTGACGAGGTTGTGGCAGTTGGCTCACGGGGTGGGGGTGTCCGTCGGTGGCGTGACAAAGTCGTGGCAGCTGGCCCACGGGGTGGGGGGGGGGGTTTCAGTCCGTCTGCGGCATGAGGGGGCTGTGATCGCAGGCTGGTGGAACAAGGCTGCCCAGGTATTTGGCCTATGGCGTGGGGGCGTCCTAGTCCGTGTGCCGGTCCGCTGTTCTGTCCTCAATTGTGTGCTGGTCCCTTGCTCTGTCAACCGTGATGCTAATCCCACCACATGTCTCTTTGCCTCATCAATTGATTGAATTTTGAATTTATGTCTAAGACTCTTTTTAATCCAATTAGTGGCTTTCGTCATAATTTCTTCCAGGCGCTCTGTCACTGCAGCCTGAGCAAATTCATTTTCTAATTCTTCCAGGTTTGTTGTATAGTGCTCAATTAGAATCTGTCTGGTCTGTTTTGCCCAATTTTCTGAATTCAAAGCCAATTTGGTTAGGGTTTCCTGTGACGGTTTTGCCGGTTTTATAAAGCAGGTTAGTTTATCAGCTTGTTTTAAGATGCCCTTAGGGGGCTGATTCTGGCCCTTTAAGAATATTAGATGGTGGATTGTCTGGAAAATTCTATAAATTATTCTCACTGTTGTAGCAAATTCATCCCTGGCTACGGGGAGACACCTATGTGTACCAGGGTCCGACCTCATATGCGTACGGTTGTCAGACAACCTGCATGTGTTCCGCATAGTGTTAGCCATTCCCTGGGTGTAGAAAGGTGCAAAAGGTTTTAAAAGATGTTACTAGCTTCTATTTGGTAATAGAGGTCCCCGCTAGTAACTGTAATCCCACCCCACGGTGGCTCCCTGGCTCAGATGGTCTCCTGCCTGGGACTGCGTCCTCCAAACACTCCCCAGCTCAGCCGGCTGTCCCGCCTGGAAAGGCTCTTTTTCCACCGGTCTCACCTCCCCTCCGGTGGCTCTCTGGCTTCGATGGTTCTCTGCCTGCAACAGTACTATCCAAAAACTCTTTCGTTCAGTAAGTTCTCCGGCCTGGAATCTTTTTTTCTCCGACGTTTCGCTTATCCTTAAGCTTCATCAGGGAGAAAGGATTTTAACTTTGTTTACAATTGCTAAAAGTACGGAGCCTTGGACTGGCCCCTCCCCTGTGTGCTACTGTTGGCTGAAGTTTTGTTCCCGCCCACAAGCAGGCTAGCCTTGACCTGGGATTGGTTAGAATTTCTGTCCTGTATGGAATGAGTCCTGTCTCATGCAGGGCTGGCCCCGCCCCCTTCGCTCCACGTGTTCGTTATTTTTAAATTATATTTTTTTAACCTAATGTTTTAATGTTCCTTTAGTTTATCTTAGATGTTTGGGGTTATTTTTTTTGAGGTAATGTTTTTAAAAATATTGCTTTTTAACCTTTGAATCTGTTTTAATGCTCCAGGTCATTCTGGCGCCACGGAGTCTGACTGTCTGCTGACCCCGGGGCTTGATTACCTGTCCGCCTCACCTCATTTTTTAAATAAAAACATGAAGCTACTTCTCCAAACCCCCACCTCCGGCTATGCCTTTTAATTATGAGGGTATTTTAAACAATTAATTAAACTTCCCACCGATTTGCTCCTTTTTAAACCCGATCGCTCGTTAAACGAAACTCAATCTCCCAGAATGCCTCACGCGTCGCTCGCTTTTCAGCGGCCGCGCAGAAAAAAACCGATTTCCAAGGTCCGATTCCCCAAAAAAAACTCCCGAATCCGCCGCCACCCACCCCCCCGGGGGGAGAGGAGGGGGAAAGAAAGGTCCCCCAGCCCCAAAAAACCAAAGTAAACCCTTTTATTTAAGAGCGTTGCCCTCGTGTTTGACCCGAGAGAACTCCATATCCCAGAATGCCTCACGCGGCGCTCGCTTTTCAGCGGCCGCGTGGAACAAAATTTTGATTTCCAAGGTCCGATTCCCCATAAAAACTCCCGTAACCGCTGCCACCCGCCCCCCGGGGGGAGAGGAGGGGGAAAGAAAGGTCCCCCAGCCCCAGAGAGACCAAGTAAACCCTTTCATTTACGGGTCTTGCCCTCGTGTTTGACCCGAGAGAACTCCATATCCCAGAATGCCTCACGCGGCGCTCGCTTTTCAGTCGCTGAGAAAAAAACCCGATTTCAAAGATAAAAATCACCCGGTGAACGCTCAAAATCTAAAGACTAGATAAAGTTATCGGATTCTCACCCGTGTCCCCAACTCCTCCAGATCCCCGGGGAAAGGGTTTCTTTTTAAAAAACCGAGGTCGATATCCAGCAGCTCCCTGCTGTCGCGTTCCCCGCAGCACCAGGCATCTCTTAAAGGGGCCGTCCCCGCAGCACCAGGCATCTCTTAAAGGGGCCGTCCCCGCATCAATGTCCAGAGACCGTGTCTATGGGAACTACAACTTTTTTTTAAAAAATATGTAATCTTTTGTGCCCTTATTGCTGTCCCAAACCTCGTGGGGGGGGGGGTTTGGGAAGATGAGTTCCATGTCTGTCAGACCCACATTTCCAGCCATGCTTTATTTTAAGTGCACCTTTTAAATATTTTAGATTTTAAAATTTAAAAAAACCTCCTTGGTGCTCCCTATTTTTATAAGTTGCTTGCTGCTTTTTTTGTGGGGGGGCAGAAGGGGAACAAAAAGTTATTTAACCATCTACCTCACTGATCAAGTTTAGATTTAAGGTATTTGCAAGATATATTCTCTGGGTTTTCTTTTCTTGGCATTTATATCTTTTTTTGTCTGTGGTAATGTAAAGCGTGTCACTCCTGAATGTTAGGTTGTATGGTGTGGGCAGGAGGGTAGTTACACCCTCTTGTGTTCGTATTCTCACTCAACCCTTGAGCTTCTTGTCACTTATACCTGCCACTTTTGGTTGGCCCACGCTTTACCTTACCACCTGGCTTCTTTTTCTTGCCGATCGCTTCTTAGTAATTTCTTGATCCGTAATCCTTTGATCCCCCTCTGGGGTTATAATCAGTTCCTGGGTTTTGCCAATTTATGGTCTCTATGTCGTATTTAGTTATTATTATTGGTGTTGGAACTCTACCCTTTATTTTACGTAGTGTTAGGGTGATGTTGTATTGAGGTTGGGGGGTTCAGGTTAGGGTTAGGGTTGCTGCACTGGGGTTAGTGTTGGGGTTAGGTGAGGGTCAGGGTCGCAGTTAGGTTCAGGGCTATATTGGGGTTAGGTTGGGGTGCATCAGGGTTAGGGTTAGGTGTTTAGGGGTGGGGTGGGGTTAGGGTTATGTTTTAGGGGTAGGGTTGGGTGCATCAGGGTTAGGGTTAGGTGTTTAGGGGTAGGGTAGGGTGCATCAGGGTTATAGGGTTAGGTGTTTAGGGGTAGGGTAGGGTGCATCAGGGTTAGGGTCCAGGGTCAGAGTTGTGATTAGATTCAGGGCTGGGGGGTTGGAGTTATGGGTTAGGGTTGCATTAGGGGTAGGGTTAAGTGAGGGTCAGGGTTTAGGAGTAGGGTGGGGTGTGTTAGGCTTAGATTTTAGGGGTGGGGTGGGAGATTAGGTTTGCTGTATTAGAGTTACGGTTAGGCTTTAGGGGTAGAGTGGGGTGCATTTGGAGTTAGGATTTGGGATATGGATGGGGTCTGTTTGTAGTTAGGGTTGGGGCTTTGGTCTGTTTGTTGTGGGCAGTGTGGGGTTTCGTGGTTTTGGTTAGCTTAAACAGTATGGGTCAGCTCTGTTTATTGTGATTAGGGTAGGGTGTGGTGTGGTTGCGGTTTGAGAGGTTTATCAAGTTGGGGTTGGGATTTGTGGTAATTAAGGTCGGGGCAGTTTAGTTTTTTGATGTTGGATTTCCCCCATTTTAGATCTGATTTAAGCCCTTTGGTAACTGAGTTTGTAGGGTTGTTATCCAGTGTTTTTCCCTCCTCTTCCTTTGTGAGGTTGTCCAGTTCATGTTGGTCTCCAACCCCATAAATTCCAGGGATTCAAGACCATGCTCCATGAAGTGTCGGGAGGTAGGTTTGTATACATCCTTTGTTCTAATAGCACTGAGGTGCCCTGTGAGCCTCATCCTTAGACTATTCCCTGTTTCTCCTACATACAAGATGTGGCATTGTTTGCATCGAATTGCATAAACAGCATTGTGCTGTTCACATGTAATTCTTTGTTTAATTAGGGCTGCTTTTCCTGTGTGTCTATTTTGTATCATTTTGCGGATTATTAGGTATTTACACGTCCCACATTTTGGGTTTAGGGTTAGGGTTAGGGTTAGGGTTAGGGTTAGGGTTTAAAATGGTGGGCAGAGGGGGGAAAACGCCCTCCCTATGTTGTCTGCCTCTTGGTTCTGGCCCGCACCTCAGACTGTTGCTGTTGTCCAAATGAATGCACCTTGTGCTTTAGCTTTAGGCACCATCCAGAGTTCCTGCTTGGCTACTACTGAATGTGTCCCGTCCTCCAGCCTTAAGTACCATCCATCGTTCCTTCTTGGAACACTCCGACCGGTTTCGCCATCTTGCGGCTCATCAGGGAGCTATAAACAAACAGACCAAGTCCTTAGTGCGTCACTTGCAAAAGTTAGGTTTTAAAATGGTGGGCAGAGGGGGGAAAACGCCCTCCCTATGTTGTCTGCCTCTTGGTTCTGGCCCGCACCTCAGACTGTTGCTGTTGTCCAAATGAATGCACCTTGTGCTTTAGCTTTAGGCACCATCCAGAGTTCCTGCTTGGCTACTACTGAATGTGTCCCGTCCTCCAGCCTTAAGTACCATCCATCGTTCCTTCTTGGAACACTCCGACCGGTTTCGCCATCTTGCGGCTCATCAGGGAGCTATAAACAAACAGACCAAGTCCTTAGTGCGTCACTTGCAAAAGTTAGGTTTTAAAATGGTGGGCAGAGGGGGGAAACGCCCTCCCTATGTTGTCTGCCTCTTGGTTCTGGCCCGCACCTCAGACTGTTGCTGTTGTCCAAATGAATGCACCTTGTGCTTTAGCTTTAGGCACCATCCAGAGTTCCTGCTTGGCTACTACTGAATGTGTCCCGTCCTCCAGCCTTAAGTACCATCCATCGTTCCTTCTTGGAACACTCTGACCGGTTTCGCCATCTTGCGGCTCATCAGGGAGCTATAAACAAACAGACCAAGTCCTTAGTGCGTCACTTGCAAAAGTTAGATTTTAAAATGGTGGGCAGAGGGGGGAAAACGCCCTCCCTATGTTGTCTGCCTCTTGGTTCTGGCCCGCACCTCAGACTGTTGCTGTTGTCCAAATGAATGCACCTTGTGCTTTAGCTTTAGGCACCATCCAGAGTTCCTGCTTGGCTACTACTGAATGTGTCCCGTCCTCCAGCCTTAAGTACCATCCATCGTTCCTTCTTGGAACACTCCGACCGGTTTCGCCATCTTGCGGCTCATCAGGGAGCTATAAACAAACAGACCAAGTCCTTAGTGCGTCACTTGCAAAAGTTAGGTTTTAAAATGGTGGGCAGAGGGGGGAAAACGCCCTCACTATGTTGTCTGCCTCTTGGTTCTGGCCCGCACCTCAGACTGTTGCTGTTGTCCAAATGAATGCACCTTGTGCTTTAGCTTTAGGCACCATCCAGAGTTCCTGCTTGGCTGCATTAGGGTTAGGGTTAGGGTTAGGGTTAGGGTTAGGGTTAGGGTCAGGTTCAGGGTCAGGGTCAGGGTCAGGGTTAGGGTCAGGGTTAGGGTTAGGGTTAGGGTTAGGGTTAGGGTTAGGGTTAGGGTCAGGGTCAGGGTCAGGGTCAGGGTTAGGGTTAGGGTCAGGGTTAGGGTTAGGTTTAGGGTTAGGGTTAGGGTTAGGGTTAGGTTGTATGGTGTGGGCAGGAGGGTAGTTACACCCTCTTGTGTTCGTATTCTCACTCAACACTTGAGCTTCTTGTCACTTATACCTGCCACTTTTGGTTGGCCCACGCTTTACCTTACCACCTGGCTTCTTTTTCTTGCCGATCGCTGCATTAGGGTTAGGGTTAGGGTTAGGGTTAGGGTTAGGGTTAGGGTTAGGGTTAGTGCATTAGGGTTAGGGTTAGGGTTAGGGTTAGGGTTAGGGTTAGGGATAGGTTGTATGGTGTGGGCAGGAGGGTAGTTACACCCTCTTGTGTTCGTATTCTCACTCAACGCTTGAGCTTCTTGTCACTTATACCTGCCACTTTTGGTTGGCCCACGCTTTACCTTACCACCTGGCTTCTTTTTCTTGCCGATCGCTTCTTAGTAATTTCTTGATCCGTAATCCTTTGATCCCCCTCTGGGGTTATAATCAGTTCCTGGGTTTTGCCAATTTATGGCCTCTATGTCGTATTTAGTTATTATTATTGGTGTTGGAACTCTACCCTTTATTTTACGTAGTGTTAGGGTTATGTTGTATTGAGGTTGGGGGGTTCAGGTTAGGGTTAGGGTTGCTGCACTGGGGTTAGTGTTGGGGTTAGGTGAGGGTCAGGGTCGCAGTTAGGTTCAGGGCTATATTGGGGTTAGGTTGGGGTGCATCAGGGTTAGGGTTAGGTGTTTAGGGGTGGGGTGGGGTTAGGGTTATGTTTTAGGGGTAGGGTTGGGTGCATCCGGGTTAGGGTTAGGTGTTTAGGGGTAGGGTAGGGTGCATCAGGGTTAGGGTTAGGTGTTTAGGGGTAGGGTAGGGTGCATCAGGGTGAGGGTCCAGGGTCAGAGTTGTGATTAGATTCAGGGCTGGGGGGTTGGAGTTATGGGTTAGGGTTGCATTAGGGGTAGGGTTAAGTGAGGGTCAGGGTTTAGGAGTAGGGTGGGGTGTGTTAGGCTTAGATTTTAGGGGTGGGGTGGGAGATTAGGTTTGCTGTATTAGAGTTACGGTTAGGCTTTAGGGGTAGAGTGGGGTGCATTTGGAGAGTTGTGATTAGATTCAGGGCTGGGGGGTTGGAGTTATGGGTTAGGGTTGCATTAGGGGTAGGGTTAAGTGAGGGTCAGGGTTTAGGAGTAGGGTGGGGTGTGTTAGGCTTAGATTTTAGGGGTGGGGTGGGAGATTAGGTTTGCTGTATTAGAGTTACGGTTAGGCTTTAGGGGTAGAGTGGGGTGCATTTGGAGTTAGGATTTGGGATATGGATGTGGTCTGTGTGTAGTTAGGGTTGGGGCTTTGGTCTGTTTGTTGTGGGCAGTGTGGGGTTTAGTGGTTTTGGTTAGCTTAAACAGTAGGGGTTAGCTCTGTTTATTGTGATTAGGGTAGGGTGTGGTGTGGTTGCGGTTTGGGAGGTTTATCAAGTTGGGGTTGGGATTTGTGGTAATTAAGGTCGGGGCAGTTTTGTTTTTTGATGTTGGATTTCCCCCATTTTAGATCTGATTTAAGCCCTTTGGTAACTGAGTTTGTAGGGTTGTTATCCAGTGTTTTTCCCTCCTCTTCCTTTGTGAGGTTGTCCAGTTCATGTTGGTCTCCAACCCCATAAATTCCAGGGATTCAAGACCATGCTCCATGAAGTGTCGGGAGGTAGGTTTGTATACATCCTTTGTTCTAATAGCACTGAGGTGCCCTGTGAGCCTCATCCTGAGACTATTCCCTGTTTCTCCTACATACAAGATGTGGCATTGTTTGCATCGAATTGCATAAACAGCATTGTGCTGTTCACATGTAATTCTTTGTTTAATTAGGGCTGCTTTTCCTGTGTGTCTATTTTGTATCATTTTGCGGATTATTAGGTATTTACACGTCCCACATTTTGGGTTTGTGCAGTTCTGGGTTGTCTGTTTTCTTATCCTACTCCGAACCAGCATGTCCCGAAGGTTCCGAGTTCTTTTGCATGCCGACGTTATGTGGTATCGACTAAGTGTGTCAACATCCTCTTTTAGTTTCCCAAATTGGGTTTTAATCACTCCGTGTATTAGTTTGGTCATTGTATCGTATGTCGTTATCAGTGGTAGTCTTGCTACTTCTCTGTTTGGCCGTGGGCTATTCAGTCCCCTCAGGAAATCAGACTTAAGGTGCCTGAGGAACCTTTTTGTGTAACCTCTCTGTCTCAGTGCAGTAAATAGGGTTGTGGTGGCTTCCCTAAAGTCCTCTCCGTTTGTGCATATGCGGTGAAAACGTGTCAGTTGTGACTTCACCAGCCCCCGAAAGGTATGTTTTGGATGGTGGCTGTTTATGTGCAGGAGTGTGTGTGTGTCTGTTTCTTTAAAGAATACCTTTGTTGCTAGCTTGTGGCTGTTATTCTCCTGTTGTAATTTAAATACTGTGGTGTCCAGGAAATCCACACTTTCTCTATGTGTTGTAACTTTAAGTTTAATAGATTGGTGGTGACTGTTGAGAATACCTACAAATTCTTGCAATTCTGTTTCTGTGTGAGTCCAGACTCCCCATATGTCATCCAGGTATCTGTAATAACACATCGGGAGCTTGGAACACTTTTCAAAGACTGTGTTTTCCCAGTCTGCCATGTATATGTTTGCGTAGGCCGGGGCAAATTTCTTGCCCATAGCCGTGCCCTTAATCTGTAGGTAGAATTGCTCCTGGAATTCAAAGTCATTTTTTGTTAGTCCTAGGTGTAATAGCTGGATTATGGCTGCATCTGGTCTGTGGGGTTGGGGGAACTTTCTAAGGATATTTTCCACTGCCTGTATGCCTCTGTCTGTTTCTATGTTTGTGTATAGGCTTTCAATGTCCATGGTAAAGAGTATTGCGTTCGGGGGTACGGTCAGTGAGTTCACTATTTCTATGAAGTGGTAAGTGTCTTTAATGTAGCTAGGGTGCTTCTGTGATAAGGGGTTTAGGAATGAGTCAATGTATTCTGCTATCCTGTAGGATTCACTACCACAGTCTGACACAATGGATCTTCCTGGTGGTATTTCTCCTGGTACAGTCCATGTGTCAGGGTGCTTGTGTATTTTGGGTAGTATGTAGAATTTTCTGGGTTGTGGTTGTTCCCCCCTTAGGTATTCCACTTGTTTCTGATTCAAGTGTTCAGATTTCTTTAGTTCTGTTAAAATGTTTCCAATCTCTTTTCGTGTGTCCTGGTAAATTGGTCCTGCTAATTTCGTGTAGTGGGCTGTATTATTAAGCTGTCTGTGAGCTTCAAGTAGATACTGTTGCCTATCCATGATCACTATACTACTGCCCTTATCTGCTGGTTTTATGATTATATCTAGATTGTTTCTAAGTTCTATGATTGCCCGTCTCTCTCTTCCAGTGAGGTTTTGCTTGTCTGTCTGTTTAGGGATTTTTTCAATTTGTGATTGAGTCTGTTTAATAAAGTTTAGGATTTCTGGCTCTATTTTATTGTTTGGTGGGGTCCATTCTGATGGTGGTGTAAAAGGTTGCTTGTCTGTTTCTGAATCGCTAAAGTAATCGGTCAGTTTTACTCTCCTGTAAAACCTTTTCAGATCTTCCTGAATTTGTACTTTACAATGTTTTGGGGTTGGAACAAATGTAAGGCCCTTGTTTAAAACCCTCTCCTGTACCTCTGTGGGGTTAAAGAGTTGGGAAATATTAATAACAGTTTTTCCCAGGTGTAATCTACCCTTCTCTTGGGTTAATGTCCTTTTTAGTTTAAAGACTTCATCCACTGGTTTATTATGTTATGGGCAGTGCTATCTGTCCAATGGATGTGGTCAGCCCCCACTTTAAAGGATCTAGCATTGATTGCTGGTATGTAATTCTGTTTTTTTATATGCTGGTTAATTCCTCTGATTGTATCCCTCTCCATTTCTGGAAGTAAGTTACTGAAGTTAATTTCCGGCACCCAGATCTGAGCATTTGGGAATGTGCTCTTAGCCAATTTAAGTAATGACTGCAGTTGCTTGGTTGCAGTCAGTGGTCTCTGCGTTCGATTATTAATGCCAACTGAGAGCACCACCTTTTTGGTCTCCGGACAGGGTTCCAATTTGTCCAGAATTGCTGTGACATGAATGAATTTAGCTCCTGGAAAGCTATCAATTTGGGTGGTGGGATTTGGGCATCTTTTTATCTTGGAGAGGTTGGAATCTCCTATTATTAAAATGGATTTTCTGGGTTCCAATTTCCAGGTAATGTTTTTTCGGCTGGTGTTGGGGTGCCTCGTCACTCTCTGTGCATCTTCCCCTTCAGAGTCAGGTTCTGCCCCTGTTGGTGTGTTTTCTGTTTCTATGTCTGCTACCCCTGCCTCCCCTATTGTGTTCCCTACCTCGGCTTCAGCTATTTCTGCCTCTCCTACTGTGTTGTCTGTCTGGGCTCTCATTGTTCCTGTCCTCATTTCTGTGTCTATTGGGTTTACCTGTCCGGTCTGGTCGCTCCTTTGTTTCTGTGGAAGGGGTTGTTTTGTGACACTGATCTCGGGCTCTAGAACTGCTGTATTTCTTGGGATGGTTGGTTTGGTACAGTCTTTCTTTTGTCTCTGTGGGAGCGGTTGGTACGTGACCCTGGTTTTGGGGTACAGGAATGTTGTGCATGGATTTGTCCCTGGTGTAGGAGGGGTTCTCCCTTCTGTTTGTTTTGGGTCTGAGGAATCCCTAGTGATTTGGTTTAATACGGTCTGATGTTGGTTCCCCATGTAGTGCTGGGGTCTACGTGGCTCAGGCTCTTGAGAGCCAAGTGTGATGTCCAGGTCCCTAATGATGGCCACATTGGAAATCCTGGTCCTTGGCCTGTGGGGTGGGGTAGGGCTAGTCGCCGCCCTGGATGGCGGGGAAGGGGGGGTCACTGCCCTGGACCGCAAGGAAGGGGGGGTTTCAGTGGTCTGCTGGTGGTGTGATGAAGTCGGGGTAGCTGGCCCACGGGGTGGGGGGGTCTGTCGGTGGCGTGACGAAGTCATGGCAGCTGGCTCAAAGGGTGGGGGTGTGTGTTGGTGGTGTGACGAAGTCGTGGCAACTGGTGCAAGGGGTGGGGGGGTCCATCGGTGGCATGACGAAGTCATGGCAGCTGGCTCCAAGGGTGGGGGGGTGTGTTGGTGGTGTGACGAAGTCGTGGCAACTGGTGCAAGGGGTGGGGGGGTCTGCCGGTGGCGTGCTGAAGTCATGGCAGCTGGCTCAAAGGGTGGGGGGGTGTGTCGGTGGCTTGACGAGGTTGTGGCAGTTGGCTCACGGGGTGGGGGTGTCCGTCGGTGGCGTGACAAAGTCGTGGCAGCTGGCCCACGGGGTGGGGGGGGGCTGTGATCGCAGGCTGGTGGAACAAGGCTGCCCAGGTATTTGGCCTATGGCGTGGGGGCGTCCTAGTCCGTGTGCCGGTCCGCTGTTCTGTCCTCAATTGTGTGCTGGTCCCTTGCTCTGTCAACCGTGATGCTAATCCCACCACATGTCTCTTTGCCTCATCAATTGATTGAATTTTGAATTTATGTCTAAGACTCTTTTTAATCCAATTAGTGGCTTTCGTCATAATTTCTTCCAGGCGCTCTGTCACTGCAGCCTGAGCAAATTCATTTTCTAATTCTTCCAGGTTTGTTGTATAGTGCTCAATTAGAATCTGTCTGGTCTGTTTTGCCCAATTTTCTGAATTCAAAGCCAATTTGGTTAGGGTTTCCTGTGACGGTTTTGCCGGTTTTATAAAGCAGGTTAGTTTATCAGCTTGTTTTAAGATGCCCTTAGGGGGCTGATTCTGGCCCTTTAAGAATATTAGATGGTGGATTGTCTGGAAAATTCTATAAATTATTCTCACTGTTGTAGCAAATTCATCCCTGGCTACGGGGAGACACCTATGTGTACCAGGGTCCGACCTCATATGCGTACGGTTGTCAGACAACCTGCATGTGTTCCGCATAGTGTTAGCCATTCCCTGGGTGTAGAAAGGTGCAAAAGGTTTTAAAAGATGTTACTAGCTTCTATTTGGTAATAGAGGTCCCCGCTAGTAACTGTAATCTCACCCCACGGTGGCTCCCTGGCTCAGATGGTCTCCTGCCTGGGACTGCGTCCTCCAAACACTCCCCAGCTCAGCCGGCTGTCCCGCCTGGAAAGGCTCTTTTTCCACCGGTCTCACCTCCCCTCCGGTGGCTCTCTGGCTTCGATGGTTCTCTGCCTGCAACAGTACTATCCAAAAACTCTTTCGTTCAGTAAGTTCTCCAGCCTGGAATCTTTTTTTCTCCGACGTTTCGCTTATCCTTAAGCTTCATCAGGGAGAAAGGATTTTAACTTTGTTTACAGTTGTTTATAAGTCCGGAGCCTTGGACTGGCCCCTCCCCTGTGTGCTACTGTTGGCTGAAGTTTTGTTCCCGCCCACAAGCAGGCTAGCCTTGACCTGGGATTGGTTAGAATTTCTGTCCTGTATGGAATGAGTCCTGTCTCATGCAGGGCTGGCCCCGCCCCCTTCTCTCCACGTGTTCGTTATTTTTAAATTATATTTTTTTAACCTAATGTTTTAATGTTCCTTTAGTTTATCTTAGATGTTTGGGGTTATTTTTTTTGAGGTAATGTTTTTAAAAATATTGCTTTTTAACCTTTGAATCTGTTTTAATGCTCCAGGTCATTCTGGCGCCACGGAGTCTGACTGTCCGCTGACCCCGGGGCTTGATTACCTGTCCGCCTCACCTCATTTTTTAAATAAAAACATGAAGCTACTTCTCCAAACCCCCACCTCCGGCTATGCCTTTTAATTATGAGGGTATTTTAAACAATTAATTAAACTTCCCACCGATTTCCTCCTTTTTAAACCCGATCGCTCGTTAAACGAAACTCAATCTCCCAGAATGCCTCACGCGTCGCTCGCTTTTCAGCGGCCGCGCAGAAAAAAACCGATTTCCAAGGTCCGATTCCCCAAAAAAAACTCCCGAATCCGCCGCCACCCACCCCCCGGGGGGAGAGGAGGGGGAAAGAAAGGTCCCCCAGCCCCAAAAAACCAAAGTAAACCCTTTTATTTAAGAGCGTTGCCCTCGTGTTTGACCCGAGAGAACTCCATATCCCAGAATGCCTCACGCGGCGCTCGCATTTCAGCGGCCGCGTGGAACAAAATTTTGATTTCCAAGGTCCGATTCCCCATAAAAACTCCCGTAACCGCTGCCACCCGCCCCCCGGGGGGAAAAGAAAGGTCCCCCAGCCCCAGAGAGACCAAGTAAACCCTTTTATTTACGGGTCTTGCCCTCGTGTTTGACCCGAGAGAACTCCATATCCCAGAATGCCTCACGCGGCGCTCGCTTTTCAGTCGCTGAGAAAAAAACCCGATTTCAAAGATAAAAATCACCCGGTGAACGCTCAAAATCTAAAGACTAGATAAAGTTATCGGATTCTCACCCGTGTCCCCAACTCCTCCAGATCCCCGGGGAAAGGGTTTCTTTTAAAAAAACCGAGGTCGATATCCAGCAGCTCCCTGCTGTCGCGTTCCCCGCAGCACCAGGCATCTCTTAAAGGGGCCGTCCCCGCATCCATGTCCAGAGACCGTGTCTATGGGAACTACAACTTTTTTTAAAAATATGTAATCTTTTGTGCCCTTATTGCTGTCCCAAACCTCGTGGGGGGGGGGGGTGTTTTGTGAAGATGAGTTCCATGTCTGTCAGACCCACATTTCCAGCCATGCTTTATTTTAAGTGCACCTTTTAAATATTTTAGATTTTAAAATTTAAAAAAACCTCCTTGGTGCTCCCTATTTTTATAAGTTGCTTGCTGCTTTTTTTGTGGGGGGGCAGAAGGGGAACAAAAAGTTATTTAACCATCTACCTCACTGATCAAGTTTAGATTTAAGGTATTTGCAAGATATATTCTCTGGGTTTTCTTTTCTTGGCATTTATATCTTTTTTTGTCTGTGGTAATGTAAAGCGTGTCACTCCTGAATGTTAGGTTGTATGGTGTGGGCAGGAGGGTAGTTACACCCTCTTGTGTTCGTATTCTCACTCAACCCTTGAGCTTCTTGTCACTTATACCTGCCACTTTTGGTTGGCCCACGCTTTACCTTACCACCTGGCTTCTTTTTCTTGCCGATCGCTTCTTAGTAATTTCTTGATCCGTAATCCTTTGATCCCCCTCTGGGGTTATAATCAGTTCCTGGGTTTTGCCAATTTATGGTCTCTATGTCGTATTTAGTTATTATTATTGGTGTTGGAACTCTACCCTTTATTTTACGTAGTGTTAGGGTGATGTTGTATTGAGGTTGGGGGGTTCAGGTTAGGGTTAGGGTTGCTGCACTGGGGTTAGTGTTGGGGTTAGGTGAGGGTCAGGGTCGCAGTTAGGTTCAGGGCTATATTGGGGTTAGGTTGGGGTGCATCAGGGTTAGGGTTAGGTGTTTAGGGGTGGGGTGGGGTTAGGGTTATGTTTTAGGGGTAGGGTAGGGTGCATCCGGGTTAGGGTTAGGTGTTTAGGGGTAGGGTAGGGTGCATCAGGGTTAGGGTTAGGTGTTTAGGGGTAGGGTAGGGTGCATCAGGGTTAGGGTCCAGGGTCAGAGTTGTGATTAGATTCAGGGCTGGGGGGTTGGAGTTATGGGTTAGGGTTGCATTAGGGGTAGGGTTAAGTGAGGGTCAGGGTTTAGGAGTAGGGTGGGGTGTGTTAGGCTTAGATTTTAGGGGTGGGGAGGGTTAGGGTTAGGGTTAGGGTTAGGGTTAGGTTTTAAAATGGTGGGCAGAGGGGGGAAACTCCCTCCCTATGTTGTCTGCCTCTTGGTTCTGGCCCGCACCTCAGACTGTTGCTGTTGTCCAAATGAATGCACCTTGTGCTTTAGCTTGAGGCACCATCCAGAGTTCCTGCTTGGCTACTACTGAATGTGTCCCGTCCTCCAGCCTTAAGTACCATCCATCGTTCCTTCTTGGAACACTCCGACCGGTTTCGCCATCTTGCGGCTCATCAGGGAACTACAAACAAACAGACCAAGTCCTTAGTGCGTCACTTGCAAAAGTTAGGTTTTAAAATGGTGGGCAGAGGGGGGAAACGCCCTCCCTATGTTGTCTGCCTCTTGGTTCTGGCCCGCACCTCAGACTGTTGCTGTTGTCCAAATGAATGCACCTTGTGCTTTAGCTTTAGGCACCATCCAGAGTTCCTGCTTGGCTACTACTGAATGTGTCCCATCCTCCAGCCTTAAGTACCATCCATCGTTCCTTCTTGGAACACTCCGACCGGTTTCGCCATCTTGCGGCTCATCAGGGAGCTACAAACAAACAGACCAAGTCCTTAGTGCGTCACTTGCAAAAGTTAGGTTTTAAAATGGTGGGCAGAGGGGGGAAACGCCCTCCCTATGTTGTCTGCCTCTTGGTTCTGGCCCGCACCTCAGACTGTTGCTGTTGTCCAAATGAATGCACCTTGTGCTTTCGCTTTAGGCACCATCCAGAGTTCCTGCTTGGCTACTACTGAATGTGTCCCATCCTCCAGCCTTAAGTACCATCCATCGTTCCTTCTTGGAACACTCCGACCGGTTTCGCCATCTTGCGGCTCATCAGGGAGCTACAAACAAACAGACCAAGTCCTTAGTGGGTTAGGGTTAGGGTTAGGGTTAGGGTTTAAAATGGTGGGCAGAGGGGGGAAACGCCCTCCCTATGTTGTCTGCCTCTTGGTTCTGGCCCGCACCTCAGACTGTTGCTGTTGTCCAAATGAATGCACCTTGTGCTTTAGCTTTAGGCACCATCCAGAGTTCCTGCTTGGCTACTACTGAATGTGTCCCGTCCTCCAGCCTTAAGTACCATCCATCGTTCCTTCTTGGAACACTCCGACCGGTTTCGCCATCTTGCGGCTCATCAGGGAGCTATAAACAAACAGACCAAGTCCTTAGTGCGTCACTTGCAAAAGTTAGGTTTTAAAATGGTGGGCAGAGGGGGGAAACGCCCTCCCTATGTTGTCTGCCTCTTGGTTCTGGCCCGCACCTCAGACTGTTGCTGTTGTCCAAATGAATGCACCTTGTGCTTTAGCTTTAGGCACCATCCAGAGTTCCTGCTTGGCTACTACTGAATGTGTCCCGTCCTCCAGCCTTAAGTACCATCCATCGTTCCTTCTTGGAACACTCCGACCGGTTTCGCCATCTTGCGGCTCATCAGGGAGCTATAAACAAACAGACCAAGTCCTTAGTGCGTCACTTGCAAAAGTTAGGTTTTAAAATGGTGGGCAGAGGGGGGAAACGCCCTCCCTATGTTGTCTGCCTCTTGGTTCTGGCCCGCACCTCAGACTGTTGCTGTTGTCCAAATGAATGCACCTTGTGCTTTAGCTTTAGGCACCATCCAGAGTTCCTGCTTGGCTACTACTGAATGTGTCCCGTCCTCCAGCCTTAAGTACCATCCATCGTTCCTTCTTGGAACACTCCGACCGGTTTCGCCATCTTGCGGCTCATCAGGGAGCTATAAACAAACAGACCAAGTCCTTAGTGCGTCACTTGCAAAAGTTAGGTTTTAAAATGGTGGGCAGAGGGGGGAAACGCCCTCCCTATGTTGTCTGCCTCTTGGTTCTGGCCCGCACCTCAGACTGTTGCTGTTGTCCAAATGAATGCACCTTGTGCTTTAGCTTTAGGCACCATCCAGAGTTCCTGCTTGGCTACTACTGAATGTGTCCCGTCCTCCAGCCTTAAGTACCATCCATCGTTCCTTCTTGGAACACTCCGACCGGTTTCGCCATCTTGCGGCTCATCAGGGAGCTATAAACAAACAGACCAAGTCCTTAGTGCGTCACTTGCAAAAGTTAGGTTTTAAAATGGTGGGCAGAGGGGGGAAACGCCCTCCCTATGTTGTCTGCCTCTTGGTTCTGGCCCGCACCTCAGACTGTTGCTGTTGTCCAAATGAATGCACCTTGTGCTTTAGCTTTAGGCACCATCCAGAGTTCCTGCTTGGCTACTACTGAATGTGTCCCGTCCTCCAGCCTTAAGTACCATCCATCGTTCCTTCTTGGAACACTCCGACCGGTTTCGCCATCTTGCGGCTCATCAGGGAGCTATAAACAAACAGACCAAGTCCTTAGTGCGTCACTTGCAAAAGTTAGGTTTTAAAATGGTGGGCAGAGGGGGGAAACGCCCTCCCTATGTTGTCTGCCTCTTGGTTCTGGCCCGCACCTCAGACTGTTGCTGTTGTCCAAATGAATGCACCTTGTGCTTTAGCTTTAGGCACCATCCAGAGTTCCTGCTTGGCTACTACTGAATGTGTCCCGTCCTCCAGCCTTAAGTACCATCCATCGTTCCTTCTTGGAACACTCCGACCGGTTTCGCCATCTTGCGGCTCATCAGGGAGCTATAAACAAACAGACCAAGTCCTTAGTGCGTCACTTGCAAAAGTTAGGTTTTAAAATGGTGGGCAGAGGGGGGAAACGCCCTCCCTATGTTGTCTGCCTCTTGGTTCTGGCCCGCACCTCAGACTGTTGCTGTTGTCCAAATGAATGCACCTTGTGCTTTAGCTTTAGGCACCATCCAGAGTTCCTGCTTGGCTACTACTGAATGTGTCCCGTCCTCCAGCCTTAAGTACCATCCATCGTTCCTTCTTGGAACACTCCGACCGGTTTCGCCATCTTGCGGCTCATCAGGGAGCTATAAACAAACAGACCAAGTCCTTAGTGCGTCACTTGCAAAAGTTAGGTTTTAAAATGGTGGGCAGAGGGGGGAAACGCCCTCCCTATGTTGTCTGCCTCTTGGTTCTGGCCCGCACCTCAGACTGTTGCTGTTGTCCAAATGAATGCACCTTGTGCTTTAGCTTTAGGCACCATCCAGAGTTCCTGCTTGGCTACTACTGAATGTGTCCCGTCCTCCAGCCTTAAGTACCATCCATCGTTCCTTCTTGGAACACTCCGACCGGTTTCGCCATCTTGCGGCTCATCAGGGAGCTATAAACAAACAGACCAAGTCCTTAGTGCGTCACTTGCAAAAGTTAGGTTTTAAAATGGTGGGCAGAGGGGGGAAACGCCCTCCCTATGTTGTCTGCCTCTTGGTTCTGGCCCGCACCTCAGACTGTTGCTGTTGTCCAAATGAATGCACCTTGTGCTTTAGCTTTAGGCACCATCCAGAGTTCCTGCTTGGCTACTACTGAATGTGTCCCGTCCTCCAGCCTTAAGTACCATCCATCGTTCCTTCTTGGAACACTCCGACCGGTTTCGCCATCTTGCGGCTCATCAGGGAGCTATAAACAAACAGACCAAGTCCTTAGTGCGTCACTTGCAAAAGTTAGGTTTTAAAATGGTGGGCAGAGGGGGGAAACGCCCTCCCTATGTTGTCTGCCTCTTGGTTCTGGCCCGCACCTCAGACTGTTGCTGTTGTCCAAATGAATGCACCTTGTGCTTTAGCTTTAGGCACCATCCAGAGTTCCTGCTTGGCTACTACTGAATGTGTCCCGTCCTCCAGCCTTAAGTACCATCCATCGTTCCTTCTTGGAACACTCCGACCGGTTTCGCCATCTTGCGGCTCATCAGGGAGCTATAAACAAACAGACCAAGTCCTTAGTGCGTCACTTGCAAAAGTTAGGTTTTAAAATGGTGGGCAGAGGGGGGAAACGCCCTCCCTATGTTGTCTGCCTCTTGGTTCTGGCCCGCACCTCAGACTGTTGCTGTTGTCCAAATGAATGCACCTTGTGCTTTAGCTTTAGGCACCATCCAGAGTTC